>NC_065919.1:80168268-80500313 GCF_024586455.1 Bactrocera neohumeralis | reverse complement strand
TTTTGAGAAATAGTCGCAGGGGGCTAGTTCTGGAGAATACGGTGGATGCGAAAACAATTCGAAGCAAGGTAGTCAATAAAAATTATTCCATGTGCTTCTCAAAAAACAGATACCATAAGCGCAGCAGTCGGCTGGCTTTTCCACGCTCTCAAGCGTGATCATCGTGTGCAGTCCTCTCGGATGACTATCGATTGAACTTTAGAGTGAAATGTTGGAGTCAAGCTTCATCCATGGCCATATATCGACGCCAAAACTCGGTTTTATTACGCTTCAGCATCTCCAAACACTGTCCCGAATCATCAAATCGCCGCTGTTTTTAGTCAAAAGTGAGCTGCACCCACATTGCACAGAGCTTTCTCACACCCAAATATTCGTGAATGATATGATGTACACGTTCAGTTGATATCTTTACAGTGCCTGCTATTTCGAACAACTTCTCTTTATGATGATTCGAAATTATTTGTTGGGCTTTTTTGATGTTTTCGTTGGTAACAACCGCTTTTGGGCGTCCATTTCCGTCTTCGGTACTCATTTCACCACGTCTAAACCTAGCATACTAATCCTTGATGGTTGATTTTCATTCGGAAATTCGTCATCAAGCCAAGTTTTTGTTTCAACTATATTTTTCCTTCAGAAAGCAATATTTTTTCAAACACACGAAATTCTTTTTATCACAATAACAAAAGTTGCTTCACTCAAAATGATATAATTTACAAACTAATGATCATATATTTTGGTTTTAAAATTTTTATTTCGATTAAAAATCAATAACTAACTTATCTATAAAGTAAAAAATAATAATATACTATTGTCAGAAAAAGTTTGCGCACAAACTCCAAACACATGTCGACTACATACATATGTAGATCTTACACTCGTTAGTGAAAAGGTCGGTCCTTGTATGTAATTAGAACCAAAATCCTTTTCACCACAGCTCTCTATATGAATTGATCATCATATTAAAATCTTTGATTGGATTATTGTACTTAAATCGTATGCAATCTTGGAAATATTCCAAATCTTCAATACCATATGCAAACATTAGCTCAAGTGTGAGTAGCTCTTCATATAGTATGCACCAATCGACGTTAATGGACTGTGCGCAAGTTTCGAGCAACCAAAAAAATGAACGTGAAAACTTGTTTTGCAAAATTTTTTTCTGACAACTATTGAGGTTATGCGAATAGCCCAACAGCGTCCAACAATCCATATTCGTAGTGAGAAAAGTGCATGTGTGCTCTTCTGCACTGGGAGCATTATTGCTATCGATTTCATTTTCATCTACCGTGTCGGCTTCATCGTCGCTGAGACCATCGAAGAGACGTATTTGATTAAGACCCCTGCGTGGTTGCAAAATTAATGGCTCATCTGAGTTTTTAATCGGTTCCATATCACATTCACTAAAGGCATTAATTGAATGCAGCGCAGATACGTCGAGGTCATCGCTTGCCACCAACGTTTCGTCTGGTGGATCGGGTATAGAGTCCTCATGATCAGCATCAACAATACGCGGCACCTGAAACGCATTAATTAATTCATATTTTTATTAGACTACTCTTTATATAATAAATCTTTATATGTACCTGATTATTGATTGTGGCAGCTTCTACATTGTTGGCAGGTATACCGACGGCTGTTATTTGCACAGCTTGCAGTCGCTTTAGTGCATCTGTCTGCAGCTTTTTCACGTAGCTCTTCTCGTAGTTATCATATTCGGTCTTGAATTCTAGCTCCTCAATGAGTTCCTCTTCTTCAATGGATGCCAGCCACTTGTCTTCGCTTATATTGAAATCAGCCTTCTTATTGCCAATATCATGCTTAACACGATCCTTATTGTCGTTCGATGGTCGAAATATGCCGACGCAGTTGCGTTCTTTAGTGCACGCCAAACGCCGTACCATCAACTGCCATTTGTGCGCCTTAAAATATTCCTTCAAGTCCTTTGAGTGTACATATGGCGCTACAGTGCGTTGCATGTGATCGACACGCATAAATTCTGGTATCTTGAAGGCGGCGTTCGCCCCAGCATTGGAACAATAGAGTAAAATGCGCTTGAAATAGGAATGAGCTGGTGTTAGACTGGGTGGAAATACTATTGTTCCACCGCGTTCTGTTGGATTTGCGGTATTGAGTTCATCCAAAAATTGGTGAAATATGCGATGCATGGTGGTGACTTTGGAATCACTTTCCGCGCCTTCGTTGGTAAGCGCTGCTTGTTCCAATTTTGTGTGCTGCTCCTCTTCCATTTCCTCCAGCAGTTGTGTAGTGCTTTGACATTGTTTGAACTGTCGACAGAAATTCGAGTTATAATGCGAAACTATAACCTTACGCATTTCGATGAACTCTACCCAGTCCTCCCATACAAATAGTAGCGGCGGTGGTGTGAGGTTGGCATTTGCGCTACGCCCTTTTTCAGATAGATTCTGCAGGCACTGATTGGTTTTTCTAGCTGCACGCGATATTAATTTCTCAGTGTGCCCATCGAGACCAAATAGCAATTTGAATACCAATATTATATAAGCCATAGCACGTGCTTCATATGCTGGATAAACATAATCGACGCGTGTACGCATTTGTGGTGGCAGTAAGTTGATCAAACGCTCTACATACGCTGTTATATCGGACGGTAGGTTTAGTTCAGTTGCATAACGTTCAGTGAGTTTTATTAGATCCGGCTGATTGTAGGACTTTATGTTTATAAATTTTGAAAGCAACTCAATATGGTCTCGCAAAGCCTGCAACAATAACAAAGCAATTACAAAATATTGCGTGTAAAATAAATATTTAATTTACACACCTTATCACTGTATTTCGTTGGAAATTTATAAAATTCAATTTCTTGCAACATTTTCTTGCAATGTGGCGCGATGTTCTCCGGAAAGTAGGGTAACACATTTTTTGTGCTCACATGCTCTTCGTCTATGAAGCGCACCAAATCACACAATTGTATATCATCACCAATCAAATTCAACGCTATGGCTAATATGGTAAAGATTTGTCGTGTATTCATTGTGAGTAGCGCATGATCGGCACGACTCATTGATCTGGCCAGAGGTTTCACATTGTGACATTTCAAATTTCCCTCCGAATCTAATGCGTGCTTTTCAATGTGCTTTGCTGGCATCAGTTTTTTAAGTTGTTTTCGAGCACGTGCCGAAAATTGTAATTTGATAGCACGACCTGTCGTCCCAGTGCTTGAAGTATTCCCGGAAGAGCGTGAAGTTTGCGATACATCGGTGGAATTCATGGATGAATGCAGACTGTAAGAGGACTCATCTAATTTTCGCCGATTTTTGCGAAATTCACGCGTGCTTACCGAATCACTGCTTACCACGGATGTGCCCGAATCGTCAGTTCTACGACGTTTTCGTTTGAGGGCGCGACGTTGTAGTGCATGGTTATAAAGAGCAGATGCATCTCTGAAAGAGAAATATAAATATTATTTCAATAGCTATTAAAATGAAAAGAACATACAAAAACTACATACACATGTGTATCAGTTTCACACAATATCAATAGAGATTATTAGTTGTCCTTTAAAGTCTTAACTCAATGTACTAACCTCTGCAAATATCGTACGCCTAATTTCGGCAACTCAACACGTTTTCTACTAAAGAATGCCACTTCATTTCGTCGCAGGTAAGCTGCCCACAGCTGAAGTGTCATTAATTTCAACTCTTCTTTGGCACCAAATGATAGCAGATCATTGACAAGTCCACGCAGTATGTAATTATAGCATTCCCAGGATGTGAGATTTGCTGTTACATGTAAATTAAAGATATTAAAAGTATATATTTGACGTTTATTAAACGAAATATTTACGTTTTTCAGCTTTGAATGTTTGTAGTTTTATCTTTTTCTGTCGTTTCCCTTCTAAAAAATCTTCATCTTGCTCTACTTCCACGGCACGCACTTGTTCCTGTTTCGTACCACATTCTTGGCAGTAAAAGAAACCTTCTCGCAATGTAAATTGCCGCTCCCCGCAAACTTTACAAACTAAATTTGTATTATTGGTAAGCTCATCACCGTCTTGCATCGTATTTTTGTGTTAAATCTGTTAATAAGTTAATAAATATAAAGAAACACAATTTGTTTACTCTTTGCTCTTCTTCTTGATTGCAAGTTCACTTACAGTTGTCATGCCGGCCAGCTACTGCATAGCAACATTTGTCTATGCCAAATATGTATAAATATTTGCTGCCATAACAAGTAATAATTTGTATATTCTCGCAACATGTTGCTTTGTACAATTTCACACTGAGCAGGGTATAATGAGTTTGCCACAACTGTTGTAACACTCGGAAGGAAGCGTCGGATACCGTATAAAGTACATACATATATACTTTTACAAATAAGTGTGGTGAATTGAGCCGATTGGGGCCTGAAATTCTGAAATTTTTTTTACATTCTTTCTTCTCTAAAACATGCTCATTTGTGCCATACAAACTGTTCGATCAAACTCAAGTTCTGGTATGGAAAACGTTTTTATTTAACAAAATATTAGGCACTGATTTATTTCCAAGGCAACGATCATATATATTATATTATATATATTTATACCACTTTTTTAAGGACAATTATAGTAACTGCAGTGTAGTTTTTTCGAAAACACTTAATGACTTTCTTGGGAAATTCCAATATTTTCTAACTCATGAAATGACATATTTATCATTCGAATGATTGATTATAGTAACGGTATTGAGTGACTCATAGTGGAAATTGTAACGGAAATGTATATAAATACTCACGCTTGGTGAATGGTTATCAAAGCTTTCCAGTAAATCGAAAAACAGGTTTAGCTATGAAACTTTATCTGCTAACAATTATTGCCGTGTTGGTCCTTTTGGTCCTTCCACCGCCCGCAAATGCGCAAGGAGAAGGTAAATTGATTTCAAAATTTAGTGTTTAAAAGCATTGTATCGAACTTTTCATTGACTTTACAGGGGAGAGTACCAGCGAGGAACCACCACCGTCAAATTCTACAATTCCTCCAGGTCCTCCAGGCCCTCCAGGTCCTCCAGGCCCTCCAGGTCCTCCAGGCCCTCCAAGTCCTCCAGGCCCTCCAAGTCCTCCAAGAGCTCCAGGCCCTCGACCAGCCGCTTGTGCGTAACTACAATAATCTACATACTTAAAGTTATTACTTTCAATTGCTTTTATTTAAAATTTAGTTGATTCATTCAACATAACTGGAGATTTTAGTGGTCTATGAATATTTGTATTGAATTTTACTTTTATTTAATTGTTATTATGTTATTTTACACTGCAGAATTCTTATGTCCAACAGCTAGACCATCCAGATTTGTTGAAAACGAAAATGAAGCACAAATACCAATATCCCGCAGCTCCTTGTTCCCACTTTCTTGTAAGTCCTATTTAATTTTCCTATAACTAATTTTTTTCTTGCTTAAAAAAACATTTATTTAAATTTCATTGCAGCTGTTGACTCTGATGACGATGTTAGCCCACGTGTGCAGGATGAAGATGTCAAGGCGCCACTTGTAAGAGAGCCACGTGGTGCTTCCATTGATTCATAAGTTAACTGGTAACCAAATTCACCTTTATTTAATAGTTTATTGTAATTGGTTTATTTTTTTTTTCTTTTGTAAAATTATTATAAATATTATTGTTAATCAGAAAGAGCAAATACAATAAAAATAATAAACGTAAAATATTTATGTATCAATATTCAAAGAATTTTACTTGAATATAACAAATTGGATTGTATCTAGAATGATGCAATCGATAAAATTCCTCATCTTCCGCTAATGGCGTCACATCTTAGTGTTTTTGGTTTCAAACGAACTAATGAAGATTAACAAGAGTTGCGAAGTCTACTCTGAACCTAACCACAACTTAAACCATCTAGAAATAATGTAATGAAGAAAGCTTGAGTTAGATATTGAGTTACACATATACATCAATTATCTGGATGGTGAGACGAATAGAAACCCGAGTGACTATATGTCCGTTCGTCCATCCGTGCAAGCTGTAACTTCAGTAAAAATTGAGATGTCGTATTGCAACTTGGTATATAGTATAGTATACATGCGTACCTTGGCAAAAAAGAAAGGAAGACCATGCCATATTATGACCAAAAACTGATTAAGGTCTTGGTTTCGAATATTTGCACCCCAATAACTTTAGTTGACTTTTGACCGAAAATATCGGACAATGTGTGAGACATTTAACTGAAATTCGGGGAAAATTCTTTCTTGTTGATAGTGTGTTTATGTCTCAAAAATGGGTTGAATCGGATCAAATTTTCCTTTAGCCCCCATATACCTACTATAAAGATTTTCGAAGTTCCGGATGACTTTATTCCGCATATATCGGCCAATATGTTAGTTATCTTAACAAAATTGAGAGGGCGTATTTTACTCATAACAGTGATAATTTCGGCAACAATTTTACCTAGCTCCCATATAACTAATATCAGGATTTTCGAACAACCGACTGACTTTATTCCATATGATTGGTGATTGTATGTGAGGAAACTTGATGAAACCTAGGGAAAATCCGTTTAGTTTGTGGCCTTTAGGCTGCATGTAGTATTGACAAAAAGTAGATAAAATCAGATCAATACTATCTCTTTTATACCTAATATAAGATCTTCAAACTTTTTAAGTAGTTCAAGTTGTGATTCGGTTCAGAGTAGACTTCGCAACTCTCGTTAACCTTTTTTAGTTCGTTTGAAACAAAAAACACTAAGTTGTGACGTCATTAACAGAAAAAGAGAAGTTTTATCGATTGCACCTATCATTCATCAGACACAATCAAACTTTTTATACTCAGTGAAATTTCTTAAAGAATATATAGTACTCGTATTTTATGCTTATTGTTTTTATTTTATTTGCTCTTTCTGATTTACAATACTTTTATAAAGAAAAAATAAACCAATTACAATAAAATATTAAAAAAGTATAATTTGGTTTCCAGTTGACTTAAGAAACAAAAAAAGCGCCACGTGGCTCTCTTACAATTAGCGGCTTGACATCTCCGTTCTGCACACGTGGGCTAACATCGTCATCAGAGTCAACTGAAATTAAATTTAAATAATTATTTTTTAAGCAAAAAAAAAATAGTTATAGGAAAATGAGAGCGGACTTACAAGAAAGTGGGAACAAGGAGCTGCGAGTTTTCAACAAATCTGGATGGTCTAGCTGTTGGACATAAGAATTCTGCAGTGTAAAATAACATAATAACAATTAAATAAAAGTAAAATTCAAATCACTAATAAACAATATATAGTATAATACTAACAGAATGGAAAGAAGGGACGACCACTGAAATTTCCAGTTATGTTGAATGGAGGAACTAAAGTTTAAATAAAAGGAATGGAAATTAGTAACTTTAAGCAGGTAAATTACAGTAGTTACGCACAAGGAAAGCGTCTTATGGGGAAAAATGGTTGGAAGGGTCCAGGTCTGAATGGTCCTGGTCCTGGTCTAGGACGTGGAGGACTTGTAGAATTTGACGGTGGAGGTTCCTCAGTAGTACTCTCCCCTGTAAAGTCAATGAGAAATTCGTTACATTACTATTAAATACAAAATTTTTAAGTCAATTTACCTTGAGCATTTGCGGCCGGTGGAAGGACCAAAAGGACCAACACGGCAAAAATTGTTAGCAGGTAGAGTTTCATAGCTAAACTTGTTTTGCGATTTACTGGAAAGCTTTGATAACCATTCACCAAGCATGAGTATTTATATACATTTTCGTTACAATTTCCACTATGAGTCACTCAATACCGTTACTATAATCAATCATTCGAATGATAAATATGTCATTTCATGAGTTAGAAAATATTGGAATTTCCCAAAAAAGTCATTATGTGTTTTCTTAAAAACTACACTACGGTACTAATTATAATTGCCCGTAAAAAAGTGGTATATGTATGTGTATATATTTGCATAGAAGACTTTATTGGGTTAAATTTTGTTTTTTTTTCCTTACAGCTTTTCCATCTGCATAAAGTCAGCTACGGGCACTGTTTTCTCATGTTCAGTAGCTGAGGGCCTTGAAAAGTTATAGTTCGAACTCGTTCGTTTTAAGATGAGAAGAGTACCAAATTCAATTGTCAAATACAAATATCAATTCGCAAACATCCTGCCTAAACTTTATTCTAAAATTTGTTGTAATTCATCTCTTCATCATAATAATATTAATAAACATAACTTTATACTTGTGTTACAAATACATGTATATACAGACGGAGATACGAATATGCCTAAATCGACTCGGCTCATCACACTTATAATGTATATACATATATACTTTATAGGTTATCCGACTTTCCCTTCCTAGTGTTACAACAGTTGTAGCAAACTTATTATACCCTCTTCAGGGTGAAATCATACTCATAGCAACATGTTGCGAGAGTATAAAAATTAATGGTCGTTATGACAACAAATATTTATACACATTTGGCGTAGACAAATGTTGCTATGCAGCAGCTGACCGGCATGACAATTGTAACTGAACTTGCAATCAAGAAGAAGAGCAAGAGTAAACAAAGTGTTTCTTTTTGTTTATTCATTTATTAATAAAATCAACGCAAAAATACGATGCAGGACGTTGATGAACTTACCAATAATACAAATTTAGCTTGTAAAGTTTGCGGTGAGCAGCATTATATATTGCGAGAAACATTCAAAGGACCTGAAGGAAAATTTAACACAAATGGCAGTTGTGGGGACAGCGTTGGCCGTGCATTAAAGAACGCAACTGTATCGGCATATTTCGGCCATCGAACGGCATGAAGGATCGTGTTTAGCATGATATTTGCAAGAAGAAGACTGATTTCAATATAAGCGAATATAAGTGGCTGACATCCATTGAGGAAGAGGAACTCATTAAGGAGCTAGAATTCAAGACGGAATACGATAACTACGAGAAGAGCTACATATATAAAAAAGCTGCAGACAGATGCGCTAAAGCGCGTCTATAATCAGGTACATGTATAGATTTATAGAGTGGTCTAATAAAAAATATTAATTAATAAATGCGTTTTAGGTGCAGCGTATTGCTGATACTGATCATGAGGATTCTATACCCGCTGCACCAGACGAAACGTTGGTGCAAACGATGAGCTCGACTTTTTTGAGCTGCTTTCAATTAATGCTTTCAGTGAATGTGTGTGAAATCCCCTTAGAGGTCCTAATAAAATGTGTCTCTTAGATGGTCTCAGCGACGATAAAGCCGACACGGTAGATGCAAATGAAATCGACTGTCATAATGCTCCCAGAGCAGAAGATCGCACGTGCACTATTTCTCAAATTTTCTCACTACGAATATGGATTGTTGGACTAGCTGGGCTATTCGCATAGTTGTCAGAAAAAAATATTGCAAAACAAGTTTTCACGTTCATTTTTTTAGTTGCTCGAAACTTGCGCTGTAACCATCAACGTTGAGTGGCGCTTATTATATGAGGAGATTCTCAAACTTGAGATAATGTTTTCATATGATATTGAAGATTTGAAATATTTTCAAGCTTGCATACGATTAAGTACAATAGCCCAATTCAAGATTTTAATGTGATGATCAATTCATATAAAGAGTTGGGGTGAAAGGTATTTTGACCGTTTCACTATCGAGAGGATATTCTATGTAATCGATATCAAAGGACGCGATTTGGTGTGGCGGAAAGTACAAACAGGCAGTAGTATATTATTATTTTTTACTTAATACATTATATAAGTTAATTATTGATTTTTAATCAAAATAAAACCTATTAAAAACAAAATACATATGTATATGTATTTATGTATTTGTATTAGTTTTTTGTTTTGTTATCCTGATAATTTTATACAATTTTATATCTTTTGTTAAGTTCCCCACGAATTTTTAACGCACAGAAGGAAACGTCGGAGACCCTATAAAATATATGTACATATATGCATATAAATGATCAGAACGAAAAATCTTATCGCTAACCATACACCTACGCCTCCCCACAGAGTCAAAAAACTCGTTTCATGGCTCTTAACTTGCCCAAAACTTTCCGTCATTAGACAATTTGTCTCAAAAATTCTAAAAATGTTCTATTTCTAAAACGGGTCTTTATTTTTCCTTACTCTATTATAACAAAGCTTGTATGTGCTGTTAAATTTGCTAGACATTTGCATACTCTTAAGCACATACTTTTTTTGTATATTACTAAGCTCAAGAAATCATCGCAGTTATTTATTAAATTAATTAATTTATGGCTATCATAACACACTTTACGTATGTACTTAAGTATGTATCTTAAATTTTTGTTTCTACGCTAAGTGAGGTAACTGTATCAAAATCACCACTTTAGCTGTGATATTCCAACTGTCTTCTGTCCATTTCCTTAATGAAGCACACATGCGTATATACATTCCTACATAAATACTTATACCATATGTATATGAATGTGTATGGCCAAAAAACCACAACAAACCACATAGTAATTAAAACAGATATTTTATAAATAACGTTGCGTAGAGCGACGCAACAGTTGCTTTTATTTAAAAGAGAGCATTGGAGAGTAAATTTAAAAATGAAGAGCAAATATGACTTGCAGCAAGTGAAAAGCCAATGCATGAAGGATTTATGTATGTATGTTTTTTATTCTCTATTTTTGTTGTAACTGTAACGGTGACAAGTAGGTGACGATGGAGCTATGAATGTGTATAGACGCCCAGTGGGAGCAAAAGTGTACATAAGTACGTATGTAAACATGTATGAATAAAAGTGACCAACCGTTCATTAACAAAAATAGAGTACAAAGCGCAGAGATTACACTCTGTAACAAAATGTTACATCTGCAGATGTGCTATAGATAAGTATTATGGCCGAGAATGCCTGAATAAATTTAGTTAAAGAAATTTTTTTTCCACCGCTTCAATTATGTACATACATATATTAAATTGATAGCAGCATATTATACTTTCAAGATCTAGGCTTACCAAAAATTACTCAATTTTGAATACCTTTCTGCAAGAGGCAACGACTAGGATATCAAACGATGAGGAAAATTTCAGCACGAAGCATATTATTCAGAAGATTTTTAAGAAATATTTTTATATATATGTACATATGTAAAAATTGGAACACCTCCCCGTAATGAGGACAAAAAAAATTAAATTTTTCGAAGCGGCTAGTTTTGACTATGTCTCCTGGGTGGCCGAAGGTATCACTTTAAAGAAGACGGCTACTAACGGGGCACGAGGTCCATAGGTCTAGAGTAGAACGCAAGGTAACCACGGAAATCTAATTCAGTTCCACACCAATATGAGTAGTTCAAGGGTACCACTTTGCTTTACTCATGGCTCATTGGCTTGGCAGTTTTCCAGCGATTCCCCTATAACCCTATATTTCTAGTAAGAGCATATACTCCTGTAGGAGTGAATGCTATGAGGCTGCACTTTCGAGAAAGGGCTAGAAAACATATTTTTTACCATATATTTCTTTCTCCACTCAGGTTTTAAGACTCATTTATGTATATAATATACATAAGTTGCCTTTGAGATTTGTGTTACTAGTAAATCTATGCTAGCTACTAATTTAGTTCACTACAAAGACTAATCTGATTAATTGATATTTAAAATTATTGTCATAGTTTAAACTGGGGTTTCATATCATTTCCCAAACCACTGCAGCACAGTGTAGCATGAGAACAACTACTCGTAAATGATATATGGTGTGGTATACATATGTATGTGCTATATGAGTATATAATGTGAGTAACGGCAGGCTGCCGTTAAATGCTCACCATACACACCGCACAAATAGCTGAAGAGTATCGTGGAATAAGCTGGTAAAACAAAATATTTTATATTTTTGTTGTTGTGCTTAATGTTGTTGTAGTATTGGTATTGGTATTAGCACATTCGGACGTTTTCTGTATTTTCACAATTTCAAAAAAATCAGTTTCGTTGGCAATGCGACTCGCGAAACAACAAAACCGCAAACGCATAGAAGAAAGAAGGCAAGTAAAGGAAGTATGCACATACATACATGTGTATATATGTATGTACATATGTATGTATCTGTGTATGAGCAAAGGAAGGAACAATTTGAAAGTATAGACAAATGTACTTGTAAATACTTATGTATGGAGTAAAGCAAAATAACTTGGAGGCCGAAAATGATTTCACAGACAAAGTAATCTTGTGAGGCAACGGTACGTTAGAGGCCGAAAAAGTGCATGAGGAAGAGAAATAGTGTTGATGGCAGCAACAGGCGGAAAGAAAGTGAATGAATGTGCATGATAGTGCGTCGATAATAGTGTTTTTGAACTAACGAGAAAAAATATATGAATAAAAAAAAAAGAAATAAAAAACAAAAAAACAAAAAACGGAAATTGCAAATGATTATAGCTAATATTTTTATTATTTTACGTGAAGGACATTTGTAAAAAGAATACAAAAAATACAATAAAAACTAATTTGCACTAAAAATAAAATTGCTGCATAAAATATGTATATGCAAGCATTTATAAATACACAAAAACAACGTAATAGTCTTATGAATGTCATCAATAAATATATTTCCGGTATTAAAATATGAACAAAAACTTTCAAAAGAAAAGTGAAAATAAAACAGAAAATAAATAAAAATAATAAACAATTTTTTTTGTATACAAATTTTGTGACAATTGAATTTTAAAGTGAAAATAAAACAATATATTAATTTTGTGTCTTGATAATACTAGTTAGTTTAGCAGATATCTAGGTGCTTGTACTTAATACGATATTTTAAGTTAAAAAATTGACACTTTTGATTTTAATAATTCAGTGTTAATCATGTTTGACTCAGTTGGTGCCCATTTAATTAAAAATAATAAGCAATGTTTTGGGATTTCAGCGTTGGCGAATATTTTATAATAACTTAAAAAAAATGTGTTGGGAACGGTCGGTCTGGTTTATATGATCACAATAAGATTTCAATCCTTGTCTTTTATTCAAAGCTTTGGGGAAATATTTTTACAGTAACATAGTATTAATAGGACTTTTTCATTTAATAATTTGCAAAGATCAATAAATAAAACTAAATTAAAAAAAAAATAATAAATAAATATAATATAAATTTAAATAAATATAATAGTAGATAAAATTATATCTGTTATTTTAAATGTGTGAAACTGTGCACCAAATTATTTTCTAATTATTTCTGGTTTCTGGATGTGTTAGAATTAATAATTTAATTTAAGATAGGTTTTTTTTTGTTAGTATTAAATATTTGTAAGTGTATTCTTTTGACTTCACTGAGCTTTAAAAAATCTGCTGAGTAAGCTTGGTCTTAAAATCAAAAATCCCAACAAAGTTGCTCAGTTAGCTCCGTAAATTTTCGGAAATAAAAGTACGCCAATAACAATAAAAATACGAAGTGAAAATTTATCTAGAAAAAACCATAAAAGTGCGAGAAAAGAGTTCAAACCGCTAAAATGGACTTTACAAAAACGCAACAACATATTCCTTAAATAAAAAAAGATAAATAAATAAGATTTTTACACAAATTAAATAACATTTAAATAAAATAAATTATATTTCTATTCCTAGCAAATAAACACAGTTATTGTGGAACTCAAGCACCGAAAAAGAATTAAAAAAACGTAAAACCGATATAAATACGTAGAAAACGCAGACGCAGAAAAAAGCAAGAACTATAATTAAGCTTAAAATTACATACATACATACATACATACATATTTATAATCTGTAAATTTCCTATATGCACGTCGTCCACGTGCTGTGTGTTTTCAATTATCGAATTGTGTTAATTTGAAAATCGCTTAAAACTAAATGAAATTAAGTGAGACTGAATTTGAATGCCGAAAATACACCTGAATATAATTTGGTAAAAATCGTACAAAAATAATAATTGATATTCAGCGGACATAGCGATTTTGTTGCAAGGCTCTGCTTCACATAACTCCAATCGAGCAGCTGCTTTAAGGGATAATTAGCGTCGGTAAGTTAAAAATACTTTATTCGAGTATATTTTATGTGTATTTATTTTGGATATCATCAGTAATTTAATCAAGTACCACACAAAGTCACCATTACACACCATAAAGTGACTTGGGCTGGAAGTCTCACCTTCAGTTGGAGTTGGTGAGCTCTACAAAATTTAAAGCTCTCTAAAAATATGACAAAAAGTTAATAGTCGATGATTTGTAGCTCTTAATGTTGATTAGTAGCTCCCCGCCGCTATGAGGAACCAAAATTATTACACAGTTTCGACTAGAGAATCAACAGTGCTGACTCAGCGGCAGTCAACGACGAACATACTCACTTTGACATAAAAAAAATCGTGCTAGAGCTTGAGTATTGACTTCATTTAAGTCAGATAACATCAAAGTCAAAAAATATGGCGAATATAACTTTCGCAACATAACCTATTTTCAGCGAGATTTGCTTCAATTCTTTAAGCGTTTCTGATATGCACTTTTCTCTTTATTTAATTGGTAGCTCATCTCCGTTTTTCATGAATTTCTTTGAAACACATTAAAATGGCGATGAGAATTAAATCCGCTGAATACAACGATAGACGCCTGTTTTTGGTCTAAAATTCAAAAAAATTTTTTAGTGTTTATTCACAATTCCGGTCATTAAACACCTTACTACGCTCACTATTAAATGATAAGAATTATTTATGCACTCTGCCTCGATAATCGAAGAAAGTGTGAGCAGTACACTTCGAATTGAACCTGACATGGTTTTTCGTGACTTCTCAGAGCTCTTTCGTTAGAACAATGGAACTTTGGATTTAACATGATAAAAATATATCCCTATTTCTTTTCCGCATATCAGTAGGTCCCGAGCGTTACCCACGCATCGATTCATCTATTCTGTGTCAAATATTCTGTTTAAATTTTTCAAGTCGCAATAACATAGATTTAGATACTATCTATCTTTAGAGACCCTTTTAAATGTTCTCTAATTTTTACTTCCACCATTTTGTTTCAATGAACTGGTGAAATCTTCTGTTCAGAAATCTTCTTTTTTATAGGCGTAGACAACGCATACGCGGTTATAGCCGAGGAAGAACAAAACAGTCTCGTTCCTGAACTCTAATCGAGGTAAAAATAGAGGAATGGACGCTTTGTAATGTATATTTCAGCACTTTAGGGACGTTTAACTGTATAATTCTGTAATTAAACCATGAACAGTCTCTGTCTGTCCGTCTATCTGTCTATATATACACGGACTAGTCCCTTACTTTTTGAGATATCAATCTGAAATTTTCCACATATCCTACTCTCGTCAAGAAACTGTTCATACATAAGTATATCGGAACCGAAGTTATCGACTGACCAAAATCAAGTTCCTGTGTAGAAATCTATTATATTTGAAAAATTGTCTTCACAAAATAAGTATATACTATATACAGTATAACTACCATAAAAACTGA
The DNA here is from genome assembly GCF_024586455.1 of Bactrocera neohumeralis. Lineage (NCBI taxonomy): Eukaryota > Metazoa > Arthropoda > Insecta > Diptera > Tephritidae > Bactrocera > Bactrocera neohumeralis. The sequence continues at coordinate 80,484,935 of NC_065919.1, read as the reverse complement.
CCTATCATACTTAAGTTCTTGTGTGGAAAATTTTTTATTTCACAAGATATCTTCACATATTTCGACATAAATTATTTTCCAAGACAACGTTACAATCTCCATACAAATTAACCTATGAAAAACAGGTTCTTGTATGGAAAACTTTTACAGAATATAGCCACCATACAAAAAAATGCAACTAGAAAGTGTATTATAGCCCCGTTACAGCCGAACTTCGAGTTTTTTCTTGTTATACCCTGAACAGGGTATATTAAGTTTGTCACGAAGTTTGTAACACCCAGAAGGAATTGTCGGAGACCCTATAAAGTATATATATAAATGATCAGTATGTCGAGCTGAGTCGGTTTAGCCATGTCTGTCGTCTGTCTGTCTGTCTGTATATATACGAACTAGTCCCTCAGTTTATCGATATCGCTCATTTGTCAGAACGGCCGATATCGGACCACTATAACATATAGCTGTCATACAAACTGAACGATCGGAATCAAATTCTTGTATGGAAAACTTTCACATTTGACAAGATATATTAACGAAATTTGGTATATATTATTTTCTAAAGCAACAATGTAATCTCCGAAGAAATTTTTCAGATCGGTGAACTATAGCATAGAGCTGCCATACAAACTGAACGATCGGAATCAAGTTCTTGTATGGTCAACTTTCACATTTGACAAGATATATTAACGAAATTTGGTATATGTTATTTTCTAAGGCAACAATGTAATCTCCGAAGAAATTGTTCAAATCAGCTAACTATAGCATATAGCTGCCATACAAACTGAACGATCGAAATCAAGTTCTTGTATGGACAACTTTCACATTTGACAAGATATATTCACGAAATTTGGTATATGTTATTTTCTAAGGCAACAATGTAATCTCCGAAGAAATTGAAATCACAGTTCTTGTATGGACAACTTTCACATTTGACAAGATATATTCACGAAATTTGGTATATGTTATTTTCTAAGGCAAAAATCTAATCTCCGAAGAAATTGATCAGATCGGTTAACTATAGCATATAGCTTCCATACAAACTGAACACATAGTTACTAACAGAAGTGCACCTGTGAAGGGTATTTAGCTTCGGTGCAACCGAAGTTAACGTTTTTTCTTGTTTTAATTTAAAATTACTATATTAACTATACATTTTCGATCTTAAGAGCAGTTTACGGCAAAAGCATAGTCAAAATCTAAAGAAATTGTGTGTTGGCTTAGAATTTTCTAAACGGGCTATTAAATAAAAGCTAAAACAAATAAAATTGACTTTATAGCGCTAACGTGGGGAAAGCACCACCTTCCCTGCGTTCAGCCCGCCTCATAGGAGTCGCCAATATCAACAGTTCGCCAAGTCTAATTCAATAGTCGCAATGCGTTGATCATGTGCAATTTGAGGTTAACAGCTTTGCGTGGCATTGCTGTGCCCGTTGCTGTTGCTGTTGTTGTTATTGTAGTTGGAGTTGTTGTTAATTTGTTTGCCTGCCAGCTTGTTTGCTGATTTTTATGCAAACATTAGCCGATATAGTAAACAAATATCTAACATGTGAGTAAAGGCGTATGTGCCACGATGTACTTTGCTAGTACACATGTGTGCGTGTGTCTATGTATGTGCTAATATATAAATATTAAGCTTAACTAATGGCATACAAATCGATTGTGATTTAATAAACACTTATTCGTACTTGGTGCGACAAACTGTCGAATTTTTCAAGCTTTGTCTGTTTTCTTATCTACATACTAGATACTATATACATATGTAAGCATTTATACAAAGTTTTTCTCATACATCACGGATTATTTTGTTCAGCATTTTGGAGGTTAGAATTAATATTTTCACTCAAGACAAAAAGTTACAAGTTTAAGTAATTGTTTTCCTGAGGCAATGAGCGCAGATTTTCAATTCATTGAGTCTGGTGTTCGACCGGCGCCTGCTAAGCGCATGCGAGGTCCATTGCTGCAGTGCTAGAACGCAAGGTAACCACGGAGATCTAAATCGGTCTTACTCCACTATGTGTGGTTCGATGGTACCTCTTTGGTTTACTCGTGGCTTATTGCCTTTGTAGTATCCAAAAATTCCGTTGTGATCAGGCACCCAAACGAGTCTGATGATGTAGTAGCTTGATGCTATTTCCAGTGCGGTCAGGTACTCCTTGACTACCTTTGAGCACACAGTTAGTGAACTCAGCGCTATTATTGCCGCTCGGCTGTCGGAGGGAATGCTCACCTGCCTGAAAGAAGCTGCACTTGGTAACAGCACATCGGCACCTTGATAGCAATCACTTCTGTCTGAAAAATACTACAGTGATCCGGAAGCATAAAGTTAATATTGGTGGGGAGCTACTTACAGCAAATTGCCCCTCTAACATTCCTAGCTTATTGTTGTTGTTGTTGAAGCGGCAGAATTATGCCGAGTTGACAGTCCTTGGCCGGATAAAAATCCGGATCCGTTCCGCTTATGTAGACTCGACTATCGTGGGAACCCTTCCTGGCTTCAACCCGTCCACTAACTAAGCTTCTTCTTCACCGACTTTCCCCATCCACATAATCCTCATCGGTATGTGAGCAGTTGTTGTTATGTTCTACTTTAACAATAGGCGATACATTTTGAAAAATTTTGAATTCCTTTGATCCCGTAGCCGATTTCCAAGAGAGCCTTCGAAAAAATGTGTCTGGCGTTGAGGAAAATTTTATCGAATACAATTATCTCAAATCCAAAACCATCAAAATTTGTTGTTTAAATACGTAGATGAATACAGATAATGATGGAAGGACTACCCAAAAATTTATCGGCTACTCAAAGAAAATTTTGTGGAAAATTTTACACTTTAGAGTCGCTTTAAAATCGAAGTTATTATCAAAAATTCTATTCCTATTATACTTTTATACTTAGTTTACAAATTTGTACGAATTTGCTCCTATGTATCTCTGAAAATATTCCCGGATCAGCTATAAGTTTTAAGAGAATTTTTTTTTTTTTGATTATCTAATGATAAGAATGGTGTTTGACGTCCTTAACACACACGTTTTTTTCTAATAGACAAATGGCTAAGTAGTGTCTGATTCCTACCACTAACTAACCCTACTTTTTGCATGCTTTACTGAAACAAAACAAAAAAATAATTACAATATGTCACCAAAAGCATTACAAATTGGAAGCTAACAATATCTCTCAATTATACAATGATTATACTAAAAAGCCAAAAGTCTAATCTCTTATCTAATGTTTCATCAACGATTATGTACAGCCAAATTTGTTGTCTGTCGTCCATTAAGCCTTTTTATCGCTGCTATTGCTGTACATACGCTGATAAGCGTATGACATACTTATAGTCAAACATGTTTTCAAATGAGCAAATATTCCCAATAATACTTGTCAATTAGTGTTATCACTCTTATCCTGAGCAATAATGCATGAGATGATGAGTGGGTAGATACTAAAAATAATGGCCAGAAATTATCAAATATGTTAATTACTGATCTGATTAATAAAAAAAGATATAAAAGAAAGTTCTTATTCAATTTTGACATGAAAATTCGTTTAACTCCAGATTGGGAAATCAAAAACTTCACTGCAACTGCCGCAAATATACGTATGACTTCAGCATCGGATTTTTTTCTCGAATAACAACTTTATAAAAACTTAATTTTTGTCCGCAGCACACTGCGGATATTAAAAAAATATTCCCTGGATTTCAGTAAGGTACCTCATATATAATCGCCAATCATATGGAGCAAAGTCAGCCAGCTGTTCGAAAATCCTGTTAAAAGTTATATGGGAGCTAGGTCAAGTTTTCGTCCAATTTTATGTACTTTAGGCACAAAGATATACAGTTATGAGTAAAACATATTCTGTAATTTTCATTGAGATAACTCAAATATTGGCTGATCTATCCAGGACAAAGCCAACTGATAGTTCGAAAATCTTCAAATTAGGTATATGAAAGCTCAGGAAATTATCGGTCCGATTCAACTCATTTTTGACATACAGACATACCATTGTCAGAGAAGTATTATTACAGAATTTCAATAATTATATATCTCTCACATTGACCGACATTTTTCGGTCAAAAGTCAATTATAGATACTGGGGTCTACATATTCCTTACCTAGGGGCTTGAACAGTTTTGGTTTGATTTGGATAATTTTTGGTCATAAGATATAAATTTTTAGTGAAATTTATGCGGTTATATTAACTATTTCTTGATTTGTGTACTGGAAAGTGAAAGGATCAAATGGAATGCAAAGTTCAAAATTGTGTTATATGGGAAGTAGGCGTGGTTGTAGTCCGTATTCGCTCATTTTCACACTTTGATATAGAAATATGAGAAAAATAGCTCGTACTAAGTTTAGTCGAAATCGGTCTGTTGGGTCCTGAGCTATGTGATGTCACCAAGAAGTGTTCGGTGCCATGCCCATTGTCCAATTTTTATGCCGGCTCCCATAAAGCTCTCTCATACCATCTCGGTGGTAAAATTTAATGTCTTTGGCGAATTTAGTTATTAATTTATCGCGCTTTTAGTAGTTTTTAACAGTACCGTTACATGGGGAGTGAACTGGATTATCATCCGATTTCACAGCGTAGGTAGAAGTTCTTATAATATTTGCGCTCAGAAAGTTTGGTTGTTGTAGCTTTAATAGTTTAGGCGATATGTACATTAAACTTATTAGATAGCGGGGCCACGCCTACTTTTTCAAAAAGTTTTTGCTTACAGGTGCCCTTCTACTGCGTTCCTTATACCAAATTACAGCTTTACATCTTAATTTAGTGCTTAGTTATGGCACTTTATAGGTTTTGGTTCAAGACTTTTCGTAGGCGTGGCTGAGATCCGAATACGCCCATTTACGAACTTGTAGTTTTTTTATACTAGGGAACCTACTTTCATCGAAATATCTTAATTTTTACTCAAATAACGCTTGTACGGGCGGACGGACGGACAGACAGACAGTCACCCGAATTTTAACTTTTCTTGTCATCCTGATCATTTATATAACCCTATATTAGTTTTAGCTGATACATACAACCGTTAGGTGAACAAAACTATAATACTCTGTAGCACAAGTGCCAGAGCATAAAAATTTTGGAAGCGTTTTGCTGTGTATATTATACTCGATTATCATATAGTATGTATATAGCAATCACTCAAAACTTTTTTGTCATAAATTTGAGAATGCAAACTCACACCAGCTGGCAGACAATCAACATACTTGTCATTAATTTGGCTCAAACCCTTCAAAACTCGCGCGCCTCAAATCACAATGGACAGGGTAAAGCTCTTAGGAATGCGTAAAGCTAAAAATAGTTTTTTTTTTATTTACATTTGGCGACAACTTTTCCGATACGCTTTCATATTTGCTACATACATACATACATACATATGTATATAAAGCCGTCAAGGTATTATTCCAAAAAAGTATAGTAAATAAGACCGAAAACATAATAATACTTTTTGTTGATTTAGTGAATTGATTAAGAAAAGTGCCCAAAACGACAAAGAGTGATGTCAACAAAATATTTAATATTCACACGGTATTCTTAATATGTATTGTTTCTTTGTTTGCCAGCTGTCTTATTAGACAGAAAAAGCAATGCGCACATATACATATAACGTGTGTATGTGTGTGTGTTAGTTGCCATTGCAGAGGTGAGGTCAATGTGTGCGTGAAGGTGCGAGGCGTAGGTCTCGCCGATCTTTTTATACTGCCTTATAATTGATTACACGTGACAAAAAATTAATGCAAATATTCTTGTTCTCTCTGTTTCTCTCTTGCTTCCTTACACTCTTTCTGTCTGTCTACTTTAAGGCAAAAGTTGAGGTTGATGAGTTAAAAAATAGCCAAATTTTGTTCAGATCATATTTTAAATTAGGCTTAAAACTCGTGCTGTGTGTTTATGTATTGCGGTGTCTACAACAAATTTGGCAAATATTGTATTTACTTAGCACGGTACGTTTATTTACAGCTAGTCAGGTGTCATTTTTGAATATTTCGAAACCAAAACTGAATTTATGTTTTTTGTTTTGTATAAACTTTAATGAATTATGTTTATCTACACGATTATGTGCTAGGCACAAAGTTCTGTAGAGGCATATCTGTTGTTGTTGTTGTATTCCTGAAGTCATTTCAAGGAATGGTGCCGAATGGATAGTCCTTGGCGTACTACAACTCCGGATCCATTTTGGTTTCTTAAACCTAACTGTCGTGGGAATCAGTGCTAAGTTGTTTAGATATTATATTGGATAGTCGAAAAAGTCTTTTCGTATTTCTATTCAAACTTCAACTTATTTTTTAATATTTATAATAATAAATAAGTGAACAAATATGTACCATTTCCGCTAGAGACATTATTCCATCAATGTAAATCGAAATTTCGAAATTTCCAGAACGGAGCAATCGAATCATTTTTGTGCTCACAATTTTCATTGGTGGCTTCCGTGGCATTCTTCTCTGTTTTACATAAAAATTTCAAAATATAGCGAATTTCTTAATGATTTTTACTCATTTTTGAAGAAGCTTATAATCTCACCTATCCAACACTATATGGCATGACACAATGTGATTGGTAGCACTGGATATACATACATACATATACATACGACTGCAACGTCATCTATTGCCAAAATACGAAAAGACTTTTTCGACTATCCAAAATACTTTATTTTACTTTATTTTTTTTTGTTTTTTTTTTTATTTTATATTTTATTTTATTTTATTTTATTTTATTTTATTTTATTTTATTTTATTTTATTTTATTTTATTTTATTTTATTTTATTTTTTTTTTATTTTAATTTTTTTTTTTTATTTTATATTTATTTTACTTTTATTTCATTTTATTTATTTTATTTTGTTTTTTATTTTTTTATTATTTTTATTTCATTTCATTTCATTTTATTTTATTTTATTTCATTTACTTTACTTTATTTTATTATAATTTTTTTCATTTTATTTTATATTTTATTTTATTTTATTTTATTTTACTTTTATTTTATTATATTTATTATTTACTAATTTATTTGTCTTTCCGTCTTTAAATGCAAGCTGCCTCAGCGCTTTTTCCTCTATTCAAATATTTTTATTTTTACTTTTTTTTTTGTTGCCCAATTAAATGTATTTCTATGGTTTCGAACATAATTTGTTTGTTTTCGTTGCTCTTTCTCATCCATTATATACATATGTATTTGTTTATGTATATGTATGTGGGTATCGATATTATTACTATTGTTATTTGTTTTGTTGTGCACTTTTAGAGGCCACAATCACAAAAGCGAGCCAAGTTCTGGTTCACAGTGTCAACGTCTTGTTCCTAGGTTAGTGTGTGCAAATATTTTTTTTGTTTTATACGTTTATTAATATTGTTGTTTAATGTTAGCATCCGGTTAATTGAGCATTCAAAAGGTGTAGATCAGACAATTCAGCACTGCCGCACATGTCTTAAAATATTCGTGGTTTTTACTCTGGGTTAATACGCAAATAATAGGCGAGGCTTTTTAGTAGGGCGAAGTAAGCTATTATGTGTATGAAACCGCAAAAAAATTCTATAAAAATGCATTTAACAAACCAATAGTTAGTTCCGTTACTATTAGTAGGAAGCGCTCTACACCACTCGAACACGCTCCCAATCGGGAGAAGTTTTACAAATTTCCCTGCTAGGTCATCTGCTGGCGAGCCGCAAGCTGCTTTCACCCACACAGCCACGCAAATAAACATTTGGGAACAGACGCTCTGGAAGTGGCTGGGCCATTCGATCTTTATTGACGGTCATCTTTTGCGCTTGGCTAAACCGCACGTTCGGGGGCAGACGGGTGGTGCAACGATTTCAGTCACCAACTGACCGACTACGAAGCCTTACTTGTCCTGCACTTGAATATTTTGTTTTGCCTCTTTGCGGTCATTAGCGCCACGTTGGGCACAGCATTCACAAGTGCGACTAAGCAAATACTCAGTTATGGTAGATGTACGAGTATGTATGTATGCATTATTGTAAACATTGCACAAGAATAGGGCGTACAACAGAAAAACAAAACAAAAACAGAAACAAAAACGAAAAGAAACGAGAAGTGTAAACAACTGTATAAATAACAACAACAAACTGTTGTACATAGTATATGCTTGTATAAGAGTGCATATATGTACGTATACTAGCTGCCATTTCAATATCTACACACGAGCAACTAACTTGGTCAATAAATGTACTCTACTGGCAACGTAGATCGCCATACCGGCCGCCAAAGCCCTTACGAATACTCGTATACCACCACCACCACCAGCGACAATTGCACATCACTAATGTCTGCTCGTTGCTCGTATTCAGCGAATTTGTTGTCACCCGCTTTGCTGACGTCATTGTGGCAAAATGTTGGCAAATGTTGTTATGACAAATGTTTATCAGTTCGCTTAGCGATTCAGTTGTCAGTTCAATCAAATAATGAAAAATTGTTTTTGTTTGATGAAGTGTGGGGTGGCTTACTCGAGAACACCGTTATTTGTACTCGTTCCTTCCTTTTCTGTGTGCCATGATTTAAATCGCTATAGCGGTCTTCGAATTACCAAGCGTTAGCGACTACCGAAACGAACACACGAGCTGTTCAAGCAGACTGACAACACTGAACATTTTCTGTCCAAAGTTAAAAATATTTGGTCTGAATCCATTTATGGGCGTATTTGGTTCATGTCTTACGTTTCCTATAAAAAAGCATCACGTCTTTATTTATGAAAATCGTTCTATTTATCTTGTTCTGTTATTTTTTTTTAATTTAGTTTTTGTGGAATAAAAAATTGTGAATGTCATTTTGACAGTACTTTGTCTTTTGACCCACTCACAATAGTAGAAGTGGTCTAAAACAGTAAAAAAAAAACTGGGAAGCGTTGAGGACAGTCATTATAATACCTTAATGAGGTGTTCATATACTCGCTTTTGTCGAATTTTGTTGCTTTCACTTGTAAAATGTGTGACAAGAGAACAGCGCTCAAAGTTAGCGAGTAGAGAAATTGAAACATCGGAAACCCTATAAAGTGTAGACCTAGCCATGTCGAGAACTAGTCCCCCAGCTCTTGTTTGTTTTGTTTGCTCAAAAACTTTTCTCTCCAAATAGCTGCTCATTTGTCAATACCGTGGATATCAGATCACTGTAAGATATGGCTGCCATAAAGGCCGATCCATCAAACTCAATTTTTTTTGACGGCTAAGGGCTGGTAACGGTATGTGCCGTGGCCTACGCTGTTACCACATTTGCATTACTTGAGGGTGGCGTTCCATATTTCTTATGGATAGATTTACATTGCTGCGTATTTCTGGATAATCTCCCAGTTTGATTCACTCTCAAGCATGACACTGATTAAATTTTCCACTTTTATTGGGCCAACCAGATCTTCTACGCCGCGGCGGTGCGTTGTCGTTGCCGTCATACACAAATACGTCCGTATAATAGAACGCTGATTGACATTAGACATTAGAAGCTTTCTCTTTCCTTGGCTGGGCCCCCTATGTTGGTCATTAGTCTGCTTAGTTGAGAGGTGATTTCCGCTTCCTTTCCTACGGCATGCCGGATTTGTACCCAGAAGGTTAGTCTGGGGTGCAGTCTTACGCCTAGGTAGTTTACTGCTTTTTGTGTTCTAAGAATATCCGTGATCGTTTGCATACTTATTTTGAAGGATATGTGCTTATTTGTTAGCAGTAGCAGCTCTATTTCTTCCGTAGCGGGCTGGAGGTTGTGTGAGTCGAGCCATGCTTGCGTCCATAATATGATCTGATTAAGCTTTCTTCGCGCTTCTTCTGTGTCTCGTGCTGTAAAAACTGCTGCAATGTCGTCCGCGTAGGCAATTAAATACGATTCGTCTGGCATTTCGAGTTTTAGTATAGTATATCGTTATAGCTGATCTTCCACAAGTCTAGTCCTAGAATGAATCGTTGTGCTACTCCTCACGTGATCGCTATTTGTTGTGATCCCTCTCTAGTTTGGTACAGCATTTACTGCTACTAAGGCAGCTCCGCGCCACAGCTTTGTGGTAGTCGGGGCCTTCAAAGCTGGTTTCAAGAGCGTCGATCATATCTACCCATGTAGCACAATTGAATGTGTTTCAAGCATCTAAAGTCGCCAGCAACAATATTCTTTTGTTTTTATGCCATCTACGCTGTACAACTTCTACACTTTCAATGACGCATTTTATATCTCCTATAGTTAATCTGACGGATCTAAAGCCGTGTTATCTAGGGGAGAGCTCTCCAGCTTCGTTGATAGCCGCTTCGAGTCTGGGTTTAAGTAGCTGTCCCGCTGTGTGAAGCATGCATAGTGGACGATATGCTGATGGCAAGTTGGGATCTCCTTTTCCCTTATTGATTAGCAACAGCCATTGCTTTTTCCATGGTTCAGGGAATATTCCGGCTTCAAGGCAGGCGCTGTAAATATTCAATAGTACTGCTAGTCCCTCGGCAGCGATTATTTTCAGGATTTCTGCTGGGTTCCCGTCCGAGCCAGGTGATTTGATGACCTTGAGCTTGCCAGTGTCTACTTGCAGCTCCTCGAGGGTAAATCTTAGAGTCTGTTCTGGATTACTAGGCTATTTTTCGTAAGTGGAGAAGAGTGCGTTTACGTTGTGACCCATTTTGGCAGCGGTTAAGTCAGCTTCCTTTGCTCCAGCATCGAGTTTCTTCATTACTATTTTATACCCAAGTTCTTAAGGGGTTTTGTTAATATCCTCATGTAGTTCCTCCTATTTTCTCTTTTTGCTGTCAGCGATTGCGTGCTTCAGCTGCTTTATATTGCTCGGCTTCTCGCGATATGGCTCCCCTGCGCCTGGATCTCGTGTAGGATCTGTGAAGGCGGTGGCAAGTGCGTCTGAGTTTGGCGATATTTTCAGTTTTCGATCCACCAGTAAACTGCTGCTTTATGTTTACTGTGGGAAGCCTTGTGCATTGATTTTGGACAGGTTCCTGTTGTATTAAGCATTGTGTGCTCGACAAATTTCCTTGCAATGTTGGGGGAGCTGCTGGCTGGGTTCTGGTTGTCTATTACAGAGCTTAATTTCGAAGCACTTAGTTTCAAAATGTTCCATTTTCGTATTCCAGTATTTTTCCTGTGCTAGTTAGTGTTTGTTCCCATGGCGATCGCTGATTCTAAGGCTTTCCATTTCCCTTTCGAGCCTGTCATGCGTGCTGATGATAGATTAATATCTGGCTGTCATGCAAACTTATCTGTCAAATTAAGAGAAAGGTATTTTTATACCCCTTTCTGCTATAAGAAATGCACCTATGAAGGGTATTAATGTTTTTTCTTGATTAGTTACTTAACCATTATTTTTTTTTATCAACAAAACAAGAATGATATACATATGATAAATAATATGCCGATCTCCTCCCACTCAGTCAATAATACCTATGTATGAGTGCCAATATATACATACATACATATACATATGTATCTTTCTATCCAACTAACCAGCAGACAGACAGTTGAACTAAGCCTGTAAACATTTCCATGTGTCTATTGCATTATTACTAAGCAAATAATTTGCTTAATTTTTTCTATAAACAAAATAAAGTAATCTGGCGCATTTTTCCCTGTATTTCTCATTCGTTATTGACACAACGTGATAACATATTTACGAAACTGCAAATTGTTATAAACAATATCAAAACGTAACGCGTCAAATTCAAGCATACGAAGCGATGAAATCTTCAAAAGACGCGGCGTGTGTACAAATTGAAATTAAAATATATTGCTTATTTAAACAATTTGCACCAGCTACGATTATGTAAATTTATTAAGTGGATTTTTATACAAAGATTATAACTGTTTTTAAATAACAGCATTGGTTTCGAAATACACTGTAAAGCTTTTCTCAATGGTATTGGTGAATTCGAAACTTCAACAAGCTGGGTTTATCATAAAATAATATATATATATTGGGTAGTCGAAAAAGTCTTTTCGTATTTTGTCAATAGATGACGTTGCAGTCGTATAACTCCAGTGCTACCAAGCGCATTGTGTCATACCATACAGTGTTGGAGAGGTGAGATTTTAAGCTTCATTTAACCAGAAAATGTTAAATTCAGGGAAGTTACAGCTGTTCAAAAATGAGTGAAAAGAATGAAGAAATTCGCTTTATTTTGACATTTTTGTATAAAAAAGGGAAGACTGCCACGTAAGTTGATAAACAATTTCTAAAAAGTTAAATATTCACGCAATATCACCACTCTGATTTATACTGCGTTAGAAAAAATATTTATTCATCTACTAAACTATGTATGTATATATGCACATACCTACATATATACATAGATACTTATTTGCCACAAAAGTGGCTACAAACAGCTTCTCGCTGCTACCTATTTATGTATGTAATCATTACAATGGAAGTGTGCTAATTGTTTGAGAAAGCGAGTGACAGATCAAGCGCATGCATGATCTGTCAATTTTACAACAACTACATACCCCACTCTTAATAATACTCCTACAAATGTATGTATGTATATGCAGCTATACAATAACATACAACAACAAATGCACACATACATTTATAACACTATTGTTGCTTAATTGGCTGAAGAGGCACATACTATACGTACATAGCTGGTATAAACAGCTAGACGAAGCGAAGTTACTAATAAATGAACAGTTAATATGTCACAAATAATGCAAATACTCCAAGGAAAAAAAAACGTATTCAAATATGCATATTCAAACTATGTTTTAATGTAAATAATATATGTAGATATGTATGTGCATATGTACATATGTGTAGGAATGGAAAATTGTATGGTTGTACACCGCGTATGCGCGACATTTATCACTTGTCAACTAATGAAAATCACGCATACGCCGTGTGCACCATGCAAATATTTACTTACACAAATTATTAACTGGAAAAACATATTTAAACGGCTTGTACAGTGGTGTGCCAGAGCGCCAACTTGTGTATAAAAAATATGGGATTATTGAACTGGAGACGCAAATTAGTAGCGAAATCGTTGAGAAAATCTATGGAAAGTGTTGAACCAGCAGCTTTGGCAAATAATGTACACTTAAAGTCAAAAAAAACGCCGATTAGTGTATTACCAATGGAAATAGTATTTGTATAATAAAAACAAGGTCCGTTTACATTAAGCTGCTACTAAATAATTATATATGTTCTCCTTCCATAAGCTGTTATCAGTTTTAAGGCTATTCATCCAACAACAACAAAAATAATACGGAGTTTATGTGTAACACATGCAAATGCCCATTTTGGTCAATACGAATTCCCCCACTTATGTGGCAAATATCGGTAGTTGTATTAAAAACATATAAATTTTTATGCTTGATTTATTATTTTATTAGCGAATTAATAAGTTTTTAAAAATATTCATTAAGATAAAAATGTTTTAAGCGAATTTAATAGCGGGTTTGACCTCCTCTTGCTTTTATGACACATTCTACTCGAGATGTCACACTCTCACACAGTTTTTTAACAATTTCTGTTGAAACATCATCATACCAAGTAGTTTCGATTATTTTCTTCAAAGTATTGATGTTAGTCGGCTTCTGCTGGCGTATTTTTCTTTTTAAAATTGACCACATATTTTCAATGAGATTCAGGTCCGGACTATTTCCCGGCCATACCAGTGAGTCAATTCCCAAAAGAGTCTTATATTCCTTTACCTATAAAAAGATTATTGTTGTATTATTATAATTTTGTTAAAAGAAATTAGTTAAAATTTCTAGATTCGATGGTAAACCTACCAACTTCGACCGGTGACAAGGTGCGGAATCGTCCTGAAATACAATTTTTTTTTCGTGCTCTGACAGCTGCTCAATCGTTGGCATAACACCTTGTTTAATGATTTCAATATAGACAGAAGAGTTAACGTAGCGTTCGATAAAAAAAATCTTTCCAACTCCATAACTCGTTATCGCTCCCCAGACCATTATGTATGGGGTATGCTTCACCGTACTCTGCACGCAGTTGTGACTAAATCTTTCATTTTTTCTGCGGCGCACTACGCATCCTGCATCTGAGCTAAAAAGATTTATTTTGCACTCGTCTGAAAAGATGACTTGTGCCCAATCGTTGGTGGTCCAATTTCTCCTTTCCAGACACCAGTTTAAACGGGTGGAACGCATTTTCGCTGTGAGAAGTGGCTTTTTAGCGGGTCTGTGAGCTAATACCATTTTTTGTTGGCTTTCGTTGTTTTCACACCGATTGCTAGGCACTTAATATATTCACCGGTACGAAATATTACAAAAAAAAATCTAATTAAAGCAACACTAATAAAGGAAACGAAAAAGTTCCGTTACGCATTTCAAATGAGGAAAAAAGCTCCGTAACAGGAAAAGTGTTCCTGTCGGCGTTTTTTTTTTTTTGACTTTAAGTGTATATTGAGAGGGCGCCGTTTAAAATTGTATATATACATATGTATGTACATATATGTATACAATGGCGTTACTAAAAGTCAAAAAACTTACGTGCTTAGTATTAGCGTACTAAATAACATAACATAACCTATAAAATCAACATGTCTTAGAAATTGTATGTAAGTCCAATTTCCATATTGAAGATAAATTCTGTTCAAATAGGTTTGCATTAACAATATATTTAAACTACCATTTGAATTAAAATTTAATTTATTTGTAATTCGACAATTTTAATATATACAAACATACATTTTTAAAATAAATACTAGCTTGAAGATTTGCAGAAAAATGTAATCCCAAAAATTGTTTAAATAATCTCAAAAATTTTTTAAATAAATTTTGACCCCTAATACCGGATTGAAAAATTCAAAAAAGTTTATGCTTATGATATAAATTTGAAAAAATGAATTGTTTCAGAATTTACATTTTTTCATGTTTGCGTACCTCGAGTTCTGCCATTTTGATTATCTTTTGCAAAAGAAAGCTTATTTTTAATAAAATATCAACATAGTTTAGCAATTTTAGTCTTATTTATATTTAATTACTTTAAATATAGTATTTCAGTTAAAAATATGTAAATCGCTTCGCTGGTACGACTTTTCATTTGAAAACTAATTTTTTGTCTGTTACGCAATTTTTTAATTTAAAAAAATTTCCTCAGTTTTTTAAACAAAATGTTTTTACTCTTAAATTAGGAAATAAAATTTACATTATTTTTTCCAAACACGTCGAAATTTTAATTTTTAATCACAACATTTTTAAAATTACAAAATTTGCAACACCGCTTTCAAACTCGTCTCAATTAAATCATTAAAATAATATGAATTTTATTTGAATGTGAATATCTTAATAATTAGGTTTACTTTAAATTAATTTCAGCTAAGTAAAATGGATTGGAAAACATTATCAAGCAGTGAGAAGAGCCCAAAAATGGAGCGCTGGAAGCCAACTTCAATATTGGAACCGGAACCACCACCGCCCATACCGCCACGCACATTTATGCGTCAATCGAGTTTCACGAAAATTGGAAATATGCTTAATACGGCCATAAATATGAATGGCACTAAAAAAATACAGAGTAAGTTGACAGAAAATGTATTCGAATAAGAAATAAAAGACAGGTAAAATGTGAAAAACGTAACAAACAACAAATTTTACGCAAAATAATTCGGTTAAATTCAAAAATTAAATTATATGCAACACCCTGTGGATACACTAATAGCTCTCCTTCAAAATAATTCAACTTTATGCTCACAACAGTAAATAATTTCCCTCAAAGCAGCCATTATTTGGTTTTAATATCTAGCGCAATAAATGTTTAACTTTAAAAACATATATGCAATAATTGTAGATAAATTTACTAATTTCGTTTTACTCGTCGCCACGACTGTTTATTATCGATTATTGACCAAAGAAAATAAAACAAAACAAACACAGCTGAACAGTGTTGCAACAGTTTACTTAATCACACCACAGTTTTTGGCAAACATTTCTGCACCCGGCATTTCTTTAAATATCCGTACAAGTATAATATATATTAATAATATATACTTGCTAACTTATTAAAACAACTTATATTTATGAAATTGTTAGCACATAATTTCATTTCAATTTAATAATCCGCGCAAATGTAAAATATTTTATAATATTGTATAATTATTAAATTGATATTGGCAACTCTGAATTGTTGCCATTCTAAATTCGTAATTTGTTTTAAGCAGTCGCGAAGTTCTTTGCGGTGTTTCTCCACAATATTTTCGGCATTTCATTGTCAATTTAAAGTGTTTAAAAGGTGTGCACGTTTATTAAAATGGTCATAAGTTAAAAATTCTTTAAATTCTGTGGTAGTGCGACGAATATATTGAGCGAAAAGTGTGAGGAAAAACTATATAAATTTGCAAGTCGCCATGAAGATACGACAAATGCAACAACAACCATAATTGTGATTTAGTGCGAACTTCGTCGCATTGGCTCGCAGCGACAACAGCTGCCGTCGCCGCCGTAAATTGCGAAGCAACGAGAATCATTTTGACTAGCAAACGACAGGCAAACTCGTAAACGAACAATGAACATAAAATAAATGAATAAAAATTATCGCAAAAGCAATGGAGTAAAATGTTGAAACGATTTGCAAGATTAGAAACACAAGACGAATGTAGTATCAACGAAAAATAAATCAAAGTTGTTGGAATTTCAGTTGTATTAACTTATTCATTCCAAATTTGTCATATGAATGTGAAACGATAATCGTGCGAAGTGAAGTTATTTACACTTGTGTCAGTGTTATTAAAATATAGTTTAATATACCTATCTTTAAAAGTATAAACTTCGACAAACGCGAATAATTGGCCACAAAGAGTGTTCATATGGATGTTATATGTTAAGTGAATATCGAGCATTTGCAGAAATTGCAAGTCCTAGCATAGAAGTTATTCGAAAAATAAAATAAGTAAAACAAGTCACGCGGTGCGTGTGAAATAAAAAAATAGGCACTACAGTTTCATACAAAACTTTTCTTTTGTAAAAATATGTAATTTTAAACCGGTATAAATACATTATCCCACGACAGATATACATATATATTCAATAAAATTTTGAAGGTTATGCCTTGTATTTAATAAATGCAGGTAGACGACTTGAAGAATTATATACCACTTTCAGTAAGGGTCATTGAAAGCAAATAATTACTACAAATATGAGAAATATGCTGTAAATTGGGGAGGGTGAAAAGCAAAGAAGCTAACAAAATCAACATTGCCTAAGGGAAAAAGCAAAATAAAACGAAAATTGCACTTTCTACTGTCATTCGGAATGTGTTTGGGAATTTCCTCCCGCTATTGCACGTTTTCGTTAGCATAAAGCATAGCAAACAGCGAATAGTAATATGGCGCGTTACACTTCTTTTCTGCTTTTGCACCTTTTATATGTTTGACGTTTTTATACGATTTTTTCTAGCACCACAACCACCGGTCGCTGTAGTTTTCGACAACGCCGCCGCCTGTGGCTGCATGCATTTGTTTTACTTCACAAACAACAAAACACACAGAAAGTGAACGAACGAGTGTAAAGAAAAAGTGTGCAAATTCGTTATTCGTCGGCTAATTTTTTTTCATTGTTTTCTTTGTTTTTTTCTACTATAGTGTGCGAATTGAATATGCGTAAAGAGAATATATGATAGAATACGTGAAAAATCAAGTCAAAGCACTTTTTTCTTCAAAACCACAAAATAAAAATAAATTTAATGTATAGGCAAGTAGAAAAAAGACATAAGTTAAAAATATAAACGAGAAGACAAAAGTGCTATAATATTTATAAGTGAAATTGTGCAGAGTTATTGTTGCTTTCAATATTTTTTTATTGAATACTTTGTCACCAAGTCGTCCTGATATATTCGAGAACTAAAACACAAAGATTAAATTGTCACCACTGTCGCCATAAGTAGCTGCTGCATCCAGCACATTGCTAAGTTGTCATGGCCGGTAAGTTCCCCCTTTAGTATACATACATACATGTATGTATGTATGTTTGAAGGAAATTGTTTTTACTAGATTCGTAGTGTATTTTATATGTTTTACTTCAGCTTTTGGTTCTAATTTTATTAAATAAACATTAGCGAAAGTTTTGAATAAGCCTTGTAAAGTTGAGTCTTTCATAATTCGTTGCTCAATTAAAATTATAGGATACTTGGTAAGCTTGAAATCACAGCAGTAAGACTGTACAGTCTTTTAAATGTTTATAGCTGATAAAAAAAAAAATGCTAGGGTTAATAAAGTATATTTATATATTGCCAGAAAATAGCATTTTGAAAAACCAGGAGTGCATGACCTACACATTATTGTTAGGAGCACTGTATATAATACGATACTATTGTTGCTATGCCTGCCAGAAGCAGACAATAACAAATTTTCTTTTCTTTTTTTTTTTGTGTTTTTTCTTCCACTTGCATGAGTGATTCCTTGACCTGGAAAGGCCGAGTAAATACTAATATTTTCTTCTGTTTGCCTTGCGTCCGTTATGGTTGTAAGAACATAAATTGCTTTCGACGTATTAATGCATTTGCATTATTGATATCGACAGATATTTCGTAAATAAAAAGAAATTACACAAAAATAATCTGTATATGTATTTGCGTGCCAAAACTTTAGAAAGGTCCTACTATTTCGAGTAGACATATTTTGTTGTGACCGTCTTTAATTTCGATATACAAGTCACTGGAATTTAGTCTTTACCACCAACGATACTACCATATCGCTTGTTACCCCTCAACATTCATTATTTCCGATATGCATGACCTTGCTACAAATCAAACTAAAAATAGAAATTTGTTTATTATCTATCGTGCGTACGCCTTTGATGAGCCCATTATGAAAACATGCCACAACTCACAACCGAGCAACAATTCTCTGACTCGATGCAAATATTTATTATAGTTTTCCGCTTGCTACATTCTATTTATACAAAAAGTATAAAATCTAAATATTCTGGATTTCCAAATGTTTGTTGTTCTACTTTCATTCATGGCGTAATTACTGCATATTTTCGAATCAATAAGAATTTAAACAATGACGTCGATTTGCAATTTTTTCTTTTTATTTGCCGGCACACGATACCATGCACACATGAATCGAAAGCAGACTAATTCATCTACAAGTATTTTTTGTTTGTATGTAAACACATGCACTTGTTTGTTGAATGAGGTCAGGAAGTGTTTAGTTAGTAATAAAAGTAATCAGAGACTTGTAAAAAGACAAATTCATATATTACATAATGTATATGCGCAAAATATATGTGTTTATGTTGGCAGAAAAACCGTTGACTTCGTTTGCACGGAATCGTCAGACAAAAAGTTTTTATACAATAACTTAATTTTTATCGATCAGTTTGTACAACAACTATATGCTATATTAGTCCGATTTGAAGAATTTGTTCGGAAATTGTCCGGTTGCCTGAGACTTTAATACTTTCTAAATTTCGTCAAGATATCATGACAATGGCCATGCCATGCTGCCAAATATAGAGTTTATCGGAAAGCAAAAACTGGGTCGATATCGCTAGTTTAAGGTTACTACCTTTACTTAGTTTATAAAACAAGTTCATAAGAGTATTGACTAAATGGTTTCATAAAAATAACTATAAATGTATGAGACTCCTTTTAACGGGACACCTATCGTTGCAGCGTTTTTGTTCGGCTTTGGGTGCTCTCCACATATAGGGCGTGCTTAAAATGTAATCTTAGAGTCAGAAGCTGCAATTCAGAACTACATTTCTACAGAACTAATAAAATATTATGTATATAGGTTCGGTTTTGTATAAAAATATTAATGTAAACGATTTCAAGAATTTTGTCCCGCTATAAGACCTGTCCTTAATGGGGAACTGCACTGCATATAACTACCACATGTTTAGTTTAATCGTATTATTATTTATTCGCCCTTAAAACACGATACCAACAAACGTCTTGCTGGTGACATCAAAAGTGGTGAGAGAAATCATGAATTTATATTATTATTTTTATCATTATCGCTGTTTTTAAATAATTGTTGTGAATATATACACTTAAAAATCAATTAAAATCTCAATGTGGATAAGTTAGTTCAAGCAAAAGTAGTTGATGACGCATTTGCGGCCTCAGGCAGCCATCGATAATGGAATTAATTTGTTATTAGTAGGTACATACTATAAATGTATGTACATAGTCATATTGCCTTCTACACTGTCATAATGCTATTTACGTTCGTTCTAAAGGGTGTTCTTATGGATGCTAAGCTTACGATTAAGAGGGTCCGTCAGTCTGGATTCACGCAAACTAGTTTTTCATTTTTTAAGATATCGATCTGAAATTTTGCACATGTCCTTTCCCCCAAAAGCTGTTCATTTGCCAGAAGCCCCGATGTCGGACTGCTATAGCATAAAGCACTATACAAATTTAAAAATCAAAAACAAGACCTTATGGTCAACTTCTTATATGGCAACGTTTTTATTTGACAAATTATTTTGTTTACGAAATTTGACATGCATTATTGCCCAATGCAACGGTACAGATTGATTGTCAAAATCAATTTTGTATTTTTTTTTATTTGTGAAGGTATAATTGCCTCGGTAAAACAAAAATTAACTTTTTTTAAATTAAAATGCAATAAAATGTTACAAATTTTTACTATCTAATTGCAAAAAGGATAATATGCTAATTCGTAAATTAGCTAAAAAATCCGCCTTTACAATAAAATTACTGAAACCCCCCTGTATTTAATGTAGTGCGAATGTTCGTTGATCAAATTAGTTTGTATATTTTTTATTTATCATTTTAGTGGCCAACATTATATTTGTGTGAGTATATACATACATATGTATGTATGTGTATGTGCAATATTCGTAGGTAAACAACGATAACTGAAATATTTAATCGTAATGATGCCGCTGACAAGTTGAGAAAGAGTTGAGTCTGCAACTGTTATTCAGAGAAGCAACAATTAAAAGTTTAGGAAATTAGAACCAAATAATATTAGAGCAGCTGTGGCAAGTAATACATATGAGCCTGAGCAGACTTACGTTTGCATAATTGTTGATAAACTTCACCGAACTCAAAAATTAGCATAAAATAATATAACATCCCGAATTGTATATTTAGCAAATAGTTGAAATTTTTCATTTTAACTAATTTTGTTTTTTTTTTTTTCATTTTTCTGTTCAGGTAATGGAGAAGCTTCCTGGTGCTTCTCGCAGATAAAAGGCGCCTTAGACGATGACGTCACCGATGCTGATATTATATCCTGTGTGGAATTCAATCATGATGGTGAATTGCTGGCAACGGGTGATAAAGGCGGACGTGTTGTCATCTTTCAGGTATGACAAACATTTTACAAAATACTAGAAGAAAATTCATGTCTTAAATTTTAATATCTATTCACTAAATAATTTGTTTTTGAACAGCGCGATCCAATGTCGAAAACGGCAATACCACGTCGCGGTGAATATAATGTTTACTCAACCTTTCAATCGCACGAACCCGAGTTCGATTACCTAAAGTCATTGGAAATAGAGGAGAAAATCAATAAGATACGATGGCTGCGAAGAAAGAATCCTGCGCACTTTTTATTATCAACCAATGATAAGACGGTTAAGTTATGGAAGGTCAGTGAACGGGATAAGTCGTTCGAGGGCTATAATACAAAGGAGGAGAGCGGTCTGGCGAAGGATCCGCAAAATATAACTGGCTTAAAAGTTCCTTCAGTTAAGCAAATTCCACTTATGGTGGAAGCGTCACCACGCCGCAACTACGCCAATGCACACACCTATCACATCAATTCAATTAGCGTTAATTCTGACCAAGAGACTTATCTGTCCGCCGATGATTTACGAATCAATCTGTGGCATCTTGAGGTGACCGATCAAAGTTTCAATATAGTCGATATTAAGCCAGCTAATATGGAAGAGCTAACGGAGGTCATAACCGCTGCCGAATTCCATCCAACCGAATGCAATGTATTCGTGTACTCGAGCTCGAAGGGCACAATACGTCTATGTGATATGCGTTCAGCTGCGCTGTGCGATCGACATAGCAAACAGTTCGAGGAGCCGGAGAATCCAACGAATCGCAGCTTCTTTAGTGAAATAATAAGCTCTATAAGCGATGTAAAGCTAAGCAATTCGGGTCGTTATATGATCTCTAGGGACTATTTAAGTATTAAAGTATGGGATTTACACATGGAAACGAAACCAATTGAAACTTATCCGGTAAGTTTTTATTTTTAATAATTAATTGTATATAAATGACTAAATAATTGTTTATTTTACAACAGGTTCACGAATACTTACGCATTAAACTCTGTTCACTGTATGAGAATGACTGTATTTTCGACAAATTCGAATGTTGTTGGAATGGCAAGGACACTTCCATAATGACGGGCAGCTATAACAATTTCTTCAGAGTGTTTGATCGCAATTCGAAAAAGGATGTCACATTGGAGGCGTCACGCGACATTATCAAACCAAAAACGGTGCTTAAACCGCGTAAAGTTTGCACCGGTGGCAAGCGAAAAAAAGACGAGATTAGTGTCGATTGTCTCGACTTCAATAAGAAGATACTACACACAGCTTGGCATCCGCAAGAGAATGTAATTGCTGTGGCGGCCACAAACAATCTGTTTATATTTCAGGATAAGTTTTAGCTAAAACTCTCTCATCTACTTCAGTTCAACTTCATCACCACCACCACCATTATGGCGTCGTTAAGAATAATTATTATGCTTAATTCTAAATTTTATACTTATCGCTGCTGCAAATGCTATCACTCACTACTACTACTACTTGCTATCAGTACTGTGTAATCAGAGCAAACAAACAAAAAAAAAAAACAAATAATACGATCAACTTTTGATCGTAATATTAAGCGAAATACGAGGACGGACATGGAGTCTAGACGAATGCGTCGGCGTAGGCGTTGTCACAACTCATAGCATCATACATACATATATATACACATATAGTTAGATATAACTCACTATTAGCGCTAATAATTAACGAAACAAAATCTCGATTGGCAGTTGATTATTGATACAGCAATAACACGGTGTGTGTGTGTGTGTACAAGCCTCAGCCGAAACAACAAAAAACGTAAAGTTTTTAGTTTTAAGTTTTGCACTCAAACGCGGCTTACACACTCGCGACATGCTTGCTAGCAACGTGGAGAAAAAAGTGTGTGAGAAGTAGAGTTAAAGCGCGGGAAAGGAAAAATACAGCTGGCTGCGCCAGTTAAACCAAACAATATAAATCGTCTACTATTGCGCACAAAAAAAAATAAATATGAAGAAAAAACAAGAAAACAATAAACGCCTTAAACCAAAACTTTGTACAGTACTCTGATTACATTTCTGTTAAATTCCTTAAAACAATGTTGCCTCGGCTATAGACTTTCAGCTACTTTTAGAAGAGAGTGTGTTTTTTATACAATATTTATGCGAAATCAGTAAGAATAACAACTATTTATGCAGTAATATGTTTGCTTAATTTGTAATAAAAACAGAAATTGTTAATAATAACTGATTTTTTTCTTTTCGTTAATACGAACAAATGAAATAAGTTGGAAATTCACATTAAAAAATAGAAACAAAACAAAAAAAAAATTAAAATATCAATAATTGTAGTTTCATCTTAGTAAACTATAACTTTTAAGTGAAAAAGTGAGGGATTTCAAAGCTAATAACGGCATATTTAACATTATTACAACATTACCATGCTTCGAAGAGCAAAACCTAAAATTACGTATTTAAGAAATAATAAAAAAGACAAATATTGCTATAAATATTGAAGGCATTATTTATGAGCGCATATGCAGTGATGTTCAAGCTAGAGTACATAGCTGAGGTTGTTCTTAATGGATAGCAGATGTTACACGAAAACGACGCTACAGTTGCGTGTTCAGCGGAAATCTTGTGCTTTTGGCTAATTAAATGACAACAAACACAAACAATATATATTTTAACATTTTTATTTTATGTGCGCTCTGCTTGTCATTTAATTTTGAAAAAAATAAATTAAGCGCCTAATATTTTTTGAAAAAAAATTATACCAATCAGGGCCTAATATTTTTTTAATACAATATAATTTTCGTAAATAAGTCTTGAATATTCTGAAATGCTTATACATATATAACAAATGGCTGGTAGTGTCACCCATACTGCTGGAGTAAAGTTAGTCTAGTCTTAGTAACTTTCAATTTTTGTGCTATCAGTTAACGAAAGCCATGGAACTCGACGAGCAATATTGTTTGTCATACGTGAAAAACTAACAATGTTATTCAAATAAAGTAATATGTTATTAGCGTATTAAAAACAGTGTGAAAGCATTTGACTAAAAATTCAGTTTCCCATTCATTTTCATACTTATTATTAATAAATACTTTTTTTATGTCAATACAAAATGAGTGAAATCGGTTTCAGTATTTACATTATATTCGTACATAGATTTGTAAGAATATGATAATTTCTAAAACTGGCCAGATCTAACGATTTCATATTTTTCTCCACAACGCAATGCAGAAATTATATATATTTTACGGTTAATGTATTTTTTTTTTTTTTTTACTATATATAAAGCGGTTAAGACGTTTGTAAAAAATGTGCTCTTATTATTTTGCTGCGTAAAAGTAAGTGTTGTGACGTCTAATTTACACTTTTGGGTTTTTCTGCGGCCAGTTTGTATTTCTGTGAACATTTTCATTCCACAAAAATCTGCCAAAGCAAAGCAAAAACAAGCAAAGGAAGGAAAGTTAGTGAAATATTCTTCTTTAACATAATTTTGTTTTGATTTCAATATTATATTTAATATTGGCACAGCAGTGAAGAGGAAAAACAGGAGATATAAATACACAAATAATTGGTGTTACTCACATTTTTGTTGAATACCGGCGCAAAGCAGTGAGCATAGTGTTGAAATAATAATTTTTCATTTAATATTCTACGTATAATGATCATAACGACGCGCTTGAATAGCCAGAACTAAA
Organism: Bactrocera neohumeralis; assembly: GCF_024586455.1. Lineage (NCBI taxonomy): Eukaryota > Metazoa > Arthropoda > Insecta > Diptera > Tephritidae > Bactrocera > Bactrocera neohumeralis. Next base: position 80,460,046 of record NC_065919.1, on the reverse strand, counting down.
TTTGAAAGCAAAAAAATATGAGTTAGACATTTAAAAGCCTACGCGAAAAAAATGAAAAAGAACGAAGATAAATTACACACATTATATGCATCATTTCATTAAATTCAAACTTTACTCAGATTAATTTTCAACGTCATTGCGTGTTCTCGCAATTAATTAAGACAAAAACGTTTTTAAATATTAAATAATGATCATTATGTCCATGCGCTTAAGTGATCAAATACTTATTAAAAACGAAAAATAAAATTAATTTAAAAGAAACGAAAGCATGTAATTAAAAATTAACAAACAAAATTTTTTGATGCAAATAAAACTAAATATAATACAAAAATAAATGCAAAAGCAAGTTGCAATAGTCACAATAAGCTAACAAATTATTGATAACTTGTGAAAAAAATAAACATAGAAATAAACGAAATGACATTATATGTCATTATTAGTAGCGTAAGTCGTATGAAAGTGAATATTTGTGGTTAACATTATATTTGAAACATTTAAGTTACATGTTTGTTTGTAATATTAAATTAATTACTTTACTAGGTATATATGTACATGCATATTTAAATAGCGTAAAATTCGGCAAGCTGCATAAATGACGTTTAAATAAACTATTTGGATTTAGTTTCCACAACAACCCGAACTCATGAAATATAAAACGAATGCAAAGTGAAATAGCAACGAAAGCGAAATGTAAAAGCTGTCAAAATTGCAAAAATTTGTTATTCAAATTACATCTTCTGTAAGCTTTTTTTTTGCTTACTGCTGTATTCAGTTTGGATAGTTGTTGTGTGCTTAATGTGGAACCACTGAGAATTGCTAACTACGCGCTGTTAACATAAATTTTTTTTAATTAAATTGTATTTTTTCTATTGCTTTTTTAATTTTTTTAATTTTTTTTTTAAATTAAAAAAAAAATTTTTTTTTGCTTTGTTTTCGATGGAAACAGGGTGAAACCCTCGAAATAACAGTAAAATCCGGATATAATCCCGGTATATTTCGGACTGTTGTAATAAAAATTGCTGGTATTTACATATGTATATGTATGCAGTCAAATACCAAATCCAGCGTTATGCTATATATGGAAATAATATACTACTTAAGTACCACAACAGCAACATTTAATATTGTTTGCACATGAATTTCATTTACAAAAGTTTTCTAGATTTTGTAGGGAGTTTAGAAAAACAATTTTATTCAAAACACTTTCTTAAGTGAAACAACACTTCTAAATATTGGCTAATATTTATGTGTAAATTTGTTGACAGAAAACTAAACCATGCTTTATTACCATTTTCGAAGAATATATATTTCAATTAAAATGCATAAATAGCTGTTAGTGGATTCCAAAGTTTTTAATATACATTTTTTCATAGTGTGCCGAAATGCTCTTCCACAAACCACAAAATGGAAATAGCAAAATTTGTGTAATCATAAGTTGGCAAAGGTGTATAATTTGTTTGTATGTATTTTTGTATCAATATTTCTTTGGTTTTTGCTGATAATTTGTCTCATTATTAATAACTTCTAATTCACATTTTTGAAAATTTAAAATGTATTTTGTTTTTTTCTATAAAATCTGCAACTAGCATTTAAACTCGTGCAACTTTATTGTAATTTATAAAATTTATTGTTTAAACTCTTCATGCTTTGAATATTCAGTATAGCAGCAGCAGTAAGGATAATTATGCATGTGCATCAATAAACCGTATATACAAGATATTTAGCTATAGTATGTATGTATGTATATGTATTATTCTAAATATTAAATTATCATGTTATATACAGATGTATACATTATTGTATGTATATACGAAAAAAGCAAATATATGGTATAATTAGAAACATATATACATTATATATAATTTACTCAAAAATGCAGTGCTTCTCAATTTATAAGGTATGTGTATGTATGTAAGTAAAACGTTAACGAAAGAATGCAGTTCAGTTATCAGTTTATATAAAATATATAAAAAAAACCATAAAAAGAAAAACTAAAAAAAAACTATAATAGAATAATTAATTGACAACTATTGCATCTGCACACAACAACAAGCATAATAAAATGAAACAAGACTTGTTAGATAAGTCGTAAGGCCATGAACAAGAAACATTGAAAATATTTTTGCAGCACCAAAACATTTAAACGCGCTAAAAAACAGAGCCAGCATTATTAATAATTAAGTATTTAGAAAACAACAAATAATAAAGAAAATTGCAAACAAAATTTATATTATAATTCATAAAATGTTATGATGCTGAAAATCACAATAAAGTGCGAATGTTATTAACATTAATACTATTGTCAGTTTATATTCGAAAAAGGGGCTTTCTAATAAGATAGTTAATGCCTGGTGTGGAAATAATATATGTAAATGGGTTTGTCTGGAAAAATCACTTTATCAATTTAAATGGTAAGGTCAACTAAAAAGTATTCATTGACTGTTGCGATAAATTCAATTGCTAAATAATCATTGGGATGCGATAGAGCTGTCTTCACTTAACAATTCACACAAAGTGCAGAGAGATTGATGTTTTCCATTTATGAAAAATTCTGAAACCTTATAATGCCATAATAACCTTCACAAGTACATTTCTTATAGCATAAAAACGTATGAACAGATCTTCATATTGATTTTAATCGATCACTTCGTATGGCATACATATGTACATATATGCTACAGTAATCCGAACTGAACAATTTCTTCGGAGATTGTACCGTTGCCTTGAAGAAATTTTCAGCAGATATCTTGTCAAATAAAATATATTTCCATACAAGAACATATGCAAATCGATATCTCAAAAATTGAGAGAATAGTGCGCGAATATATAGATAGACGGACCGACAGATACGCCTAAATCCACACAGCTCATAATGTTTATGTCGCCGCCGTTTCTTTATGGGTGTCACAAACTTCGTGGCAAACTTAATATAGCCTGTTTAGGGTATAAAAACATGGAATAGGAATGAAATATTTATAAGGTCATATTATATTTGAATTATTAGTTGAAATTTGTTATATTATTGTACTTACGTGTGTTCTATATGTTACAAATTGACTCCTAACAAACTCCACAACTCCACATCAAAATTATTTTCTCTTGAATATAGCCGCCATTTACTTTTTCATTCAATATTTTTATTAATCACGGGCAATGCACATTTATATTCTTTTAAAATTTGCACATATTATAACACATTTTTACTTGTTTTACATTTGAATGAACGCAATAAGCTTTTGAGAGTGCAATTTGAAAAAATAAAAATGTCAACTAATAGCGACTTGCACTGTAACTACTCGTTACTACTTAGCTTCCTTTCACAGGATAACTTTTCAGAACGACACAATTTTTTTTAATTTATAGAGCATTATTTACTTACTTTTTTTCTATTACCCGCACTAAATATTCCAATTTTTATATAGAACACAAATATTTAAAATCCATTTGTTTAAGAAATATAATAAAATAATAAGTTAGTAATTAGCATCCGTATAGCTTAATGAAAGATAGAATTAGAAAGAAAACGAGAAACGGAAATAGGGTTGCAGGTGAACAAGAACATATTTATGTTTAGAGTGTAATAAAAATGGTTAAATATCATTCGGTTTTAAGTTAACTTCAACTGCTTATTTTTTACATCGAACATTTTATTGAAGATTTAATTAGTATTTTAATAATATTTATATATTACAAATAATATTAATATACTTTATGTATATCATTTAAGTGCAACCCTGCATCTGTAACCAATTTGCTTTTCGTTAGTTTCCGCTATTTTCAACTAGTTAGTTGCCAATTTAAAAGTGTTAGTTAAGAAACTTATGAAATTTGGTTTTTATAACTAAAACAGTGATAAATTATAAGAAAAAATCTTTGCTTGTTTAATTTACTCCAGTAAATTTCATATTCGTTCTAAATGTTATTAATTAAGCGTTCAATTTGTGAGTAAATGCAAATTAGTGGTTTTTGGGCGAGCTAGGAACGAAAGTGTTGATAGAAATTGTAATGGCGGAATGTCAAAAGCAGTTGAAACTAACGGGAAGTAGTTGATGTAGAAAATAAAATTAAGACTTTAGAAATTCAGAAAAATTGTCTATTCATGTTTTAGATCGCACTGTGTAACATTTTCGTTACTTTCCGCCATTGCAAACGAGTTATAACATCTGTTAAAACGCGCCAGTAATAAAATTGAATTAATTTATGGCGTAAAATAACATCGTTTAGTTTAAAAGTGTGGCTCTGCAAATAAAGTGTTTAATAAATTACTGAGTGATAGTGGCATTGTCACATTGTGAAGTATGCAAATACATACTAAATCAGTGAGACTTGCGAATACAATCGTTATAACCTTTTACAATCCTTTGGTGGAATATATTTTCCGGTAAGTTACTTTTATAAGTGTCATAAATTATACAATTACCTACTATTTATTAACAAACAGAAAAATACATATCTTTTTATATATCAATAGTTCATTTATTTACATAGAAATGCGCTAAACTACAATACATTGTGACTTTTACAATAAGACTCTGCGAAGTTTTTGAAGTATTTATACAGACTTAACGTGACTATCGGATCGGTGAATATACCTCTATGTGCATATATAAAAATATGCATTTATAATCACGCGAATATGTATGAGTTGCTGTCTTTATGCATAATGAGTGAAATTATTAAATACATTGAAATCAGTCAGTTATTTAATGTGAAAAGGCATTTAATTTTTATGTTGCACTAACTCGTTTAAGGACTGCTCTTTTCGGAGAGTTTTACATGAAGCGCAGGAGCATATTTGTGCTTTTTCTTCGTTTTCAATCATTGATCACGTATTAATTTAATGAGAATTTGCACACACAATAATAACAGTCCCAAATGACAGGGAAACGTAACGGCATTTTGTAGTGCTCCATTTCGTATATTTGTAAAACTGTCAATAATATGAATTTTCCAACCCATGTTGGCATGTGTGAAACTATTATAATATACAGTATCGGGCCATGTAATATTCGGCGTGATTTCCAAAATGGCCGGCTCTTCATTGGGACAAATACTAATTAGTGAACGATTGAATTTCTTGAAACTAGGAAAATTATCATCCAAACGACGATCATAGCTGAGCGGATATTTGGAGAGGCATAATGGACCGGCCGCAGTGGGTTTGGGGCGACCGCGGCGTGTGAATTCAACACCGGCAAGTACACGGATTTCACTTTGTTTTGCATCACTAAGCCGATCGAAGCCACCATGCGGTTCATCAGTTATAACCATTGGATGATAATGTTCTGGCGAATGTGGATTGTTGCCACCGCGTACCTGTTAAATATGATAATTGTTATATACTCGTATATATTCTTCACTTTATAATGATTTATTTCAAAACTGCAAATACCTTGAAGGCGTATGTAAGACCACGCTTCAAATACAGCTCAGGCGTCATATATCCGTTAATGTACCAAGCAAGGCCACTAGACACGTGCCCAGTAATACCTTGGTAGCCACGCAGACCGCCCGAGGGTCCAAGATATGCATTAAAAGTGCGCAGGGTACTGAAAGTGTACAAAGAAAATAGCACCAAAATATTTTTTACAATATACACAGTTACAATGTGGTACTCACGGATCATGTAAGCGCACACGTTCCCATATCTGTATGGGTGTCTCGGGTGCCCTTGTAAAGCTAAAACAGTCATTTATCGGCTCGGTTGTATTGAAATCGATGAGTATATCACTTTTGGGATATACAAAATGAAATGCCGGTTCCGAATTAGAGTCCAATTCTCCCAAGGCCCACACCACATAATTACTTTTGTCTAGACGTATTTCTTTATCACCCGGATCCGCTAATAATAAATTGTAAATTTTTTTTATTTTTATTTTAAACACATCATATCATAACTGGCGAGTACTCACATGATATCAGAGTTCGCCGAAAAGTAATTGTATTTATACCGTCCTTACGGCTATAAGTATTAAGCTGAAAACTGTCCAAACCACCGACTACATCATCACGACAAACACCCTTATTTTGACCCAACACTTGCACACACTAAAATGTCAAATTAATGAATATAATTTTTGTATTATTTTTACATTAGTCTATTACCGGCGCCAAAGAAGTAATATTGTAGTCTACGGAATAGCCGCGTATATCGTCGATATACGCCACAACCACATCGGCGCCAATCATTTGACTTGACGTATCTGAACCGGATATACCAAAGGACATGTAATCATTCTTTTCCACCTGACCGGATAGCTGTAATGTTATTTGTGGGCCAAATACTTCCCAGGAGACTTGCAAATTCTTATGCAATTGCCGACAATTTGGCAGCGAGAATTCATAGGGCGTTATTTTCACTAACGATGGTGGTACATTTAGATTGTCGGCTATTAAAACATGTCCGAAATTCTCATTATCAGCTAAATCGTATATGCTAATCCAATCGATGTCAAAAATCGTCTTATCACCGGGTAACTCTAGCGTGATAGTCTCTTTCTCATATTTCCGTATCGGATCCAAGCTACATAAAATATAGAAAAGTTTTTAGTCTATTATGTAATATCACATTTTACTACAAATACTCACTATCCCATTTCGTCGGGTATCTTGCTGCCACGACTAGACGGTTGTGCACCCACACCGGTCCAAAAGAATGTACGCTTACCCAGTCCATCGTAAGTGAAATCTTTAATGCGTATCGTCTTAGAGTCGAGCATCTCGAGAGCACTGCTGCTGACATTGTGACTGCGGCGTGAGAAAGTACCGCCCGCTTGTGCACGTGGCGGTTCGAATTCTTCCGGTATATAAACATCTCCGAAGTTATTCTGATTGTTCAGATCGTAGACGGCTAACCATTTAATTTCGGTTATTTTCTTTCGATCGGGCAGTGATAGCGTGAAATCCTTGTTATGATAACGATCTAGTATGTTAGTTCTGCAAATATTTAAAAAACAAATAAATTAAATTGTAACAGTGCTTAGGCTTATTGATCCATTTAATACATACTTGCCGAATTCATCTGGCACAATGAAACCCTGTGGACCGGGACGATTGGAAGCGCCAGCCCAAAAGAATGTATCAGCGCCATTGCCATCGTAATTGAAACCGATTATGAGAAAGGTGTACTCATTAACGGCATACACATCGCCTGATACCTTGAAAGTTTAAAGCGAATAATTTTAATGAAAAATGGTACAGTTATGTGAAGCGTTTTTTTTTCATTTCACTCACCTGGTGATGATACGAATTAATTTTGCCTAAATATTTTCCACGGTATGGACCATCCTCTTCATCTTCAATGGCCACTGAAAATTTAATAATTTGTATAAATAATAGCTATATATTTCTAATATTTATGTATTTTTAGTATATTTCAAAATTATTTTATTGATTTGCCGTCACTTTCCAATATCATCCTAAATGTAGGCAACATATTTTATAAGTATTCGAAATAGTACTGAAAGTTTACCAAATAGTGGCTTTTAAAAAATATGAATTTTACCCAAGGATTTAATCTTTTTTGCCCTCCTGAAATTCAAAAGTCCTTGGGGAGGCCGTTATATGGAGAATAAATTAAATATTGATCGGATTATTGCTCTCAGAGTAATCAAAATGATAATAAAGTTCTATCGAGCGTACATATTTGTGAAAGATTAAAGTCCACCTCCGATTTTAAAGCTGCTTTTGACAGCACGAAAAGGAGCTGCCCTTATGCCCTATTATGTGAATGAATTTAGTATCCCCGCAAAACTAAAATGGCTGTGAGACTAACGTTGAGCAATATCAAAAGCTCCGTCAGCATCGGAAAGGACCTCTCCGAGTCGTCGCATTAACGGCTTGGCTCCCACGTCATTGTTGACAGTCATAACTTCGAAATCGTAGATAATTTCTTCTATTTTGGAACCAGTATTAAAACCAAAAATAATGCCAGCCACGAAAACCAACGCAGAATAACTCTTGCCAACAGGTGATACTTCGAACCTAGTAGGAAATTAAGAAGTAAAGTCGTCTCTGGACAAACAAAGACCAAATTCTACAGAGGAAGGGGAAGACCTCCATCCCGTTGGAAAGACCAGTTGGAGAAGGACCTGGTTACACTTGGAATCTCCAATTGGCACTAAACAGCGAAAAGGAAGTACGAATGGCGCGTTCTTGTAATGTAAACTCGGCTATTAAACCGCGTAAGCGATGTCTGCGGTAATAGAGATAAAGAATAATCGAAATCTAATTTTAAGAAAAAACTGATTAAAAATCAACTTTAGAATGCTCTTACTCAAAAACTATTTGAGAAATCGATCTAAAATTTAATTTTGTTATTTTCATAGGCAGAACCTACAAAAATAAAAAAAAAAAATATTTTTCTTTTTGTAAATTTCAAACCAAGTGTGCCTATTAATTATTATTCAATTAAAAGTTTTGGTTTAAAAAATAGATTATCAAATTTTCTTAAAATGTTTGGTATTGAAATTGAAATTTAACGCATTTCATTAATTTTTGATTACAACATTTTGGTTTAAAAATTAAATTTTCAATTCCAAAATTGGAAAATAGTTTCAAAAATTAAATTTTAAATTCCAAAATTGAAAATAATTTCGAAAATTCAATTTTCAAACCCAAATTAAATTTGAAAATCGGCATTATAAATTTGAATTTTAATTTTTAAACTCAAAATCAGTATTAAAAATTGATAAAATGCAAATAATTTACATGTAAGTTTAGCGACCACTGCTCTAGAGCTCTAACATAGCTCAAACTGGTTGAAAACACGAAGTACGTATGTAAGTACGAAAAATTTAAAATTTTGAAATTTTTTTATCCGATATTTGTGATTACAATTATTTTTTTCCATTTCGATATTTAAAATACAAAGTTTGATAATAATTTTAATAAAATTTTCGGCATTACACAAAAAAAAATGAATTTAAATGTTATTGCAAATATTTTTCAATGCATTATTTGCAACGCTTTTTGAAAAATTTTGAAACTTGTGATTAACATATTTTTTTTAATCCGAAATTTGGGATTACAATTACTTTTTACCATTCTGATATTTAGAATAAAAAATTTGAAAATTAATTTATTTAAGATATACCACACTACTATTATATGCAACGCTTTTGAGGTTAGAAAATTAATAAAATATGTAGAAATATTGATTTCATTAAAAATTTACGCCTACTACGAACTAAAATCATATACCCGATATTTTTAGCACATACTGTACGAAGGTGAGGAAACAAGCAAGCTGAGCGGCCTTTGTTAAAATAACAAACAAACACACACACAACTACGCCAAATATACCATTCTTTGGCATGACTCATGGCTGTTTTCTTTTTCTTTTTTTTTGGAATAAATACAGAAATAAGCGTAAAATTTTCGTATATTTGTTGGTCTCTTTTAAATTTTGGGGAAGTGCTTATACAAAATTACAAAGTCAGCGCTGCCAATTCTGAAGTAAATGCCTTTGAAATGAAAAGAGTTAAGACACAAACTTGCAAAGTGCTCATGGAAATGCATAATTAAAGTGCACTGCATTTATTTACTTCTAGCTTTGTTTATAACAATGTCTCTATATATTTTTCAGCATGCATACATATGTATGTACATATACACTGCGTGTGTTTGCATGTGTTTTCTCTTTTGTTTGAAAAATTCTTGTTACTTAATGCCACTTATTTACATTATTTTTACAGCAGTTCGCAAGTTTTTTTATTTTTTATTTTTATATTTTTTTTTATTTTTTTTTATTTTTTTTTATATTTTTTATTTTTTTTTTAATTTTTTATTATTTTTTTTTGTTTTCTTTGTTCCTAAATCTACGCGAATCTACCTAAAATATATGCATAAAAGAGTGTGCCGCATATGTATGTATGTATATACATATGTACATATGTATGTATGTAGTAGGTGCATTCGCACATGTCTGTCGAACAACTTATTCGTTCCACGCCACCAGTTTCACAGGTTTTGCTTTGAAAGTGAATTGGAATTTCGCTATTGTTACAGTTACCACACTTTCTTAGCAGCTTAGAAACTAACTCTAGCGAAAATCAAATAAACACGGCCAAATGAAACTTAAATGCACAGCAGTTCTCACACACACGCACACATGGCTGCTGGTTTATTTTAATCCACTTGTAATGTTTTTTGCCACTTTTCCTTTTGTTTTTGTATACTTACGGCTGCAGTGCAGCAAACACGCTGCCAGCAGTAGGACTGTCAGCCAAATTTTCTCATTTAAGCGCAAATTTCCGCGGCGATCATTCGCTTTGTCACTGCAAATTTGATGACTGCGTGGCCGCACCGCTTTGCAGTCGTCACAATTTCCGCTTTTGCGCGCTGCCAATGAACACATATCACCGCCGTAGCAAACCGCTCACTGAATTTCGTTTAAATTGGTGTTTATATTTTTGAAATTGTTGCGTTTTACTCGCAAAACCAAATTAAATAAAATAAAATAAAGGAAAACAAAATTAATTAAAATTGTTAACCACACATACTTTGAAGCTATGATTCACTTTCACATAGACACGCAGCGGCATATACATACATACATGTGTATGTATTAACTGCATGAGCGTTTAACGTAGCAAACACAAGGTAATACGAGTAAAGCGTATGCTATGATCGACGCCAACACCAACACTCAAACATTGCCGCTGTCCACACAAACGCTTAGCCGCCCAACAGCGCCCAAAACCCGTGTATATAATGTAGCAATGTCAGCGACGCATGCGCGCTGCTTGGCACTGTATACGGCGTGTAGCTGTGTGCGTTCGTTTGTATATGCGTACGCAGTGTTATAGTAAAAAAAAACGAAATGCTGTCTGTGTATGTCGGTTTCACCACTGTTTTCCGTGTATTAGCGACAATGCTTTTGACTCACAACCTCGTCAATGTTTCCGCAACGACTGATTGTCCAATATTTGGGCTTTTTCACTTCAACCTGTTGAGTGCAAGAAGTCGCTGAGCGTAGGTTTGGTGAGAGCTTTCATAACATAACAAAAGTATAACGTTTAACAAACGTGCTGCAGTTTACTCAACGAATCCATAAATGCGTGCGCTGAACAACTAAGCGACGCGCTCAATTAAAAATAAAAAAATGATAAAATGATTTTTGCGTATGTGCGTTGTTATTATTGTAATTATACCTCGAACAGGGCATATTAAATTTGCCACAGCATTTTAAGAAGTTCCCAGTGGCGGCTTCACAGATTTGTCGCCTGCAGTCTTTTCAATATTGCCCTCTACTGACCGCTGAAATTCAATACATTTGATTGCAAGGCGTTTGGCAATTGTCCATGTAGAGGCGTTAAGAATTTAGTATAATGTCTGTAGCACTATTTGTATTTTTGTTTTGTGCTTCTTAAAATTTGCCGTCGTAGACTACATTGGCTCAGCCTATTTTAATGTTTTGTGAGTTTATTGATAGCGGACCACTACAGCATATAGCTGCCATACAAGCTAATCCAACAAAATGAAGTCGTTGTATGGAAAAGTTTTTTATTTGACGAAGTATGCTCACGAAATTGGGCATGGATTGTTGTCCAAGTCAATACTAGAATATCCGGATTAATTGTTTAGATCGGTCTACTACAGCATATAGCTGTCATACAAGCTAATGCAACAAAATCAAGTCCTTGTATGGAAAAGTTTTTTATTTGACAAGATATCTTCACGAAATTTGGCATAGATTATTGTCTAAGGCAAGGGTACAATCACCAACAATTTTTTTTAGATCGGTCCACTACAGCATATAGCCGCGATACAAACTGATCTATCAAAATCAAGTCTTTGTATAGGCAAATTTTTTATTTATTTATAATTTTATTCTGACGTAACTATAACTGTTAGACATACATATGCTGTCACGGCATTTTTTTTATAATTATCTGTTCTGCACTATCGTAGTATATTACTTTGTTGCATAATCAATAGTATTAGCAGCACATGCTATGTAAGGAATTTTTTAGATAATTTTTTCACACCTTGCATTACCTTTTTTCTCCTTTAGTAAGGATTCCTAACTTTTTTGAAAATATGATAAAGCCTATATTTACCGAAGATCGAGTATATTTTCCCAATCGAGAAAGAATTTTTCAAATCCGTCAAGTATTTTCGGAGCACATTCAATTCAAAGAAAAAAGATCAAATTCTTCCTTTTATAATATTAGTATGCAGGTTTTGTCCGGAAAGTTATAATAATGAAGTTGCACACCGACTCACATCGCCTTTCTTGTGAACAGCTACCTAACCCCCTCAGACCTATTTTTGTTTTCTTGACTGAAAAGGCCGATGAAAGGCAAGCATTTTGAGACAACAGAGGGGATCCAATCAGCATGCACCTCGGCTCTCAAGGCTATTCCGAGAATGGCTTCCATAACGCCTTCAATGCTTGGAAATCTCGCTGGCAGCGCTGCATCGACGTAGAAGGAGCCTATTTTGAAAGTTGTTAAAGAATTGTAACGGTTGGTTCAATAATTTTATTTTAATCGACTCACTCCGATTACTTACCTGAAAACAAATATTTAATTAAAGGCTTTCTTCGTGCAGCAAATGGTTAGCTAGTGTTCGGTGCACAAGATTTGGCTTGTTGCTGTTGTTGTTGTTGTAGCGGCAGAAAACATTCTTCAGGTAATTACGAGGAATGCTGCTGAATTGATAATCCTTGCATGGATAAAAAAATACGACTCCGTTTCGTTAACTTATACCCGACTGTCGTGGGAACGGTCTTTTTTGGTCTTCCCTTTAGAATTAGTATACCCTTAACGTTACAGTTACAAAGTGCTACCAGCAACATACAAAACCAATTATTTTGTTGGCAAAAGAGATAAGCAATTTTGTGAAGAAATAAACATTGAAGAATACAAAAATCTTTGAAATTTTTAAGTCTCCGCTTGGTGTTCATAAACTGCAAAGTGCCAAAGTGCCAAAATAACTTCACACAATCATTTTTGTTCATCAATATTTATATTTATTTAGTTTATAAATGTATATGTATGCATGTATTTAGTATATATATTAAAAGATATATCATGTTGTACGTATGTATGTATTCTCATTTATAGTATTGTATATTAAAAGATACTGTGTATATGCATGTATGTAGTTAAGTATGTAATGTAGTATTTTTTTATACTATTTATGTAACTATTTCTTATAAGCTCATGAGAGTCAAATATCATACATATACTCGTATACATATTCATATGTATGTTTGTATAATATAACAGATTTTTATCGTATCGTATTATTCGTATGCTAAGTTCTATCGTTGAACTCAACGGATATAATTGTAAATAAATTGTTTTGTAATAAGTATTTTAGAACTCGAATTATTATATGTCAGTATGTATGTATATACTACAGTAGGGAAGTTCCACTACTTTGCGCTTACACTATTTGTTATTCAAGTTTTACATTTACAACTTAGGGGAAATTTCTGTCATTATAATTAGGAATATAACCTTGTATAATGTATATTTGTGATCAGCTTATTCATAGTATTATTCATGACTATGTTCGAAAACAATAACCGAAAATTCGATCTAAATTTTTTTTTTGGGTAACTGCAATGCAAAGTTGCACACTTATAGTTGTGTGCGCCGCTGTAGATTTTATATTGATATGATGTATTGTGGATGAGTAATTTAAAAAATAACGCAACATTAAAATATCTGTAAATTGAGGTGTAAGGAAATTCGTTACACAACGGCTTTTTAAAGTTCGTTAAACTAGTCAGTCTAAGGGATTATTGTTTTCGAACATTGAATGTGAGTTTTAGCATACTTTCTTTGATTATTTTCTTTTTTTTTTTAATTTGGTCACTTATATTTCCATATTATTGAAGTCTGTATATATGCACATTTATGGTTTGTTAATATTATTATTTTTTTTTATAATATTAGGTAGGTAAATACGTTTGAAAAATGTTTACATTCAGACCTATGTATGCTTTTGGCATTTACGTATTTTTTCAAGGTTCATGTTGTCTGACAAATTGCTCGAGCAATTTCGGTAATTGATTGCGATAAGGGATTTTATATTTACTTATTACAGTTGCAGCCATACACTTGAGATTCATGTAATTGATTAACGGTATTGTATTGATGGGATTGCTGGCGATTAAGTTAAATGGGCGTTCGTCTGATTTATTCGGTTGATCCAAGTCCGCACCCCTTTCCAATAATAAATGTATTATCTAAAGTAAAAAAGCAATGGAAAAAGTTATTTTTACTGAAAGTGAATAGACAAGCGTAGATAGGATTTGTAAGCAAAAACAAATCATAGTAGAATAAAACCCATTGGAAAGGAAAGATAAAATAGCAAAAATTAAATGAAAAATAATTTACAGGTAATCCGTGGTAGGTCGTGGAACGGTTTAACTCGATTTCAGGCAAAAATGCAGGTTTGAATTTAGTGGGGTATTACTTTTTTTGCATTTTTTTAGAAAACTTACTATGGTGGTGAAAACATTTTTTAAACCATCGGAAAAACAAAGAAAAATGCTACCGACTTTAACCATGCTCCGTCATTCTTCGTCAAAACGACGATGTGCGTTTTTCAATTAACAGCTTTTCCTCATTTATTTTCTTCTGCTTTTCCGTACAACAACAATTAAAAATGTATATGAATTTCGTTACTTCTTGACTAAAAATTAAATAAAGAAAATAATAAAATCCATTTTGGTTTATTTTTGCTTCCGACATTTTCTATAGCGTAAATTAAGGATGACGTTGCAGGATTAAAACAAAAACGGAAATTTCGTTTACAAATTTAAGCGTTTTTCGATTTTAAATCAAAATAAAGAGGAAAAATAAATAGTTTAGATATAAAATCGATTTTAAGGCAAAATAAAAAGAAAAAAATAAATATTTTAAATAAAAAAAAATTAAAAAAAAAATTTTAATAAAAAAAAATAATAATAAATTGTTAAAAAATAATAATAAATTGTTAAAAAATAATAATAAATTGTTAAAAAGAAAAAAAACAAAAGCTGGGTTATTTGAATTTTTCGCATTAATTTTGAGGTTATGTGGGAACAACAAGAATTGTAGGTCTTTTCATTACCTGCAAAATTTGGCAAACTTTTTTTTATAGAACTCACAGTTTTGCGGGAAATAAAGATAACCCTGAAAAATTTTAAATTCAAATTCCCTTTCCAGGCCTCAGATCGCACGTAATTGATTTTTCTTTTCTTTTTTTATCTTATCTATGTATTCGAATGGGTTTCAACCTTCTAAATTATTTTCACCTTTCACGACTTTCAAAGACCCGCATTAGTCTATAATAGTAAAAAATATTTTTTTCATTTTACTCACTCTATTGCTATAATTATAGGGTTGTACAGCAACATGTAAGGCCGTTGATTTGGCCTCGTTTTTAGCATTTACATTCATACCGCAATCTAGTAATAGTTTAACAACCATATCGTTGGGAAATACAATCTGCATAAGAGCAAAAATATGTAAAAATATATGAATATTTATAAATTTTCGATTATTATATTCGAATTTCAATAAGAATACGCATCCACTTACGTTTAAGTGGTTCTCATCGCTTAAGTAACCGCTCTTAATGACATTCAATCGCGACACGCACAAATGCAGCAACGTATCGTAAGTGCATGCGCTACGAACCCTTGTATGCACCAAATCGTAGACAGCATAATAGACATCTTTTCTTTTGTCAGCTTTATCCGAAGTACCAATTAAAAGGTAAATCAAATGCGCTATGCATTTTAATATGCGATCGAAATTCTCTTGCTGTTTACGATACACCGGCCGTATCTGCAACAGCTGTTGTGCCTCGGCTACGGTACCACTTAGTAGGCGGAAAACACCAATTACATCTTCGAAAACTGGCAAATGTTCATCTTTTCCCGCATCATCCTCAAATTCTTCGCCAAAGAATTCACGTATGTCTACTTCGCGGTGTTCTAGCTCGACATTACGCAAATAACGTTCATGCAAATCGATCATTAGACGTACTAATGTTTGGGCGGCATAACACGTATCGAAATGTAGTATTGAGAAATGCGTAACACGCACTTCTAGCAAGAGGCGCCACAAATCGATACAGCGTTGTAGTTGCAGGGAATCCGCATATGATGCGCCACGAAATGTTAAACGGAAGAGCATATCTTTGTGCGTTAAGCCAAGTATACGCTCACATATCAACAAACTTTGAATACGCATTGCATCCACATCGGTAGCAATATTGTCGAGCTCTTCAAGTGTTGTAAACTCAATGGCATTACCATAGGCTGGACGCAGTGGCACCATTGGGAGTTTTTCTACACACAATATTATAAAGATAATTTAAAAATAAATTATTATTATTATGTTTTTATTATAACAATACGAATATATGTATGTATATAATTAAGGCGAATACTTACGAAGGTAGGGTGTATGTGAAGCGCGTATATGATGTGCCAATCGCCAATGAAGTATCGCCACTCTAGTTTCATTATGTTCATCCAAATATGTGGAGCCTAAAATGATAAAAAAAAAAAAAACAAAAAAAAAAAATAACATTCAATCGCTTAAAAAAGGTGTATACTAAACAGGAGGAAAAAATTTCTAATCCCAAACACCGTATTGAAAATAATAATAATTAAAAAGATTATTTTTAATAAAAAAAATGTCAACATGGTTTAACACTTTTTGTTTTAATTACATTAAATCAATTTCAATTACAGTGTTTAAGTTAGCAATATGTAAATTTTTTATCGCTTTTTATTCCAGCTTCTAATGACAAATAATTATTTATATCGTATTCCATTTTTTTTTAATTTAAAAATATAATATCAATTTTTTTTTTAAAAAATGTTTGGCCGTAAAAATTAAATTTTAATTTTTTTTTGTCAAAATACCCGAATTTAATAAATCGCAACCCATATATTAAATATGTTTTCGCTTACCAATCAGTTCGTGAGCCTCGGCCATGCGTTTAGGTGAGTACTCTAAATGTGTTTTCAAATAATCGAAAATTTGACTTGCGCCTTTAATGCAAGCGGTGCGCATGGCATCATCACCGTAGCGACTTTTCACATATGGATCAGCTCCATGTTCCAATAATAACTTGGTAGTTTCTAATCTGTTTATGTTATTCAAAATTAAAAAGAAACTCTTGTAAATAAAGTAGTGTAAAATTCGACTTTACAAACCTATGTTCCTGTATGGCATAATGTAAGGCAGTCTTCTCTTGTATATCTTTGGCGTTGACATCAGCGCCTTTTTTCAATAAATATAAGCATAATTGTGGTGATTGCACGGAATTGATCAGACATGTGCCACCGTTAATGTTGGGTTTTTGGATATCTGCGCCAGCCTCGACCAAATATTGTACTGTAGGTCATAGGTATTATTTTAACAGTTGATTCAATTAAATTTAGTTTCGTAAATATTTATTTTATATTACGCTAACAAATAATTATTAAAGCAACAGTAACGGTACACTTACCGATCTCGACATGTGTCATAAAACAAGCGCTGCGTACCGGCGTTGAACCTGAATCTGAGGTTGCATTTATATCACAGCCTATGCGTATTAAATATTTGACCATCGGCAATTTTCCAGATACTACAGCGCACCAAAGCGGCGTAACATAATGAAAGGTATGATCTTCAGGTACCTCATATAAGCCGCGCTGTTCAATATCTGCTTCACATACAGTGACTAAGTATTCCGCAATCGGCACACAACCCCGTTTGCAGGCGATAAAGAGTGGAGCGCAACCATTTCGCATTTTCTTAACGACTTCCCGACGTATGTCACGGCAGTAGCTTAAAATAAATATAAAAAAACGTTAACTTTGATTATAAAGAAACTACAATACCCTTCACAAATGCAAACATTTCCAAACATATGTATATATGCTATAGTCATTAGCACTAAACAATTTTTTAGATAATTTTAAATATTATACCGTAGTCCTAAGCAATAATTCAAGCCAAATTCCGTTAACGTATCTGATCAAATAAAAAAATTTTCCATAACACGGCTTTAATCGTTTAGTTAGAATGACAATTGTATGCTTTAGAGAAAAGGACGTTTCCATATCGATATCAGAGAATGATGGACATGGCTAAATCGACTCAGCCCGTCATTTTAAAAATTTCATAATCGTTTCTTTCTGGGTGCAACATACTTCGTATGCCTGCCACATAAAAATATATTTTAATTCTTTTAATATTAAAACTTTATTATACGTTATTCCAAAAGAAAAATATTTAAAAAGAAACGCGAAATACATGAGTTTCACCTTCAATACCATTCTCAAATTCTATCGGGTGCATATTCAAATGCATCGCTGGTCTTTCACGCAGGTAAATTTATGGCATTTAAATAATTTTTGGTTTTTATTTTAAAATTACATTCAATTATCATATGCATTTTTAAACATTCAGACAACAGTATTTTGTGGCCATGCCGAACACGTGTATGTATACCCATATACACACATGTATATATTTATAAATATATGTATGTATGCATATATAAACCTTTTATATATAGATATACATATATAAGTTTTACAGATATGTATGCATATGGCATTAGCAGGTATGCGAGCATATAAGAAACGTTTTCAGGGACCTTAATACACAAGATGTTTTGTTTTTTATTTCAATTAATGCAACTACAGCGAACCGTAATATTGCATTACCACCAAATATTTAACAGTTGTTAATGAAAGTGTTAGTGTTTTTTATTAATTTTATTTCAGTATTGATTATTAATTAATGTTATTTTTACGTACCTTTCAAGTTCATCGCGTATGCCTTTTGTTAAATTCGAGTCTTCCTTACACCGTTTACATTCCTCTATTAAGTCATAGTTTAGTTTAGTGATTTTCCTCTGCATGCTGGGTACAATAAACGATAGCCATCCATTAACTCGGTCCACAGTATTTCCATCAGTCTTCGAATTTTGTCCCGTGGTGGCGCGTTCCGAATTCGCACTACCACTACTCATTACTGCGCCTAGTTTTCGGCCTCCAGCTGTTTCGTCTTTAAATAACCTCTATTTTTTGTATATTTTATCGTTGGTGTAATTTCTGTTTCCACATCCAGAATTAATAAAAGGTATCTATATTTTTGTACACTCTTCCTTCAGTAAAATCAATTTACCTTTTTTTCCTTCTCCTTACTTATACTTGAAATTTTAAGTTTCTATAAGCTAATATTTGTTTTACTCGTATGCTTTCAAACTATTGCGCACTTTTTATGTTTAGGTTGCAAAACTCACTTCAATACTTTTAAATTTATGGTGTAAATAAAAATAGAATTGTTAAATTATTCGAGAGAAAAAATCGTTTGTTTTGCTTTTGTCTCGCAATGAATACAAGTAAACTGAAAGTGCTACCAGCAAACTTTGTTCATTACAAATATGTAGGAAGATGCCACTATGGTATATGCTGTGATGGATGCCATATAAAATAAATACTAAATACAGGGTTGCTACAACTATTCATTTTTTGGTCTGTGTGCCAACCTGTAGCATTCTTTCTTGTGTTGAGTTGGGGTGAAAAAAAATTTATTAACAATTTAAACAAATTTTTCATTTTACTGTGTTAAATGGAAAGTAAAGCTTTGACATTTGAAGTTCCAAACTAACGTAATTATGTAAACTTAATCGTTTCAGCAAAAAAGTGTATAAGCATAGATAGTTTGCGATAGATAGTTCGCCATAGATTGCAGGAAAACTATCTAAACAGACGAATTGCACGGAGCAAAGCGAACGTACCATAGAAGAACATGAAAATAAAACTATTTTTTTGCGAAGGATCACCAGCGAAAGGACTCAAAATTCTGGGATCTAGTGAATAGGAGTGATGCTAGATGCAATGTCAGGCAACCACCATTACAAGAGTAATACTGTAAAGCATTTTGAAATATCAGTCATTGCATAGAGCCGCCAATTTGTCAATTTTTGTTTCATTTCATTCGGATAAGATCACTTGTTCATGTTGAAGCAAAATGACTGGCAGTATTTGCTGCGACATTTTAACAGAACATTTGAGTGGAAATTACGCCGTTATTTTACCACTGGGTTTGATTTTTCAACAAGCTGATGATTTTTTTTTTTTTTTTGTTGCAGGTGGCTAAGAAGTTAGAGAATTTTCGGGTCATAGAAGTTTTCATTAAAACATATAATTTATCAAAAAGTTTTATTTATTTTTTGCACAAAGTAATTCTAATCTGTTGAATTCCAAGTCAGTTGCATTAATAATCGTATTTAAATAGGAATTTAACATCGCAAAGGGATGCTAACTAATTCTGTCAGCAGTGCTACTTATTTCCGTTTAGTTTGTTGGTTTGATTTCCGCTAAATTAAGCTAACTGCTGCATTTTTATTCAAGCTTCCTTCATTCACAATGACAGTAGCTCTTGAGACAACCTATGCTAAAGGTTACCATATCTCTCAAAGATTTTAAAACAGTTTTACTATTGTGAATGGCTCAATTTACACATATCAGTCCAAAAGGCTTTTTTTTGTTTTTTAAAACAAAACTGCTTAAATGGTAGATATACATATAAGGTGTTATTATAAAACAAAGGGATTACTAAAATTGTATGAGTACGGAGACAAGCAGTCAGGTTGACTCAAATTAAATACTATAAGGACGTGCTATCTATTTGATACCCTAATAAATAATAACAGTATAATGTATATTAGCAAGTGAAGTTAGTTCTTGCTCCACCTGGTCTTTCCAACGTAGTGGAGTTCTTCTTCTTTCTCTGCCTCCCAAGGCGGGTATTGCGTATAATACTTTCAGAGATGGAATGTTTTCGTCCATTCGGAGGACATGACCTAGCCATCGTGGCCGTTGTCTTTGAACAAATAGACGAAATTATCTACGACTTCGAACTTCTGACAGTTAACAGTGACGTGGGAACCAAGTCTATTGCGACGACTGTTTGTTTGATGACAGGGGATATTTTGTCTTGCTCTCGGTCACTACCAGACTCATTTCGCTTCGCTTCCTTATCCATTCTGGAGAAAGCAGAAATAACGGCGAGGTTGTTGAGGCCAATGATATCAATATCATCGGCGTACGCCAGCAGCTATACACTTTTGTAGAAATTTCTTCAAATGCGTCTCGCTTCCCCCTTCAACTGTCGGTATCTATCCCATCTCGCGCGTCTTATGACCGATTGTAACGTTGCGAGGTAGGCAGTCTGCTTTCTCCTAATTATGTCACGGCACTTCTCATCGTCCCAGTTGTTCTTTTGCCCTTTCCGAAAACCAATTATTTTGTTTGCAGCTGTATGTAAGGGGCTTGAAATGCCATCCCACCGTTCAGTTATACCGAGTTGCTGATGAGTGCTCTCAGAGAGCAGGAGTCAAAGTCGAGTAGAAAATCGTTCGGCTGTCTGTTGTAATTGCAGCTTTTCAACGTCGAACCTTTCTTTTGTTTATCTTGGCTGCAACAAGATGATGGTCCGAGTCAATGTCTAGAAACCTTAGAGGTGTCTTCCGTGTATCACAACATCATCGATCTGCTTGGTGGCTTTTCGATCCGTAGACAGCCAGGTAGCTTGATTTTTTTTATTTTTTCTTATGCTGGAATCTAGTACTACAGATATCCATTTTTTGGGCCCCGACGAATTCGATCATCCTCAACCGATTTGTGGATGTTTCTACGTAGAGGCTGAATTTACCGACTGTTGTGCTAAAGATACCTTATTTGCCCACCTTGGCGTTAAAGTCGCCAAGCACGATTTTGATATCGTGGAGGGGCAGTTCCATAGGTGCGCTCCAAACGCTCATAGAAGGCATCTTTAAACAAAAAGAAATATATGTTTTACGTCTCACCAAGCCATTAAGCCGAAAATTGGTCATCCACATAAAATTTCTTCTAAAGTTAAGCCTTACAACAGACGAGTTGTATATAAAAACTTAAAAATACAGACGTAGAAATTCGTAATAATTCATAATACAATAATACAATATTAAAGTGCTTTCTGGAGCTGTTCGAAACATTTTTAGAGAAAAATCGTACTCGGATAACCCCTATTTACAAGTGATGTTAACAAAACAACGACTCTACTTCAAAGTACTGGTGTACCGACAAATACAGGAAATTATGGGCCAAAGGAAAGTTTTAGTGATGAAAACATGTTTAACTTATTCAGTTGTGATGACAAACAAACAATACGATTTCGCGAAACGAACGAAGAGCTTCTATGGAAAACTTTATTACAGTTTTGAAAAACTGCAGTGGTTCAGACAAGGTATGGAGATGCATACCGCCGAATGAAGTTGGGAATCTGGACTTTGTCGTATATACACCCTTGTGTTCGTTTGGACGTTCCGACAAGCAATTTGCAAAGTTTCGCCATCAATTTGGGGCTTGATAGCGTCTGGTATTTCCAACAGGATAATGACCTAAAGCACACATCCTATAATGTCAAGGAGGTTTTGCTTTATAATGCACCGAAGCAGTTCCATTCGCCCCACACTATCACCGGAACTTAAACCGACAGATCATTTGGTGGACGAATTAAAAACACAGGAAACTAAAGAATGTTTTGGTGCATGAGTGGAACCAAATAATGGCTAAAACCAAAAAAAAAATCGTATTTCCCATGAACAATCATTTTGGGTCAAAAATTAAAATTTTCTTTAAAAAATGCCGCCATTTTGCCAATCTTTTAATTTTTTTAACGCAGGAGAATACGGAGAGTGCGGAGAATATCTTTTCGTTTAACGAGAATTTTTCGTTTTGAGGTTTCAACCACGAAGAAGGCCGCAATCAAAACGGCAGGGGGGGTTTTTTTAACTAAAAGATATCAATTTTTTTAATTTTTTCATTGGGTATTCTGAAGCATGTCTTCATATTTCAAAACAATTGATACAATAGTTGTTTCTTGATTCCCACAAATCGATGTTTTTTAATCTATCACACTAGGGTGTGCCCCTCATGTGCATTTTTGTTAGGGTACGTATAATTTTTTGCGCTCCGCTAAATATAAAAATATATTAAATTTATTAAAAGATTTTGAAGCATATCTTTTTTTTCCTGTAATCAAAAAAGATTTTTGTTCTTCATATATTACATATATATTTTACTAGCATATTCACTTTTTTAAATGAGCTTTGTTTTTAATAAAAGAAGGAAATGTTGTTGGGTACGTACTTTTGTCCTTAATATAAAGTTTAAAAAAATTCTTTATTTCACATTTTATATATTTTTTTTTAATTTTTCAATTCTAGAATGGAGGAGGAACTTTGAAAATAAGCACAAAACCCGCAACAGCCACCGTTAAAAGTACACCTTTTGCGACATCCTTTGCACCTTCCACAAATTCCGCTCTTTTTTTGTACCATTCGTATCCGGCTTGAGCTTCGTCTCTCAATTCTCCCAGATATTCTTCATAAATTTCTTTGTTAAACAGTGCGTCGTCTTCAAGATTTTTATACTTTATGTAAAAAGAAAAAGAAAGGCAAGTATTAAACAAGGGCTAAGTTCGGGTGTAACCGAACATTTTATACTCTCGCAATTTGCATAGATAAAAGAGCGGGAGATTCAGATGCTAACAAAATTTTATGTTCAAATTTGGTATTTGTGGGTAGTATAGACCCGATTTTATCTATTTTAGCCAATGGCTCACAATTAACATGCCACATACTAATAAAATGCTCCCTGGCTTTCAATTAAGTACCTCACATACCATACCATCACCAATCTATATGGAGTACAGCGCCAACAAACTGAACAAGCTCTCTCGTTTTCATTGATATAACTCACAATTGGGTGATATATGCGGTATAACATCAGTCGGAAGTTCGAAAGTCTTTATATTAAATAAATTAAGGCAAGTATTGACCCGATTCAACCCATTTTAGACTTGAGGTGATTTTGTGAGAGCATAAAAATGTTAAATATTTATCAGAGTAAAACTAACCAAGTCACATGCTTTTTTGTAAGCTGAATTGTAAGTACTGCGAGTGTCATCAACTGAAGCAAGCAGGCCAATTTCCTCAAGAGATTCCAATATAACTTTTTTCGTTTCTTTCTTTTTCCATATGCATTCTTGCCTGAACTGAAGCTAAAGAAAGGTGTATATTTTTCCTGGTTAGATATTCAGTTGTACATACATACATACATACATACATACCAAACGCATGTTATTTTGCGATCTATAATACTCGTAAAGTTCTTCAATTTCACCAACCAGTTGTTGGCGCTTTTCGTCCATATAATCTTCCGAATTCCCCTCAGTTGGTAAAGCTTCAAACTGTAGCAAGTGCAAAACAAATTATATAAACATATTTATGTTAAACTAATTATACTGTATCAAATTTCAGTACCTCTTCAAGAGCCTTCATTTTGAACTCCTCGTGTTTAGATATGAGGTTATCATTTGTTAAAACACTTTTGCAAGCATCCTTCATTAAGCCTTCATAATTCACTTTTAACCGTGTCAATTGTAGTTGTAATAATTCCTATAAAGGATTTTATACATTTTTGGTATATCGAATTATTATTTATTTTTTACTCATACAAGTGAGAATATGTTAATCTGAAAATAACATAAATTTCTGATGGACCGTGTGTTCCCTAGCTCTCAACAAAAGTCAGCGGCACTTTATTTGCATTGGCAAATGCCAACTTTATTAACTGCACTTCTTTATTGTTGTGATTTTTTCTTCCAGCTAGGCACACAAATGTATTGACGTTATTTTAAAAGAAATATATTTTTTGAAACTGTTTTTGTGTATAATAAAAATTTTTTTTTCAGTTACTAATGAAGCAAATTAATCAATAATTAACGTTTCATCAACAAGATCAATAAATATCATATATTCATGTTATAACTATTTAACTTATTAGGCCCTCGCTCCGTTTTATTGTCTGCAAATACTAATCAATCATTTATTCCGCCTTACTGGACTGCAAGTTTTAATTAGTTTAGAACATTGTTTATACTACCTCTTTTTTTGCGCTCCCCTCCTTGTAAGAATTAAAGGTTTTTTCAATATAAGTAATTAGTTGCTTTTCACATTCGTTAAAGAAACTTTCCTCGCCAACTTGCGATGCTCTACGAAACTGAAAGTAATCAGGGAAATTTATTTGCATGGACGTTTTTCAAATTTAATTTTATTTTTTGATTTTTTTTTTACCATTTCCAAAGCCTCATGCTTTGCTTCTGCATGTGTTGTATTCAAGGCTTCTATGGATTGTTCCGTATTGTTCATGAGTTCTTTGTATAACTTCTTCGCTTCGGCACACTCCACAGTAATATTGGCTTTGATCAAATCCTATAGACAATAAATGCATAAATATGTGTATATGTCAGGTGTTATAATACTCCTATGTTAAGATAAATTTCCTTAAGGGGTTATATCCACTTGCGAAATTCAAATACGATTTTTATCCAATAAACGTATTTGAAAAGTTGATAAGGCAATAGTTTCCGATCGACTTAAAATTTTCATACCACCTCATAGATATACATATTTGATGGGTAATGATGGAAGTAAAATATTTTTGATAACAATTGCGATGTTTAAACTCACTTTGAAGTCTAAATTTTGTCGTAAAATAGGACTTTTTCTTTTGAGAAGCCGGCATTTTGTCAAAACTCAAAATTTTGACTAATCCTTCGAACCAATACTTGTATTTTCTGTTGTAATGATAATAATTTTTTGTTTTGATATTTGAGATAATTTTAAGCAGAAAAAACTTTCTCACTGTCAGATCCTGCTGAAGATCGATTACGGGATCAAAGGAATACAATTTTTTTCAAAGTTAAATTTCATTTAATGCTATAAATTAAATTAAAATTAATTTTATTTATTAATTAAATAAAAGGGAAAAGCTTTCTTTTGGATTTTGTTCTACGTTACATGCATGCCAAAGTAAGTGTTATCTTTAATCAATAATATATTAAAAATTAAATTTTGGGCTTATCTTTCATGAAAAAAGCCCATGTTTACTTGCAAGTGGATATAACCTGTTAATTTATTATAAAAAAAGCTCAGAAATATAATAGCTACTGCTATTAAGCTGTTTTATTCATTTTGTTCTTGTGCTACCTACCAGTTTTATATCATTTTGTTGCTTGTATTTGATGAATTGTTTTTCAATAGCCTCTTGAAGCTGCTCACGAATCTGTTTATGAATTGCCGCTGTACTGTTCGATAGACACGAATCAAACTGCAAAACCATATTGAGAAAAATCTAAAAATGTTAACGCATTTTATGCACCCTTGTATTTACCTGTTGTAGTATATCCACTTTTACAGCCTCCATATTGCTGTTAAACTCATTTGAAGGTGTATATGCATTCCCTATAAGCAATTCATCCATAAAATTCTCAAAATCTCTAATGCATTTATTCATATGGCTTAAATAATTGACTTCGGCAAGAGCCTAAGAGGCAATAATAATAGCTTATATTATTTGTATTAACGAACTGTGATAGAATTTTACCAATTTAGCTTCGTTGAGCTTGCGGAATTGTTGAAATCTCGACGAGCAATAGCTTTTAATTTTGTAGCAATATTTCATAAAATAATATGCTTTGCCTATTATTGGTTTGTCTTTAAAAGACGAAATTGTTTTCTCTAGATACTCCTCATGCTTTCTCTTTAGTTCTTCTTCCGGAATATATGGTTTTTCGGGACTGGTTAATTCCGTCATTTTATTCACATATGATTCTTCGGCGATTGTAGCATGGATTTGATTATTTGCCTCTGCAGTAGCCTTCAAAGGAAAATTTACGTGCAATAAGTTTACAATTGCTTGGCATCTGTTATAAAATACTAATAAATATGTACCTTAAAAATTGTTGTAGGCTCTGGGAACTCCTTACTGTTGAATGATTCAAAATATGACCGAATGTAGGTCAGAAGATGATCGACTTTTAGTTTCTCCCCGTTTATTTCTTTGATAATTAAATTTTCCGGTGCCAAAATTAAGGGAATGAAGTCGCGTAAATGTTTCTTAAACTCGTCACGCAGATCTTTTAAACAACCGCGAAAATCGGGTTCTTCGATAGCGTAACCGGGATGTGGCATTAAATAACAGTCAATTTCGTTGAAACTAGTTCTCACATGCTCACATAGTTGTTCATTCTCCTCCGGTCTTTTGTTTTTCCGAATTAATGTTTGCTCAAGTAATTGTTTACCACCGAGCGCACCGAATGGAGCTTCACTTTTATGGGTCCAGTCGCGTATTAAAAATTGTAACTTTTGAAACGGTTTTTTCCCCGTATTCTCCATAGCAATACGCGCATACTCGGTGAATAACTGCAAATGCTGTAGATCGTCTTTTTGTATATTAGATTGAATATTGAAAATTTGAACTGAAGATATCATTGTGCTTAATGCAAAAACATTGGCACAGTCCTTCATGGTACTGTCACAATCGAAAGTGCCCTGCGTGTCCATTAAAATTATTGCAACTTTGTCTCCATTTGGATGGTCATATAGGAAGATATCAGACCATATTAAAATTCCAGTGGTATCGCGTTGCGAACCGCCTCGCCATGAAAACCCTTTAAGTGGTGCATTCTCATCGCCGAGCCAATCTTTTTCACTCAAGTTATTATGAACGTACTGAAATGAGTTTCGAAAGCATTAAAATGTGTATATTAATTATTGTTTTCTAAGATTTGATTTTTCTTTCATGAAAAGCGTTGAAATAAAGGAGTAAAACCAAAGAAGATAACCTTAAAAGTATCAGATTTTCTACTTAGATGTTCGATTGATTCGTATTGATCGGTCTTGCCAGGTTCTTGTTCTATTATAAACCAAATTAATAATGAAAATGAAATCCATAATCTACAGGACATTCTTTAATATAACAACAATGGAAAAGATAAAATCGGGTATAACCGAATAAGGAGTATCCTAATTTGTAAGGCCTAAGGTTGGGAAATATTTTCATGTCTTGGCAAAACTTTGGACTTTGTATTAGATTACTGAGAATATTTTTCCATGCAATTTTTTATTGATCCATATATGTATACGGCAGTCCAGAATAGCGAAAATGATTCGATTTTCTATATAGAGGCTAGGGTAGTTCATTGCCCGATTTTACCCATTTTCATCACAAAAGTATAGTTAAATGTTATAAAAAATATTTTCCGCATACTCATTTTTGGCACCAGGGTATATTATTATCCGGAAAATATACTATAAAAATTGCTTTAAGTTATCTCATAAATTAATTGCTATTTTCGGCAATGAACAGTCGAAACCATTGTATAAGGTCAAAGCGGACTTGAAAAGCTATAATGAACATTTTAAGCTGAGGGCTGTCACACTTTAAAAGCGCTATTTGCTCGATGTTTTATTCCATTATCTTGGTTTATTTATGGTGCCGTTAAAGAATCTGCTGGAATTTATGCTATATGGAAAGTAGGCGTGCTGGTAGTTCAATTGCCTCCTTTTCAAATTGCAAGTTAAAGATGATATTGTTATGCAGCAAATTTGGTTAAAATTTGTTAAGTCATCCCTCAGATAAGAGATTTCATTAGCATGCCGAGCTAAGTCATTTTAGTCACGTCTGTCTGTTTGTCCCCACTTTTCGACCTAGAATTTTGCAATCGTTCTTTTCCCCCCGAAAAGCTGCCCATTTGTCGGAACCGCCGATATCGGATCAGTTATTGAAGAGGATCAAGTTCTTGATGGCAAAATTTTGAATTAAATATAGTTGACTGATCTTCATAATAGTCGAAGCGTTAACATATTGCATTATGATTAAAAGGTAAACCCCAAATTTATATTCTACTGTATTGTAGATGAAAGACAACACTTACTTTGGCGTACATGTAACGTAGAAAGAAATCCAAAAGAAAGCTTTTCCCTTTGCGAAAAGCTCCGGCTACTGAAATCACAGACACTACGCGATCTTTGATTTTTTCGTCCATAAACATCTCATTTAATTCATCTTCATTTAATTGCAGAATGCAGCGAGAACTAGCCGAACCATTTTCACTGCAAATGCTTATAATTTGCATTGGTTTTCCTTGCATTGTGAACACTGAAAATAAATAGCATTATATGATTTGTATTACATTGTACAATGATCTTAACCTCAATGTTACAAGATCAAGCGATATTGCTCTCAAGTGAAATGCATACATTCACACATTTTTATCACCCCACTCTCACTTAGTGACGATTGAACCTCATCTTGATAAGAATTTTACAATTAAGGCTTGTGTCAACTGATCAAGTCAAAACAGTTGATCCCATAATTTTGCATAACAGAAAAAAAAACTATACAATTCTAGGGATTATGAATCTTCACGTTCTTAAGGACACAGTTATATAGTTGTGCAGCTGCCTCAATAACTGCGTCAGTAATCAACTTCTGCAGAACAGGTTATATAGGCAAAAGTAAAAAAAAAATTTAAAAAAAGTCATCAGTATTTTGTAAATAACGTAAAACTGTTTTCGTATTACGGGATGGCTTTTCTAAGCTCATCTTTTTCATACCCTTAATAGAATATACTCGTATTAGTTTTGCAACGAAGTTTGGAACACTAAAAAGAAACGTCTGAGTCCCTATAAAAATTTATAAGTCAAAATTGATATAAGTCATTATTCGTCATTTTGCAAAGTTTTTGGTAATTGTCAAACCTGATTTTATGGCTACATGGGTTTACGGGTTTCAAAAATGAACATCACCTCTAGAATATTGTCCCAAATTTTCAAGTTGATCCGAGTAATAGTTTCGAAAACTACTCCATCGATCTTCATGAAATTTTACACAGGTTTTTGAGATAATATTAAAAAAAAAATCTCGAAATTTTCACTGAAGTTTTAATTTTTTTGAAAAAAAAGTCTACCAAAAAACCAATTTTAATTTTTTTCTTCGTCCAAGTTCTAAGTTAAGGTTTTAATTAAAATACATATTTTTCACTTTAGATGATCCTGTTAGTTATCCTGCCAACGCGGGCGCATCTTTTTTCCGAGGTTGCCGGAAATGGCGTCGCAATGACCGAGTTTAAGTTATTTTTTCCCAAAAATTTCAGAATTTATTTATTAATAGTGTATGTTTGTAACAATAGAAAAACCTAATAAAATATTTAATTTTTTATATGAGAAAAATTTTGTTGAAAAAGACCGTTTTTTACCCGAGGCAACCCATGTAACCCCTTATGAGGGCTGTCAATTTAAACAAATTTTTACAAGAATTGCTCTTTATGTCAGCAAGTTAAAATCTATATCATTGAATATCATATCATTTAAGGAAATTTAATACGTGGATGCATTTTGATATTCTATTCATCATTTGTAGAAATCGGCCAAATCGGATAACTATATCACATCTATATATGTACATACTTATATCATCAACTGATTATTCAGATTTTTTAAACTTCGCTGGCTCCAAACCGGTTTTAGACCCATAGTATCTTTGTCAAAGTTGTTCAGAATAATCCGTAGAACTTTTGCCGCATATATGATTTTATAGAAAAAATTTACTCTTT
The DNA here is from genome assembly GCF_024586455.1 of Bactrocera neohumeralis. NCBI lineage: Eukaryota > Metazoa > Arthropoda > Insecta > Diptera > Tephritidae > Bactrocera > Bactrocera neohumeralis. The sequence continues at coordinate 80,429,581 of NC_065919.1, read as the reverse complement.
CTAATGTACAATGCGTCACATATTTTATGCACGTGTAATTATAAAATGTGAAATGCGGTATTTTGACAGCAATCGATGGGTTCATGACGATTGACAGGATCTGTGGATTTATTAGATGTGAACAATTCCGTATTAGCCACGTCTGCACTTTTGTCATTTTGAGTTTAGGATCGTAATCCTGATAAGTAAGTTTTCTTTTAATATATTTAGGTATGTACAAGGGTTTCTCCATAATACACTTAACAAAGACCAAATTTGCAACGCCGGCTGCAGACATACACACATACATACATGCCCCTGCCACTGCCACCACCATGTTTGCTAGTTGTGTGCCAAAAAAGTTGAACTTCAACTCGTCGGCAAAAATTACTGTGTTCCAGAAGTCAAAATCTTGGATTCCAGGTCCCTCGCAAAGGCATATCTCTGCTTAGTTAGTTTGGCCTTCGGCCCACTTGGCCAGTGTAAAAGTATTGCACAATATAGTATACTAATACTCATTAACTTTTTTTTTTAATTGACACTATTTTTCATTTTATGGCAATATAAAATCATAACTTTTATTTATACATATGAAATAAGCTGAGCCGCTGCATGCAGCAGAAAATGATTACACATACATACATATCTACATATCCGCAAACTCCCTCTCGTGTCAAGAAACACGTCATCACGTTATCTGAATTTTTACTCAAGATATCGCTTGCAGTTCTTGATCGACTAACTATAAAGCTAGTTAAGACAAAAGAAATACAGAAATATCTTTAAATAAACACATACCGATCAAGAACCGTGGTATATCGTTTATCACTACTTTTATATAAATACTAAATTAGCGGCGGAGCCAAAAACGGATACAAATTTTAACAAGATCCTAGGGCGGAAATGGGAGAGTGAAAACGCGTGCACTGCTGGTCTAGTAACCCTTTCTTGGTTAATTATTAGCCTTGTTCCCCTTAACTAAAAATTTATCCCATTATATACTTACATGTTTTTATTTATATGTATACAAATATGAAGACTTCCAACTATTTCAGGTGCCAATAATATTTCACTTTTCTTAATGCCGATCCACTTTACAATGAAGCGTAAAACAAACTGAATCGGTTTAGAAGAAGTGCAATGTGTACCTTTCGTTCAGTCTTCACGTTAGCGATACGATCACAGTAGAATCTACTGATGATACGATGTTCAGCTAACAATTGCTTTAATTCGGGGGTTTCCCGCATTAAAATTGTGGTTATTGTGAATATTCCATTTTGTTTTAAAATGTATGCGTATGTGGTGGTTTCTCGTATTTTTATTATTGTTGTTGTGAATATTACAAATTGTTTTTGTGATTACATTATAAACATATGTATGTATATAGTAAATGTGTATGGTTGCGTCTAGCTTGCTTTTTGATAAAATCAATCGGAAGTTCGAATATCTTTTCAATACGTATTTCAAGAATGATAGAATACAAATTTACGCCAACTGCCATGTTGTGACGTAATTCTTTTGAGTTGAAAAGATGAAGCATAAACGTAAACCACTTTTGTTAATTCGTGAAATAGAATTTGTATCACATATATCATTCTTGATGCATAAAAGGGCTATTGGAAGTATTGATGCGATTTTACCCATTTTCGGCACCAGGGCACACTATTACCAAGAAAAAAGTCTAAGTTTCATTGTTATATCTCATAACTATTTTCGTTAAAAAGTAGGTCGCAGGCACTCAGGCCACATATGTATGTATGTACATATGCATTATCTAAAGAGCATACCTTGTTAATTTTATATGTCGGAAATTTGGCATAGTGAAATAGAAGCTCTTTAGCACGCCGCAGTGAAAAATTGGTGAAGGAAATTTGTATTTAAATCTATAGATAATTCACCAAACTTCATTTACGAAAGGTTGGTTTGAAAGAATTTCATACTTTAAATAAAAATATTAGTAAAAAATGTGATAGTAAAGAAAACGGGTAATATGATATACCAGCCTGAGGCCAATTTGGTTTAGTGTTCCATATTACCCGCGTTATTTGTATTAGGCTAATTCTTTCATTTTATTGTTGAAGTGTATTCCAAATATGCCGTAAAAAGGTGAACGTAGGCAGTGGGATAAAGAGAACATGGAAAAGGCCATAGCAGCTGTGGGAAAAGAGGAAATGGGAGTACTATTGCCCTCTAAAACCTTTAAAGTTCCACACACAACATAGCAGCGAATGGCTAGAAGCGAGAAGCCGGCAGAGGAGCTACTTTCCACAAAATTAGGCAGGAAACCTTTGTTCGGCGCAGATATTGAAAGCGAGCTTGTCAGTTATTCTTTGGAGATGGAATCTCGCTTTTGGGGGCTAAGTAGATTGTATTTACGATTCCTTGCATTTCAGGTGGCACTTAAAAACAATATTACTAATAACTCCAATGTGTTGGCCAAATATGCAGGCTGGTTGAATGGGTTTTGCAAACGCCATAGTAAAACTTTAAGTTTACGTACACTAACTGGCACTTCTTTCGAAAGGGCGAAAAGGTTTCACACGATAAACGTCGCTTCCTTTTTCAATTTACTAAAAAATGAGTATACAAAATATAATTTTCCAGTAACGCATATTTGGAATGTAGATTAGACAGGACTGTCAGTGCTGCAATCTCGACAGCCTGAAATAATTGCACAAAAAGGCGCCATGACTTTTGCAGAACGTGGATCCCTTATAACTGTTATAACGTGTATGAGTGTTGGCGGGTCTTTCATGCCTCCATATTTTATATTCCTAGAAAGAATAATAACCCACTTCTTATGAAGGATGCTCTACCTGGAGCGAAATCTTCGTGTCATCTATCTAGATGGATCTAATACTCATTTTCACAAATTGGTTCAAACATTTTTTGGAGCACACAAAACGACAAATTTATTCAAAAGAGAAGTGCTCCATTTCTTTGCGATTCCTGCATATAAATTTTTTCTGAAGTTTTTATTTGCAAAAATAAATTTTATTTGATTTAGAAAAAAATTAAGCCAAGGAGCCGAGCCTTTTTCTTTAATTTAATTTTATTTGAATTGTTTTTATTGTTTATTTAAAACATCGAATATATTTAACTGTCACCCTCTGTAAATATTCATTACTCCCTTATTAATAATGTATTGTGCGGATAATACATATGTACTTATACCATACCATCTTACTCGCACTATACCATATTAATACCAGTACCATATACTATACCATATTAGCCACACCTACTCTACGAGGTTTAGCCTCGAGCGCACAAATTCTCAAGACTGTATCTCCGAAACTATCACTCGGATCAACTTGAAAATTTAGAACAGTATTCAGGAGGTGTTGTAAAATTTGATAAGATAATAAAAACAAATCGTTTTTGAAACCCATAAACCCAGGTACGCCATTTACTGAGAGGGAGTCGGTGAAGGTGTTAATGGCTCCAATGTGAAAGTCAGTGTATTGTCCGATGTCGGCTTAGTAAAGAAAATCGCTCTTGTTATTTCTAGGAGGTGGCTTCGCTTCAAGCGGGCGACTGCAGGGATGGTTTCTGCGAAACCTGCTTGAAGAGGAGTTTATTGTGTAAGTATTCCGCAGAGACATCAAGAGGCATCTCGTTATGGTTCGAAGTGGAGTGTTTTGACATGTCTAAAGCTCTTTATCTGCATTTACATACTTCTTCTTCTTTATTGGCGTAGACACCGCTTACGAGATTATAGCCGAGTTAACAACAGCGCGCTAGTTGTTTATTTTCGCTACGTGGCGCCAATTGGATATTCCAAGCGAAGCCAGGTCTTTTTCCACTTTGTCGTTCCAACGGAGTGGAGATCTTTCTTTTCCTGTGCTTCCCCCGGCGAGTACTGCGTGGAATACTTTCAGAGCTGGAGTGTTTTCGTCCATTTGGACAACATGACCTAGCCAGCGTAGCCGCTGTTTTTTAATTCGCTGATCTATGTCAATGTCGTCGGATATCTCATTCAGCTCATCGTTCCATCGAATGCGATATTCGCCGTGGCCAACGCGCAAATGATCATAAATCTTTCGCAGAACTTTTCTCTCGAAAACTCGCAACGTCGACTCATCAGTTGTTGTCATCGTCCAAGCCTCTACGCCATATAGCAGGACGGGAAGTATGAGTGTCTTATAGAGTTTGGTTTTTGTTCGTCGAGAGAGGACTTTACTTCTCAATTGCCTAAGAGTTATCCTGCGCGTCCTTCGTCCAGTTTGTGAATATGTTAGGCTCCTTTCAGAGAAAAAGCGAGGAAGGTGGGAGATATAGGCTTTTAAGTTTCCTAAGGTCCAATTGGATGTTCTAAAAATTAATTTCCACGATAATTCCTTAAATGCATTGGAGTTTCGGTAGACCTGACGCTGTACCGAAGCTTTAATACCGTTCACAGGTGCATTCACTATAGCATAAAAGTGCAAAAAATATATCTATCTTGACTTTATAGAACAGTTTGAATGGCAGCTATAGAAGTCCGATCAAAACAATTTGTTTGGAGATTGTATTGCTGCCTTGGGTTATGATACTTGCTAAATTTCGAGGAGATATCTTGTCTACTAAAATAGTTTTCTATGCAAGGAATTGTTTTTTATCGGTCAGTTTACATGGCATCTATGTATATTCTATAGTGGCCCGATTTTAAGAAAGAGGATCAAATCAATGTTTCAAAAACAGCTCAACACGCTGGTCACCTTTTTTGAATCAATTGATATTTTTACAATAGTACACTTCGGTTTAAAAAATCTTTATATTTATATTTTTTGTCAATTATTTTCTTTAATTTTTACTATAAAAGTTAGTTAGGTGAATATTTTTTATGGCATCTAAGTGTCCCCATTTGTAAGCGTAGTGCTCTTTCGTGCTTTCAGACTTTCAATTTCCATGAGCGCTTTTTGCAATTGATCCTCTAACTCTGCACACTTTTGTTCAATTTCATAATTTTTAGATACCAACAATACCCAATTGGCCTCCAATGATTTTAACTTTTCTCCAGCTTGTGTTTGTGCCTGTTTACGTTGCCAATTAATATCTTGAATTTGCTTTTTTGATTCCTGTAGCTGTGTCAGCGTTTTAGCTTGTAACGCGGCTATAACTTCTAAATATGCTTTCCAAGACTCTATACCATAATCCAACATTAATTCTAGGTTCATTGCACGCACCCATTGATGTTCTAGTTGTGCCATTGAATTCTCTATAGACTCTTGCCAAGCGCTTACTTCCGATAGTTTACCAGAGGGTGGAGGTGGCAATTCATACCGTTTCATGCTTAGAGTTTCCATTGGTTGGCGATTTTGTATTCTCTCAAATTCGCTTGCCATTAATTCGGTTTCAAAGGCATTTGCATTTAAAGGTGGTAAATGATCGAGATAATTTTTTGTAGGCCTATAACGTCGGCATTCTTCCTCCACCATAGCAAGTGCCTGAAATTAAATTTTATTTAATATTGCCATTTACATTTTTGTATATTGCTGATATATTATTGTATACCGATTCTCGAACTCCTGCGTCATCGTAGCCTTGATCAATGTATGGTAATGCATCAACTGTTACCTCACCCGCCATAATATATAAAGCACTTAATTAAAAATTCTACAACTATTATGGAGCAAAATATAAATACGACAAAAACAAATGGCTACTTTCTTCTTTTTCGCAACTTCAATTCACAAACATGAAATTCTTCTTCTTATATTGGCGAATATGGAATAAAATACGGACTTTGTTTCGAACTGTACAAGTAACTTAAGGCAGACTTTTTACAACATTTGATCTGAATTAAAGCAGTAGGAGTATTAAAATAATTTGTGTTAAATTTGAATTTTTTTTTCCTATTTATGTTACAATATTATATTATAATATTTTAAAAATTTAAAATACTTATGACCGAAGCAATGCAGTACTATATTGTGAATTGTCTTATCAAGAACAAGCACTTACGAATAAAATCTGAATTCAATTACAAATTTGCAAAATATAAGTCTTTGCAGTTTGCATATATTGCAAGCTGGCGAAAGTTATTGTTTGTCTCGTATTTTGTGATTTCCTAGTACAATTAAAACTCTTACAACTGATTATGTTCTTTGTCTATTCAATTGCCTTTTTTCGTTTTTAACAAAGTGTCGTTATCAGTCGTATTGATTATGTCGCGCGAAACATTAATAAAGGAAATATTTTCTGGAGCGGCCAGCGTTTCTACTGGAGAGTCTGTCGTATCACTGAATAGCCTACAGAAATTTGCTGCTACTAGAAAGCGGCATCTTTCATTACAGCCAGCCGAAAAATCTTCAGATTCGCAACAATCATCAACTTCTAAGAGATGTGACTCTAAACCGCCAGTTGTAAGCCAAACATTTTGGAGTCGTTTCTATAGTTTTGAATGCCAACTAAACGATGCTTTGCACGCTATTGAAAAACCATCATATATAACACATGTATACAATCCATTGGTTTATGCTTCAAACTTACACTGTGCTTACTTGGAAAAATTCTTAGATGGACCGAAGCGGGTTGTTTTCGTGGGCATGAATCCTGGTCCGAATGGAATGGGTCAAACAGGTGTATGACAATTAAATGCTATCGCATAGTGATACATTTAAAATTTTTCTCTATGTTCTAGGTACCTTTTGGTAACATATTAACTGTTCGTAATGAGATGGGATTGTCCGGTACGGTTATGCAACCTCCTTCGGTACATTTGAAGCGTCCCGTGGACGGCTTGGAGTGTATTATAGAAGAACCAAGTGGTGTGCGGATATGGGGTTTATTCAAAAAGCTGGCGGGAGGATCTTTGATGACTTTTGGGAAAAATTGCTTTGTACATAATTTTTGTCCGTTAATTTTTTACGACAAAGCCGGAAGAAATATTACGCCTAGTGAGTTGAAGGTAAAATAGTTCATACATTTAATAATGATTTTGAAAATTCAGTAAGTAATTTAAATAATTTTGATATAGGGAGATTATAAAGCTATAATTGGAAAGTTGTGTTTGGACGCTCTTGATAAAGAGCTAGATTTATTGGAGCCGGAGATACTAGTACCAATAGGAGCGTATATAAAAGGAATAATCAAACGTTCTAGACATGTGAATTCCTTTAAAGTTTGCACACTTCATCATCCAAGTCCTCGTGCATTGAATAATCAGAATTGGCCTGAAAGGGCCGAAGAACTTTTACACAAATATGATCTTGTTAAGTATATAAGCAATGAAGTATGATACCCAATATTGGTAGAAATACCCTTGTATATTACCTATATACATTTGTATGTACATACGCATGAGTATACGTACATATATTAAATCAATCTGTCACCCAATCAGTAACTACAGTACAAACTAAGCAATGTGCTTAAACAATTGAGATAATTTTCATCAAAGTGAAATGTATTATTTTTTTAAAAAGGAATTTATAAAATCAAATTTTTTAAAGAAATTTATATATGAGTTGATTCCATTGTTTCGATGGAAGTAAAATATAATATATTATTTTTTGAGCAAATTCACAAAGTTGAAAGAATGAATGAAATTCAATTTTTTTTATGGAAGTAAAATAAATAACATTACATTATATATGTATATAAATTCTTTTTTTCAAGTAGGGTAAGACATGTTTTGAATAAGAATTTAATAATTGCACAATTTATTTCAATTTGTTTTTCTGAGGTAATCCACAACGAAAAAAAATCGTTAACTTCGGAAACACCGAAGCTAGAATATCCTACACTATTGAAAAAAAGTTCAATACCACAAGAGCTTGATTTTGTTAGGTCAGTTTGTATGACAAGTATATAATTATATGCTATTGATTTTGATCGTTCAGTGTATATGGCAGCTATATGCTAGAGAGATCCGATCTGAAAAATTCATTTGGATGTTATTCCCTGTGCAGGGTATAATTAATTTTGTACTAAGTCGAGGTTTGGGCAAACTGTTGCATATTCGAGGGATATACTGTCTGGTGAAATATTTAAATATTTACAATTTTTTTAAATTTCTGAATGTTTTCACCACATTTATTTTAGCACGGTTGTCAGCTGATTATTTGATTATTGTGAATGGTTAAGGTCCGGAAAAATAACCACTTGTAAATAAACAAAAAGTTGACTAAACAAAAAGGTTCTAATTCATTTACTAAAAATGTTTACTGCGAATTATGTTAATATCTTGATTTTCTTTTGAATTAGTTTATGGAGCAGTTTATGAGCGAAGCATTCATAGAAGCTAAAAGTGTGCTGGAGGCTGGAGAGGTACCTGTGGGCTGTATTTTCCTTTATCACGGCGACGGAAAGAGCGATGTGATAGCGCGCGCTGGAAACAATGTAAACGCAACCAAAAATGCTACACGCCATGCGGAGTTCCTTTGTATAGACAAAACTTTGGAGTTCTGCAAACGAAACAGTTTGTCTTTTGATGAAGTTTTTGCCAAAATCAGTGTTGTGGTCACTGTCGAGCCATGTATAATGTGTTCAGCCGCCTTGCATGATTTGGGAGTAAAAGAGATTTTATATGGTTGCGCAAATGATCGTTTTGGCGGCAAAACCCTAGTTGATGTGCCGTTTGTAACGAACAGAACAGACGGACAAACTCAAGTAAATGGTGGTGTTTGTGCTGACGAAGCAATGACACTGTTGAAAGATTTTTACAAAGGTGATAATCCCTCTGCGCCAATAACTAAAACGAAGAGATGATAAAATAAATGTTATATAGAATTTTTATCAACGAATGTTCATATGCACGAAAATCGATTTTAATATATTGAACTGGGTATATTGAGTTTGTCAAGAAGTTTGAAACACACAGGAGAAAACTTCGAAGACCTTATTGAAACAAGTCGGATAAATACAGTTTATATGTAGCTGTTTTTCAAACAACTATCAAAATCATGGTTTTGTATGGAAAATCTGTAAAGGGGATAGCTTCGGTGCAGTTGAGGCTAACGTTTTTTTTTCTTGTTTTTCTACAAAATATGTCATTAATCCGTAATAGCACCTAACATATGCTTGAATTATATACAGTTAACGCTGGATCCAAACCAACAGCTCACCATTAAGTTTATACCGACTCTCTTGATGTCTCTGTTTGCTCATACAGCCAATTTTTTCAAGCAAACCAAATATTTTTATTCTCTATGATGTTGTTATTAAGCAACTTAACATGTCTCGTATTTGTCTTGCTAACTTGTCGGTATTTTCTATGCACATATTAATATATGTCACTGCATACTTTTTTTAATTTTATATTTGCAGCTATGTTTTTTTTACGCACGGTTAGCCGGAAGAGCCCTTCACATGTTTTTTGTTGACTGTTTGGCGGGTTGGTTGCGTCTTCCAAACTTGAATTGATTCTTTCCGGTGAACATTTTACGCGAAAGCACGTGATCAAAGCAATTAATTAGCCGAACACAGAAATCCTTTTTTTGTGGCGTTGCCATCATGGTGTTGGTCCATGGCTCACGTCATACGTCTGTATGCACATTTAGCCATAGTATATAAAAATGCATGCATCTACATGTGTATGCACATACTATGTACATTTGTATTAACAACGCTGCTGGATTTTGTGGAAAAATTTTAATTGGCAATTGTTGTGCGCTTTGTTTGGTCATAAAAATTCCGCTCTGCAAAGTTTGCTCAACGGCCAGGCGGTACTCTTTTTGAGCACACTTATCTTCATATGTACATATGTATGTATCTGCCATGAGCGGAGCGTTTAATAAAATATGTATGAACATATGTACATATGTATGTATGAATATTTCCTTACATACGTACATATGTACATACAGTTGCGGTCAAAATAATAGTAGTGCGCACAATGTAGAAAATAAATGAGGAAAATGTCGGTTTGCTATTTGATAAATTTTGCAAATTATTCTATTAACATGTTATAAATAAAAGAAATTAATTCATTTTAATATTATTTTTCTTCTTTCGCAATTTCGCGTCAGGACCTTCTCCACATGATCTCTGCAACGGAGTGGAGATCTACCTCTTCTTCTGCTTCCCCCTGCGGGTATTGCGTTGGATTTGGAGGTTGACATTGTCGTTGCTGTTAATACTGGTTCCAAGATAAACGAAATTATCTACCACTTCGACGTTATGATTGTCAACAGTGACGTCGGAGGCAACTGGCGAGTGTGGCGATTGTTTGTTTGTTGACAGGAAATATTTCGTCCGATCCAGTTTGAAGAAAGCTGAACTAACGGAGCGGTTGTATTCAGCTCGAAGTCTTTTCTCCAGTAGTAGATTGAAAAAGTCGCACGATATAGAGTCACCTTGTCTGAAACCTTGTTTGGTATCGAACGGCTCGGAGAGGTCCTTTCCGATCCTGACGGAACTTTTGGGATTGCTTAACGTCAGTTTACACAACCGTATTAGTTTGGCGGGATACCAAAAACAGACAGGCAGCTCCTTTTCGTGCTGTCAAAAGCAAGATTTCCTTTTAATATTACTTAAACTTAATTTCGAAACGATAATAATTAGTTGGATTAGCTTCGGCAACTGCCTCTTTTACGTCGCAGCACAATTTTTCTATAGGGTTGAGGTCTGGAGACTGTGCAGGCCACTCCATGACCATAACTCCATTTTTCTGAAACCACTGTTTAGCCAACTTACTTGTATGCTTTGGGTCATTGTCTTTTTGAAAGACCCAAAGTAGCGGCATTTCTCCGCGAGCATACGGTAACATTACTTTCTGTATAATATGAACATACACAGTACGATCCATGGTTTCCTTAATACAATATATCGATCCCACTACATAAATGGAAAGACATGCCCAAATCATAATACTGGACCCTCCATGTTTAGTTGCTTTAATGTTGTATTTTTCATTGTTGTCCGAGTTGGTAGGTCGTCTTATATATTGTCGAGATCCCTGTGCTATACGGGCACTATTATAGATTCAGCTATCCATAGAATGTTTCACCATTTTGCAAGGGGCCAATGGAAGTGTTCATTTGCAAAATTCAAACGTTATATTTTGGGTAGAAACGCGTCGAGCCGAAATAAAAAATAAAAAACACTCTAAGCCTCTCAAAAAACAAGGTGATGCTTATTGTTTTTTTGATGTCCGTGGCTTGGTGCACCATGAATTTGTTCTGGAGGGACAGACGGTCAAAAAGCAGTTCTATTTGGCCATATTGTGGCGTTTGATAATGCACCATCGCATCGAGCTACGATTGTGACCCTATTTAAAGCCAAAAACGCAATCCAAAACCATCGATCAACCACCGTGTTTACCAAATTCGGCTCCGTGTGATTTTTTCTTGTTCCCCAAACTAAAATTGTCGCTGCGTGGAACCCGTTTTCAGTCGGTCAATTTTCGAAATTCGCTGACGGAGCTGCAGCCATCCTAAAAAGTGCTTGTGAAAAGTGTTTCGGGGACTGGAAAAATCGTTGCCATATGTGCATTACATCTAGTGGCGATTACTTTGAAGGCGACAGAATCACAAATTATAAATTGACCGGTCGAAACAACTCCTTGTATGGCCCAACCAGGAAACCAGGAGGACATACTTATATCTATTCGAATTGTACATTATGAAGTCTTCAATATACATATTTGTTGGTTATTTATGTATACAAGCAGTTCCTCATACACATATACATATGTACAAATGTACATATGAACACACATAAATAACATTTCTTTTGCTTTTTTGATTTCTTCACTTTTTATCATTGGCTTCTGAAGAATGCGCAACACCATAAAATTCAGACGGCTTGTTAAAATTCCTCAACTTGACGATTTTTTGTCATCATAGTAATTATGTATAAGGGCAGAGTAGATGACATACTCTTGCCAACAAACTACAAAACATAAACAAAAACTAAATATAAATACAAGAAACATCACAACGAGACAGTTATCTTTAGTCGCGCACACAGTAAAGTGCAAAGGCTGGATGGAACAGACAGCACTGGCCAGGATGAGGTGACTTGACATTTCCGCGTGTGCATTTTTTTTGTGTTTGATTTTGCAAGCATTGAAATGGAACGAGAGATGACCGACGCCTGCCGCCTGCCGCCAATTAAAGAAATGACAAATTATGGCATAAGCGAAAGGGAACCTTTTGAGTTGTGAATATCTCTCTTAGTATTCGCACATGTACCATGGGCTGAAAACACGTTGGCCTAACAAGGAAAGAACGCAATTAAAAAAAGAGCTTTTTTCTTCGTAAACTCCTTCTAAAGTAATGGATTTATTGTTGTAAGGATCCTTCAACATTTCGTTACCAGTGGTATGAGGTAATGATCGCCTGTAGCCAAAATCTAGTTGGTAGTTCCTTGGTGTTATTGCCTCTTGTGATCTTACTGAAAAGGGCGCATAAATTCTGCTAGTACGGTTGCGACGAAGTTTGGCAATCCAGTACTTGACTTCTTGAATATGCTGCATAGGATTTGCTGTGATAAAAATGCTAGAGGTATCATTTTGAGACTAATAACTTGAGCAGGATTGAACGATCTCAGTTAGGGTTAGTATTCTAAGGCAAGAATAGTGTTTACTTGTGTGTGGCTATCCTCTTCAGACCAGTACATTTAGACTAAGTAGTAGAGGTAAAACAAAAACTTTTTCTGCACGAGAAATATTTTTTTGATCATTAGTTTATGTAAACCCGGGTGCTGAGATTAAACCCCTGCACGAATTCGTACTTTTAAGAAGTCATCCAGAATAACTTCAGGTTCCATTTTAAGTATCGATGCGATTTTATCTATTTTTGCCAATACCACTAAGTATTAACATGTCAGTCTGGTGTTCGAAAATCCTGATATTAGTAATATGGGGGCTAGGTCAAGTTTTCGTCCAATTTTATCAATCTTAGGCACATATATACACTGTCATGATCAAAACACGCTCTGTAATTTTCATTGAGATAACTTACATATTGGCCGATACCGCATATATATGTAAAGACACCCGGAGGTTCGAAAATCTCTATATTAGGTAAATTGGGGCTAAGGTATTGGGGGGAATATTGGTCCGATTAAACCCATTTTTGACATACTTATAGACAAACCATTATCAGAGCAGTACTATCCCCTTATTTTCAATAATATATCTCAGAAATTGACCGACATTTTCGATCAAAAGTCCACTTAGATACCGGGGTTCAAATATTCGGCACCTAGGGGCTTGAATAGTTTTTGTTGGATTTGGACTGGTAAAATTCAGTAGTTAGGTAAGTAGGCCTTGCTGTAGTCCGTTTTGGCCCATTTTCACACTTTAATATAAACAAGTCAGAGGAATATCATATATCAAACACACACATCGGTCGGGCGGGTTTCGAGATATGTAATTTTCCCAAAAAGTGGGCGGTGCCACGTCCATGGTCCAAATTTGACCTCGGCTCCATTTAAGCCCTCATATACCATCTCAGGAGTAAAATTTAATAGATCTGGTATATTTAGTTATCGACTTATGGCGCTTTTAGTAGTTTTTAACAGTACCGTTATATGGAGAGTGAGCGGGGTTATCCTCTGAATTCAGTCATTTTCACATTGTAGAAGTTCATTGGTCTTAACAAACGCGACGTTAGTTCTGCTGTCTCCAGAATGGATAAGGCAGCGAAGCAAATGGGTCTGGTGGTGAACGAGGGCAAGACGAAATATCTGCTGTCATCAAATAAACAGTCGTCGCACTCACGACTAGGCTCCCACGTAGATAATTTCGTCCATCTTAGAACCAGCATCAACATTAACAACAACGTTAGCCTCGAAATCTAACGCAGAATATCTCTTGCCAACAGGTGCTACTTCGGACTAAGTAAACAATTGAGAACTAAAGTCCATGGACGATGACAACATCTGTCCCCACGACAGCCGGTTCTACGTACCGGAATTGACTCGGATTTTATCCGACCAAGGGCTGTCTTTTCGGCGAAAAAAAAACAACATCTGATGAGTCGACGAGTTTTCGAGAGAAAAGTTCTGCAGAAAGATTTATGGTCCTTTGAGCGTTGGCCACGGCGAATATCGCATTCGATGGAACGATGAGCTGTATGAGATATACGACGACATTGACATAGTTCAGCGAATTAAAAAACAGCGGCTACGCTGGCTAGGTCATGTCGTCCGAATGGACGAAAACACTCCAGCGCTGAAAGTATTCGACGCAGTACCCGCCGGGTGAAGCAGAGAAAGAGAAAGACCTCCACTCCGTTGGAAGGACCAGGTGGAGAAGGACCTGGCTTCGGTTCTAATCTCCAATTGGCGCCACCTTGCGAAAATAAGAAACGACTAGCGCGCTGTGGTTAACTCGACTATAACCGCGTAAGCGGTTTCTACGCCTGTAAAGAAGAGGAAGAATTGGGATAAGAAGTTAAAAATAAATGTTTGGAACTTAATGTTTTTTTATTTTTCAATCCTATATTTTAAAAATTTTATTTGAGTAGATTTTCGGGATTATAAAATACAAAAAACGAGGCAGCATGGACTTGAAATCATAAGAATATCGCAAAAACGACGATGTCTTGGCAATAAATGTAGACAATATAAAAGCAATTTGATAACAAATCAGCAGGAAATTACCGCAATTGGTTGTTTTGATCGAATATCGGCGACAATCAATCGATCAATCAAAGAAATGCTGAGCCAAGCTTGAAACCGGACAGAGCGCAATGCAAGTCACACACTGTTGTATGTGTATAGATGTATGTATGTACATTTGTATTGATGTGTGTGTACGTTTAAACGGACTCACAACTGGCCCTAAGCGCAAATAAAAGGAAAGCCACCGAAGCTTTTTAACCTCTATTTGATTTGTTATTGTTTTTGCTTTTCTTTTTCTTTTTCGTTTTCGCTTTGTTTTTGTTTTTGTTTTGGTTTATCGTTTTCTCTTTGTTTTTGTTTTTCATTTACTTCTTTTTTCTGTGTTGCCACTGTCTGCTCGCAACAATTGCTGTGCCACTCGGTTGGCCATGTTGTTGCTTTCAGCCGCCATGAATAGGCAGCGACGTTGTGAATCCAAATGACGACCGAGCAACGGAGTGCAGGTGCAAGGCGGTTGTGCGTTTGCTGGTTATGTCGTTAATGTTGGTGAAGTTGGTGAAGTTGTTGGCTTAGTGCTGCTGCATTCTGATATGACAAAACAGTTAAAAAATAATTAATTGCATTGCCATTTATGGTTTGGGCTTCGTCTTTTTTTTGCGCATATACATACCTACATATTTGCTCTGCTACTCGTTGTTGTTGCTTATTTCATAAACGTTGCACGTACTTACATATGTACTATGTATGACTGTGTGACTGTTGTTAAGCACCCGCTGTTAAGCGGACAGTTCGTCTGCCATATAATCGATACAACAATTTGCTCATTGACATGTGTGTGCGACCATTTTTGCCGTTGTCTCCAGTTTTTCATTTACCCACTTCTTATTTATGCCGATTTCTTGCATGTAGTTTGTACATACATATGTATGTATGTTAGTGTGTGTCTTGTTGTTTCTCAACTACTGCTTACACTTTCGCTGCGCAACGTACAGTTAAATGTTCGCTCCCGCTGGGAGTGTGGCCGCACATTGGTGTTACCTTCACTAATGGCACAATTTCGCCTTGCTATTGTTGTTGTTGCTGTTTTCGCTGATGTTTTCCCTAGCATCATTAATCCTTGCAACACTTGCCGATGTACAATCGAACATGTGGCACAGTGTTTCAAAATGTTCTCTAATAAAAATGTGAAAAGTTCGCGATTAGATGATAGTAGATACCACGAGACATCTTCGGCGCCAAAAGAGTTTGTAGGTGAGGAACTAAGAAGCATTACTCGATGAAGGTTGTTGTCAAATGCAAGAAGAGCTCGGAGAATCTTTGGTAGTCACTCAAGCTGCTTTTTCAAATGTTTATAAGCAAGGAAATGAGCTAATAAAACCGGCTGAAACCGTTCATACCGACAACAGCTCTTTAAATTGTATCGAACGGTTGCCGAAAAACGCCCACAATTTAAATCGAGACCGACGTAAAGCCCAGACTTTGCCTTTCTGAATACCATAGATTTCACAAGTTGCCAGAAAGAAGGGAAAATGTTATAGCTTCATATGGGCAATACAAGGTGCGTTCCAAAGTAAACAGGACTTAAAAAAAAAGAATAAATGGTGTTTTCAGGAAAATCAATTTATTTTATTCAAACTAGTCTCCTTCTGCTTCAATACAACTTTTTGCACGATCCAAAAGCATGTCGAAAGAGTGTTTCAGCTCGTTGGCCGATATGGCCGCCAGTATGCCGGTGCAAGCCTTTTGAATGACCTCTACGTCTGCATAACGCTTTCCTTTCATGGGCAAACGCATTTTTCCGAATAGGAAGAAGTCGCACGGTGTCATATCAGGTGAATACGGGGAGTGGTTGATGGTTAAAATGTTACTTTTGGTCAAATAATCGGTCACAAGGTGTCCTTCGAATGTTGGATTCTGAGCAATTTTTGGTTGTCAGTCAATTTGTGCGGAACAAACCGTGCACACACCTTTCGTAAGCCCAAATGTTCAGTCAAAAAGCGATAAATCGATGTTTCGGAGATGTTCAATTCCATTTCCATGAATTTCTATGAATTTCAATGATGATTTCGGCTGAATATTGATGAATTGACGCACAGTTGATCGTCATTTATGTCCTCACGACCACTTTGAAAACGTTGAAACCACTCGTGCACTCTGCTACGGGATAAGGCAATTATCGCCATAAACTTATTTCATCAATTGAAACGTTTCGGTAGAAGTTTTACAAATTTTAAAACAAAATGTAATGTTGGCTCTTTGTGCGAAGCTCATTTTCGCACCGATAGCACAAACATACTGACACTTAAAACGCAATAACTTTACTTCCAATCGATGAAATGTCATGAAATTCACACTGGACAACCGATAAAGATAGCAGATTCTAATGCACCAGTCGACATATAGATGGCGCCACCAGGGGGCTAGATTTAAAAAGTCCTTTTTACTTTGTAAGAGTAATGAACTAGCTGAAACCACTTCGAAGGCTGAGAGTCGCCAACAAAAGGTCGTGTTTGCTACTATTTCAAAGAGATCGTTTATTTTAAGCTGTTGACCGACAATACCACGATTACTTCTAAAGTGTATTGTGATTCAAACAGAAGAAGACAGAATTCATCAATAAAAAAGATGTAGTGTTACACCAGAATAATACGAGACCCCATACAAGTTTGATGTCTCGCCAAAAGTTTTTGCAGCTTGAATGGTTTGTGCTACTACACCCTCCATATACTCCAGACTTGGCACCTTCGGACTATGATTTGTTCCGGTCTCTGCAAAAGTTTTTGGATGTTAGAACCTTCATCTGAAATCAGGATGTCAAAAACCACTTGGACCAGTTTTTTTGCCTGCAAGGAACAAAATTTTTTGTGGAATGAATCTCTTGCAGGAAAGATGGAAAGAAGTGAAGGATCAAAATGGAGAATATGTGTATATAGTTAATATTCCCTGTGTCTACGAAAGATCAGTTAGGTTCAGAGTGTTTTTTGTCGATGTTTTATGAGGTAAACATTTCTCTTGGATTTTCGAGATTCCGGTTTTATTGTTTCGGGATACGGTAAGCCGAAAGAACAGACAAAAAATAATAAATATAAACCGTAGAAAAACCCTTTGTTCGGCAAGTGCTTTCACTTAATTATTTCTTTGTCGTTTAGCTATTTACGGCTTTTGCACCTTTGCACATTTTTGTTTTGAAGAAACTTGCAGCAGGCTGCAATTAAACATTCCCATCATTTAGTTGTCGATTTTTGTTTGTATCCAACATTTTGCCTCGTTGCTTTATAAACTGCGCACTTAACAGGCGATAATTACCAAGAAATTTTATAACCAAATATGTGAAGAGCTGGACAACCATCTCTAAAATTTATTTCGACAGGGCTGTCAAATTGACAGCTGTCAATAATTTCGCGCGTGGTTTTAATTGCGAACGATTGTTTTTCCAGTATTCACTCAATAATATTTATGTGCGTGTGTTTCTTACTTTGGTGGGGCAAGGTGGGCTTTGCTTAAACCTACTTTTGATACTATAGGTAGCGGGGTCGATCAAACCTGAACATCCTGGTTCAATGGCCATCTAATCACGATCTACTTGGCGGACCTTAATCCTATGATCTTGTAAACCCCGTCCGCTTTATTTACTTTACTATAGAAAAATCAAGGTTTAAGGAGATATTAAAGCTGGGAGATGCTTTTCATATGCGGCAAATCCAAATAGAGTCGTAATCGACCTTTACTGTCTTCGGATTCCAATCTATATGTACATGGCTTTAGTAATTGGTATCTTGTGAGGTATTATTTTGTCTACGATGGATCGAGAAGAAAATACGCCATATTTTAGAGGTTTTCTTCGTGACCGAATCGCGGTGAGTCGTCGCAAACGGTGACCAAGCCAAGATTGACTGTCACGAAAGTTTGCTATTCGTTTTGTTAGAATCGTCTACTATGAGCTGCCTCTTATGATCAAATTCCTAAAATCGGAGCTGTGCTGTGAATAATTGAATCATCTGAAGGAAGCCCCTAAACGGCCAGCTCTGGCTAAAAGTAGAAAAACTATGCTCCAGAGAATATCGTCAGACCATACATGACGAAAGTGACTCTACAGCAGCTACGGAAGGTTGGTTAGGATGAGCTTATACATCCTTTTATGGTCCATACCGGGCACCAAGTCTTTACTAAGTGTTAATGACGATGACAAATGATTTTACTGAAAAATGAAAATCGACTCTCTCAGTTTTTCACCTACAGGAACGAGGAGTTCTATGTGAGTGACATCTTGAAATTATCTTCAATATTTCAAAACAAGTTATTGAACAGAAAGTTGCCTATTTAACTTTAATATCCAGTAGGAAGCGACGAAGGCCCTCTAAATGATCAGCGTGACGAGCTGGGTCGAAGACCGTCTGTATATGCCCGAACCAGTCTTTCAGTTTTTGAGATAACGATCTCAAATTTTGCATCCGTCCTGCTCTCACCAAGAAGTTGATTATTTGACGGAACAGCTGAAATCGAACCACTATGGCATATAGCTGTCATACAAACTGAACGATCGGAATTAAGTATTTGTATGGAAAACTCTTTCATTAACGAGATAATTTCACCAAATGGCATGGGTTATTGCCTAAGGCAATCTCTAATCTAATCTCTGACAAATTTGATTAGATCGGATCACTATAGCATATAGTTACCATACAAACTGACCAAAAAAAGTTGCTGTAAAGAGTCTTTTGTAATTGTGAAGGGTATTATTCTATATTAGCGTTCTTTCTTGTTCGTACTCAAGTCTATCACATTATTGACGATTTCTGAAGTAATAACTCCTCCACGTGTTTTATAAATTCTGGTGTTTATCCAAATTTTCTTCGCACAAGTGCCATTTTATTTGGAGCGGAGCATTCTTTCAACGTCATAATTAAGTTACAGCGAAACACGAAAATAATCTCTACTCATTTGCGCAAATCTCAATGGCAACGCTGTGCAATTCTGCTTTTTCTTTTGCATTTTCTTCAAAATTACGCCTTGCAGTACAGCTAATTAAACAACAATTACCAGGTAATCGCGTTTCGTGCTTGCAAAAGCATTAATTGTTGGCGATCCCTTTCCGTTTAAGTCACCCACCACACCAATACAGGCGCACGAGCGCGCGGTCATGGTTGGTCATTAAGTCAATGCAAATGTTGCAACGTCCGCCACGATCAAGCAATTTACGATGCCTGCACCGTGATTACCATGCGCTTGTTAATATTGTTGTTGTTGTTGTTGATGCTGCGGTAGTGCACAGTGTATACATGAGTCCTACAGGCTCGTTCTAGGAATTATGTTGTTCCACTCGAGTTGCAAAAAAATCAGAAGGAATATAGGTGTAGGTACATATATAACCTAAAAACCCCAACACAACAGAAACAATTAAAATATAAAAAAAAAAATTGTGAAAATTAAAATAAAGAACGAAATTGTGGCGCAACAATCAGCGGCTAACTAACTATCGGACACCATTGGGTCTGGTAATGTTGTAGCGATTTGTGAAATGGCTTTTGTATTGATCGACGATATACTATGTATAGTACATATTTACATACATACATATGCATGTGTGTGTGTGTGTGTGTGTAAGGCGGTGCACTGTTAGTCTTCGTTCCTCTTTTGCCTTGTTATCCTCTCTTTCCGTCGCCTATCGACTCGTTCGAGTCCGCGCCTCTGCGTTTGCTTTGTTTTTCCGCTTTTTTGGTGTTTTTGTTTGCCCTGTGAATGGATCAATGATTTCCATATAAATTCACTGTAATCCACTGTGGTTAGCGATCGCACCGATCGTTCCTGAAACGGCTTTAATATGTAAATTTCGATTTCGGAAGCCAAAGTAATTAATACTAGAATGAAACAAATATGTATAAGAACAATAAAACGAGAGAATTATACAAAAGTCACAATAATGTTGGCGCAATGCATGCCACAAAACAAGCACAACAACAATAAACTAGTAGTTGCATATAAAATTAATTCAATCAAATGCATGCGAGTTCCTTCGGCTTACATATGAAACAAAAACAACTATATGACTTGCTGTTGTTATATACTTGTATGTATGATAATTTTGTTGCATGCCCTGTAGGAAAAAATGCTAGTTGCGTAATGTTGTGTTGCCCAGCTGGATTAAGCGTTCATTATACTTTATACTATTATAGTATACAAAGAGTATTAATCTCATTTAGCAGCTTCCATTAGCCATCTTCGTTTCGCTAGTGTTCGGCTGTAACGAATCGAATAAAATATACAAGTTGATCAACAGTGTCGTAGCTAAGGGGGGGGGGGGGGGGGGTGGGGACGCCACGAGGAGGGCCGCCGCCCCGGGCGCAACGTCTTGGGGGCGGCAAAACGATCTTCGCTGTTTTTTAATATTCAGAAAAACACTTCAACAAATTTTTTTACAAAATTTATTATAAAAGATAAAGAGTTGTACACTCACAATGTAATAATCTGAATAACAATGAAAAATATTAATTTTTACTCGAATACTCTTCAGTCTTTGAATTTGTCTTATATCTTCTGGCTTTATCTTTCTTAAAAATAGTGATAGAACTTAAAGATGCACTTTTCTAGCTTTGATTGCTGTAAAATCACATATCATATCATTGTAATTTAAAGTTGAAGCTGTTTCACATTCCATTAAGAGAATCGCAAGATTGGAAACTCTACTCTGACTCATGGTCGATCTCAAGTAAGATTTGATCAATTTAAGTTTGCTAAAAGATCTTTCACAAGATGCAACTGATACAGGTATAGTGAGTGGTATTCTTAAAGCTGTCGCTAACGTCTTGTAGGCTTCCAATCCCATTGAAGAAATGTATAATAAAACTTTTTCTGGCGAAAATCCAATTTGTTCTTCGTTTTTCTTTCAGAATTTGCGCGGCTTCTAGTTCCTAAATTTTATATACTTAATATCGAAGATATTTTGTAAAAATTCACTTTTGTTCGAACCACCTCATGAAACTTGGTAGGTAGGTAGATAAAGGGGGCGGCAGAACATCCTTGGCCCCGGGCGCCCGAAGTTGTAGCTACGCCACTGTTGATCAAGCTGATGTAAAATCTGTGAAATATACATAACTTGATAGCATTGAGGAAAGCGGTACGACTTCAAGGAAGTGACCACAAACTCTCTGGTGACGAGTTCAAAAGTCGCAAATTTTTTTCTTGCTTTCGCTCAAAGAAAGCAGATATAGAAATATAGTATTAAAGATAGCTCAAATTTGATTCGGCCTAGCCAATTTAAAATTGATACATAAATATTTTTTCTATATTTATACGACCATTTCATTTGTTCATGGAAGTTTGCTATATGCATTTGAATTAATGTTTTTTTGATAGCTGAAGAATTTGTCGGGCGTTTTTTACCATGGACAAATGATTGAACAATGTGTTTGCTTGAAATTTAATGTGTCTAATAAATCACGGCTATGAATTCGTTGAAAAAGGTGCAGAATTCGTTTGGAATATCAACGTCTCTTAGGGAACGTGGCAACACATTTTGGTTAATGTTTTGGGTATGTAGCTATACTTTCTTCTTTTGAAAAGACCACGGCAAGTAGAGGTCGCAAAAAAGATGCTTCACAATGCACATGAGATCCCTACAATCATCAAACGCATCACTACTGGTGACAAGACGTGGGTTTATGGTATCGAAACTGTCCAACAATCATATGAAAGGCGATCCAAAAGTTAATCGAAACTGCAAAAACCACTTCAGTGTCGGTCAGAAATCAAGTTATGCTCATTGTTTTATTTTTTATTACCGTGGTGGTGTTCACCACGAATCCGTTCCTAAAGATCAAACGATCCATATAGAAATTATTTATGGGTAGAAAATTCACGGATTTTTCATCACGATTATTCGCTGTTACATTGTAACATGATTGTCTCTGAGACCGGGTCAAATTTCATCAGACGATATAACCCAGGATCGGGGGGACATCTCCCTATCGTGCGACTTCTTCAATCTACTCCTGGAGAAAATAGTTCGAGCTGCAGTACTGCTTTTCTGAGACTGGATAAGGAAGCGGAGCAAATGGGTCTGGTAGTGAACGAGGGCAAGGCGAAATATCAAACAAACAGTCGTCGCACTTGCGATTTGACTGTCACATCACTGTTGACAGTCATAACTTTGAAGTCGTAGGTAATTTCGTCTATCTTGAAACCTTACCAATAGGCGTTACTTCGGACTGAGTAGGCAATTGAGAAGTAAAGTCCTCTTTCGACGAACAAAGACCAAACTCTACAAGTCACTCATTATTCCCGTCCTGCTATATGGTGCAGAGGCATGGACGATGATAACATCTGATGAGTTGACATTACGAGTTTTCGAGAGAAAGGTTCTGCGGAAGATTTATGTTCCTTTGCGCATTGGCAACGGCGAATATTGCATTCGATGGAACGATGTGCTGTATGAGATATACGACGGTCAATGTCGTCGTCATAGTTCAATAAATGAAGAGACAGCGGCAACGCTGGCTAGACCTTGACGTCCGAATGGTTGAAAACACTCCAGCTCTGTGAGTTTTCGACGCAGTTTCCTCCGGGGAAAGCAGAGGAAGAGGAAGACCTCCACTTCATTTGAAAGACCTGGTGGAAAAGGACCAGGCTACACTTGGAACCTCCACACACTTCCTGCTATTTATAAAAAATTTGGATGAACGAAAATTCATTCCTTACTTGGAGAATAAGGATATAGTCTGGAAATTATTTCACTAATATACTTGTAAGAAAGAATTTGTTCCGCATAATTTTTTTTAAATCTCAGCTTATCCATTAGAAAAACAAGCAAAGTGTTGAGTGCCTAAGAGACGTTATATGTCGGATGAGTGTGCTTAAGGTTCAATTTTGTCTTGTTTTCCAACTTTTCTTTAAAGACATTATAAGAAAGATATGTTTTCAATTTTTTTCAGATTGCTCAAGTGATTTGCATGGTACATATGTATGTACTCTTAAATAAAGCTCTTTCCTGTCCACAGCGAAATACGTTTTTGAATGGATTTCATGTTAATAAGGTTTCTGGCGATATTCGTAACGGATACAGATCAGTATTTTTTAGTTTTTTCCTACAGGGCTTTGTAGCTATGTTTTTATGTTGTGGCCGCATTTATGGCATAATATATGTGTATGTATATGCAGTTGTAAGAGTTAGGACACTTCTACAAATAAATGGACAGCGGACAGTAGCTGCGTTAAAAGGTGAGAATGTTTGGCCTCGCTGTTGATTATGTTGAGAATTTATTGAGCCGATATCAACAATTGGTTTCTTTTGGTGTTCATTAATTTAGTGGGTTCTCGTTAGTTAAACGTTAAATTTACTTGGTCTTTGTGTGTTATTAATAGTGTATTTGTTTAATGAGAAGTTGGCATGAGCGAAGTGAAAACTTGAATTTTCTCAATGCAAAATTTTCTTCGATAAAAGTGTCTTTTTTTCGAAAACTTCTAACACGGAACTATTAAATTTCATCTTTTTATAAGCTAACAATTAACGCCAATTACTATAAGTTTTATTTGTAATCATGTTGGACTAACCAAATAACGGCTGGCTATTTGCAAAGCCACATACAATCACACAAACACACACTCATAGCTGGAAGCGCTGAAGACATAAATTCATTTATTTAAAACCAATATCACCGCAATTTGAAATTCGATGCGGTTATTTTTAGGATAGTTGGTGCTTAAAAATATATGGTAACCATACATTTATGTTGCCATATGCATACCCTGTAGGAATTGCATATCATATTTCTTTTCAGTATCAACATTTTTTGAAGTAAGCGAACTGTTTTTGAATAGCGACTACGGTAGTTGAGAGTTGAGATTGATAGCTGTCGTCGATTCTCCAAGCGTTCCTCTTCAGCGAGAACCCGTTTATTACTTTGTCTTAGAGTGGGATTTTTAAACATTTTGGATTCCAAAGGTTGGTCCACTAATCGCCATCAAAAAAGTCTGAAAGTGAGAAAATTGATTCCTCTGTCGTTCTTCTCCTTTACTGGCGTAGACACCGCTTACGCGGTTATAGCCGAGTTAACAACAGTCACCAGTCGTTTCTTCTTTTCGTAATGTGGCGCCAATTGGAAATTCTAAGCGAAGTCAGGTTCTTCTCCACCTGGTCTTTCAAAGAGGAAGACCTCCGCCTTCCTCTTCCTCTGCGGGTACTGCGTCGAAAACTTTCAGAGCCAGAGTGTTTTCGTTCATTCCGTAGTATAACCCGTACAGCTCATCGTTCCATCGAATGCCATATTCGCCGTGGCCAATGCGCAAAGGAACATAAATCTTCCGCAGAACCTTTCTCTCGAAAATTCGTAACATCGACTCATCAGTTGTTGTCATTGTCCATGCCTCTGCTCCATATAGCAGGACGGGAAAGATGAGTGACTTGTAGATTTTGGTCTTTGTTCGTCGATAGTTGACTTTACTTCTCAACTACCTACTCAGTCCGAAGTTACACCTGTTGGCAAGAGTTATTCTGCGTTGGATTTCGTGGCTGACATTGTTGTGGCTGTTGATGCTGGTTCAAAGATAGACGAAATTATCTACGACTTCGAAATTATGACTGTCAACAGTGACGTGGGAGTCTAGACGCGAGTGCGACGACGACGACAGGAGATATTTCGTCTTGTTCTCATTACTACAAGAATTGTCACAGTTAGGTCGTTTCTGAATGTTCTAAACTGACTTAAGCCTTTAAGTCCTGTAATGTAGAGTTCCAAAATGATAATTTTCGTACAGGAGAGGAACCGGGCCATTATTAAAAAATTCCTGCAGAAGATAACTATTACTGTCTAAATAACTTATGGCTAAACAATACATAAGTAAGAGTAGTTATAAAGATCGCTCTTTGCTTTCGAGGGTTGTTGTTGTTGTAGCTGCAGAATTCTGCCGAATTGACAGTCCTTGGCCGGATAAAAAATCCGGGTTCGTTCCGGTTACGTAGACCCGTCTGTCGTGGGAACGGCGGTAAAGCGGGATAATACGTGAAAATATATTAGGCAAAAGGCTTAAGTGTTTATTACCGTTAATCACGATACTTATCCACGTTTCTCATCGGTTACGTAAAAATATTTTTCCTACTAGCTATATTCTCTGAAGTTTTAGTGGCTAGTCAAATATGTGCCTGCTGTGAAATCAGAGCTCATCAGCAGCAATGAACGTCACCTGTACGACATGCCACCAGATATTACACCATAGATGTGGGTATCCGCTCATACATGCATACCTACGATAATATGTGGCACCAACAACTCTCGGTGGGCACACAAACTCAACTGATTGAGAATCAAATGAAAAAAATGCAAGTGAATTTATCTAGGGATCCCCAGCAACGGTCACTGCAAGGCGAGATAGCGATCGACCATCAACCGCATATCAAATGTTCGAACTCGTTGATGTAGGTAAATTATCGATATGATTCTTTTATAATAGTTGCTGTTGTTGGCATTGTTGTATTGTAATTGTGTTTTGTTATTCGTTTTGTATCTTTTTAGTGTTTACATGGTTAGTACTTTTTCACTAATTTGATGTGTTCCTTCTTGCGTCTTGAATCTTATTTAGATGGGAGTTGTGGAATTTTGTAAAAATGCTAATTAACTTGAGTTTTTTTTTTAATTTTGGTTTTACACTTTTTAATTTTTTTCTCATTTCCTCTTTCCAGAGATTTTTTTATTTGACCGAGGTGTACTGCAAAGTCGACCACACAATAACCGTGCGACAAAGTAACGTTTATCGATACGGTTCGAAAAAGTTTGATGTGAATTGCAATGATGGTGGTTTTAAAATTTCGAAGGTGTGATCACCGGGTAGGATATGGTATTGAAAGTTTTAGGTTAAGTCTCTCATAAGGATTGTGCGCTGGGCTTGGGACCCGCCACGTAAAAAACGCCCCCAATGAAAAGTGAAAAATAGCCTTACTGTTGTTACCTCGGCTATACTCGCGTAAGCGGTGTCCACGCCATTAAAGAAGAAAAATACTGTTTTTTAAGTATTTGAAAAACAGTTTCAAAATTATAGTCTACTGGATCAAAACTGGTATGGTAGAGCACCAGGCAAACTACACTCGGAATAGACGTATTGGCAATTGGTTATAACCTCAGCAGGTTTCAATATGACTTACCAAGGGGCCAACTTACACCACTTGTCGCATTCTACAATGATTACTGTAAGCTCAAGAAGCACTTATTTGTCTTGTGCAAATTGCCGGTACTGCGACAGGGAGCCTGAAACCAGACACAGAAGACCAGAACACCTACTAATTGACGGCACAGCAGTCTGAGACGCAGGATAAAGGCTTTTGGATTCATGTTTCCAAATAGGGATCACATTGCCTCATTAGAACCTAGCAGTATACCAAAACTTTTCAATGTAAGAGGGATAAGTGGGTCGTTGTAACTTGGGAGAGGACATAATAGAGCTTAGGTCGCGGTGCAATCCATAACAATTTATCTCATTTCATCTATACTCGGGATTAATTGGATGTATGACGTCAAAAATTAAACAAGAACTTGTAGAGAGTCGGACATGATATTTCTTTTCAAGAGTAGTGGCAGCCAGAATCTTGATCATACATCTCACATCATTCCTGCAAACTTCAAAACTATGCAGCTTTCAGCTAGGCCATCAAACATTGTAAAGACCTTGTAAACCCCGCCACTTTCCTGTCCTTTTCAGCCAGATCGACAAATTTAGCAACTAAATTCCATTTGTAGTTTCTAGACAAAAATGGCAAGCATTTTAAAACGTTTACTATTTTTAATCGTTTTTTTTTTTTTAATATCACAAAAATCATTACAAAGAATATGTTTTTCGAAACGTTAATTTGTCAAGTTGCCAACGAAATTCAGTCGTAAATACTGCAAAATTTAAATCATTGTTCCCAATAGCTTATTGATCTCCACTGTTTCATTCTCCACATCCTCAGCTACTTCAGTGCTGGTAAGACTTCCCTCATTTTTATGCTCCACTACCGTTGCAATGGTTGTCGGCTGTTCAGCCTCCTCTTCGACCACATGAGCTATGGGTACGCGGCAATCATCATACTCTCCAGGTAAACCATGACCTGATGTGTTGCATTGAATTGAAGACGTCGGTTCTATGGAAAACTGTTCCTCCTCCTCAGCCTTCTCGTCGACAGTTTCCGGTTCATCATAGTCAGACGATTCCTCTGGTTGACATTCACAACTCTCACAATCGCATTCACATTCGGGATCGCATATAGCACTCTCACCATCACAATCGATGGGACACTCATGCTCTTCGGGCAATTCTAAGCACGGCTTCTTTAGTACTTCATCATTCTCATCCATGCGTACCCATTGACATTTGTACGGTCCCTGTCCACATTCAACATTTACAACACCGGTCTCCAGCTCCACATCACAATCGCATATCAAACGTGGACAATTGCATTTATAACAACGTGGTAAATTTACAGACGTACTCGAAGCGGTGCCATCATCCGTTCGTAAGCCTTTAGCGGAGACATACCCCTTCACATCACAAGTCTGATCTAGGTCACTGCCGCTTACAACGGGTAAAACTCGCAAGTTCGTGGAGTCTTCTTCATTGATGGGACCATGCATGCTATACATACTTTTCGATGGCTTCGGTAATTCAACTACGGTACGCTGTACACAGCCCGTACACGAGCAATCGCTCAATACAAGCGGACTGGAGCGACTTTGCATGCGATCGTAGAGCTTCTTGTAGACGCATTTAATTAAAGATTCATAATTCTTTTGTGCTGTAAAGAACATGCCTTCGTAACTGGCATAGATTTGCGCGGTGCGCTTGGCAGCGTGCACCCATAAACACTCCTGTGAGTGCACCATTTGCGCCTCCAACATCGGATTGCGTATGCCACCCTCACTGGTGCCATGATAGAAAGCCTTTAATGAGAGAAATAACAAAAAATAAAAAAGGTTAACAAGATTTTTAGAGTAACTAGATCGAGCACTTTTAGTTTTTCTTACTTTGAAAGCACGCTTGATGATAGAGTAAGTGAGCTGCGCCTCCATGCGACTCATCAAGCACTTGCGTCCGAGATCATGTATGAGATCCTCTTTACAGAGCCGCTTACGTGGCACTGTATCGATGCGATGCCGTATTTCATCGTAATGTATGAAAGAGTAAATGATCACATCAATGGCGGCTTTAGCCTTTGCTTGATGTATGCCACAAATGACCATTATCTGTGCTAAGGTCTCGGCGACATCGTAAACATTCTCCATGAATATGGAGCTCTGCATCGTCTTGTCGGGACAATTGCAAAATGTATGGCCATAACATTCGCACTTGTAATTTGACATAAATCTTTGGGACTTCATATTGTTTGCTTATTTGTTTTTATATAATAAAATTATGCGTTGGACATGCAAGTGAGAGAAACGAATTATATATTTTTGATTTTTCCGTTTTGTATTTTAGTTTACTAATAATTTTTAAAATATTTCTAAGTAATTTGACGTAGAAACTTCGAAGGCAATGAAGGTTTTTTCAAATTTCTCAAGAAATAAATTATGCGTCAAGGTTTTCGGGTAGTTGTGGAGAGTTTTCTTTGGAAGCTTACACGCCCAATGAAATGAATGAATGTATAATACTACATTTAGACAGCAGGCGCATATGTAAAGGGTGGAGAAAACTTCCGTAACTTTCATGAAAACAAATTTTTTACTGTTTTTAAGTACTAGTAAATGTGGTCTAACTCATTCAAGTCTTTTAGCAAAATCAACGGGGCATGTGAACGGCGTTGACCATGTCTGCAGTTTGAATAGCTGACTATGTAGATTTCAGTTTTGGAGATCGAAGGCCCCGAAAACCGTGGGGAGTCGATTCGCCGCCGACTGGGCGCATGTTACGTCGAGATCTTAAGTTTGAATCATACAAAATACTGCTTGAGCAAGAACTGAATCCGCTCGACCTTCCCAAGCGAAATCGCTTCACTCTATGGGCTCTTTCGAGCCAAATTTTGTTCAACTATGAGGCCCATTTCTGGCTCAATGGGTAAGTGAACAATCAAAGTTGCCGCACTAGGGACGAACAGCAACCTGAAGTGTTTCAAGAGCTGCTATTTCATCCAGAAAAAAACTACGGTTTCGTTTGGTTTGTAGGCCGGTGGAATCCTCGGTCCACATTTCCTCAAAAATGGTGCCGACGACGACGTAACCGTCAATGGCGCCCGTTATCGCGCTATGATAACCGAATATTTGATGTTTGAAATTGAAACTCGTGATCTCGGGGATATTTGGTTTCAACAAATCGGCGTCACTGCCTTATTATGGCGCATCAATGAATGGATTTATTGAGAGAACTCTTCGGTGTTCAGATAATTTAACGTTTTGGGCCGGTCGATTGGTCATCAAGATCTTGTGATATCACACCGTTAAACTTTTTACTGTGAGGATATTTAAAGCCTAAAGTCTATGTGGACCAGCCCAGCTTCGATTCAGGCTTTGGGTCAAAGCATCATGTTTGTCATTCGCTAGTTACGCGTCTAAATGATCGAACGAATCATCGAAAATTGGACTTAACGGAGAGACCATCTGAGACGTAGTCGCATCCAATATTTAATAGAGATGATCTTCAAAAAACATATTCCAAATAAAGTTCTTTCGAATTACTTATAATAAGCATTCCCCATTAAATTTGAAGTTCTGTTTTTTCTTTAAAATAGTAGGGAACCTCGAAATAGATCACCCTTAGGTTCGATGGCTTCAGAGTCTATAGAAAATATACTGATTCCTACATATGTACATTCTTGTATAAGTAAATATGTTTCAACTTCCGTTTCAAACGCAATGGTGAGTCTATGCCGATGAGCGTTCGTATTCTTTAAAAGTAAATTATGTTAAGAAAAGACTTTTCTACATCAGATGCAATCCCGTGTCATTGTCTTCAATCCTGGAGCACATGCAATATGCATAAATGATAAGGGAAACAAATTCCACGATGAATATTTAATTTTATTAAATGAAATTAATTCTTTTTGGCTTGCATTCTATTTCCATTATAGTTTCGTGTTGTATGTGTGCATCCAGAGCTATACCGGAACCGGAAACCGCAACTATTTCTTCCTCTAATTTTCCTTTTTTTTTGAGTGGAGATTTCCCTTTATTGTTTTTTATGTTTTTATTTGGCGTTTTGACTTCCGAGAGTTCATGAACTTCGAACAATCATAGTGTTGGCACTAACAGATATTACTGTAATCTGGCACTGTAAGCCTCTAACTGTTTGTACGCATTTCTATTTTGCCATATTTGCAACAACTTTTCATTTATAAGGTACATACTATACATATATATATACATTGATATATAGTATATACATATTGTGTGATATTTCGCTTAATTTGCTGACAGCCACATTCCCACAGCATCAGCAATCGATTCATAAATATTCAATACCTAATTATGTGGCAGCTACAGCGTCATGATATGGCAAATGATGGTGCAACCAGTGAACGTATTGCCAACCAAATATGGTGCATACCACATACCACTTGCGATAGCAAAAATTATCACAAAACCATGGCAGCGGCTGGCTGATCGCCGCACGATTATCAGTAGATCAGTTGGTGATCGTACGAACAACAAACTGGCTCTCGGTTGAATTCGTGAAATGGATTGTGTGTTACAAAAATACATGGCGCTCCAATTTTATATTAGATTTGTAAAGCTTTACTTCATACATCTATGTAATTCTTGTGCCAAGAGATGTGTGGACTTTTTGGTGAGGATAACCTAGATCACTTAAGCAGTTTTACAGAGTTCATCATATACTACTATGAGCAAAAAATAGTCAGACTTTGGTTATAATTTTAGAACTCTTAATTTATTCTTCAAAATCTAAGTCGTCCACCTCAAAGCCCCAATACACCAACGTTTTCCCAATCCTGGAAACAGTTGTTAAAGTCCATTTCCGGGATAGCTTTTAATGCGCGTAGCGATTTACGTTTAATGGCTTAATTGACTCAAAACGGTGTCTTCGAAATGGTCGTTTGAGTTTGCTGAATAGCCAGAAGTCCCATGGAGCTAAATCAGGTTATTCTTAATACTTGGCCAAGCACTTTTTTGAATAGAGAATGAATGCTTTTCACTCAGCTACCATTAATAATTATTGTATTGCATAATTCTGATTCGAAAGTTCTGCGGGGCAGTGTAGTCTCATACGAGTATATGTATAAACAAGGTATATTAAAATTGTCATGAAGCTTGCAACATCTAGAAGGAAATATAGGAGACCCTATAAAGTCGATCTATCGTGGAAAAGATTGACCACGACCGTCACATAAACAGCCATGACATCGCTAAGGAACTTAAGACCAAACGTTTTTGAACCATTTAAAAAAGTCTGGCTACAAAAAGGAGCTCGATGTTTGGGTACCACATAAATTGTCTGTGAAAAATTTAATGGACCGAATTAACATCTGCGATTCTTTGCTGAAACGAAATAAAATCGAACCATTTCTGAAGCGAATGATAACAGCAGACCAAAAGTGAATCAATTCGGTCAATGCAGAACTCCCTTAGTGGAGTAAAGAGTAAAGACTTTTTCGACTATCCAATATACATATAAATGATCAGAGTGACGAGCTGATTCAATTTAGACATGTCGGCTGTCTGTTGTCCGTCTGTCTTTATATAAGCAATTTAATCTCTCAGTTTTTGAGATATCGAAGAAACTGCTGTTTTCACGGAACCACCAATATTGGACCACTATAGCATATGACTGCCATAAAAACTGATTAATCAACCATAAGTTCTTGTATGGAAAACTTTTTGGTTTTGGCTCTCGAAATTTGGCTTAGATTATTGTGATCAGATGATGAATGACATTAGGATGGGAGATTTGTGGAACGGAATTCAAATGTTATGTCCTCCTAGAGGTAGATTCTGCACGGATTCTAGATATTACGTCGGTCGATAAATTTTGGATACATGGTTTTTATGCAACCAAAGATGGTCCACATCTATATAAGTACTGTTGCACTATCTGATGACAATGTCCTGATCAATGAAAGGGAGGAGGCTTGTAAGAAGCCTTTGCCTTTTTATGGAGTACGAATTGGCCGGTAGCTACTTGCAGATCAATTTTTTACGTAAACCTCGTGAAGGTTTTTCTTATTGTAGCAAAGTAGAAGATATCCAAATACCGTTGAGGAATGCGGTCAAGCGATCGTTCTTCAGCAGACATTGATATGAGTCTGCACCGGTTACATAGACTCGATAGTTTGAAACATCATGAACCTGGCTTCTGTTGAACATTGCACACATTATCCATTTGTAGCAGTTGTGAGAATGTCTAACTCAAAAAAAATAAAAACATAAAAGTGAGACGCATGAAGAAGCGGGTTTTCTTAAGGCTACCTCGGAAGCTCTCTTCATCTATCCAGCTGATTATTTCTTAATATAATTTGGGTGTTGAGTTTAACGGCAATGTCTATTTGCCAAAACTTACGCTTTTACATAGTCGTTGTCACCACCACAGCTGATTACTGCGCATAGATAAAGACCAAAGATAGAGCTCTGCGCATGCGCAAAGATGCGTTCGTTGCTGTTGATCGGCTTTTAGTGAAATCTCTGGCTATTGTTCGAGCGTCTGTCTGTATTTACGTTTTGCTACAAATTTCCACTAGAAAAACTCCATGACGCGTAGACGCTGGCAGCCAGCGACGACCTCTGGTGGGGAAGCCGAATCCTGCAGCGCCCAGCCATGAAAGTGTAAGCAACTGTTGTGTTGTATCTTTTAGTAAAGTTTACTCTACCACATAGCAGTAGTGTTGTTGTAACTGTTACAGGTGTGCATGTGTGCAAGTGGTGTGAGGCTGATGCTCCGCACCGCCAATGCGGTGAGACAATGAATTTGCTCACATTGACGCTGTTTGCCTTTTTATGGAGTTAATTGGATTGCACTCGCTATTCGCCATTTGTCCGTTCGCTCATTTGGCCGTCACCTAAGTACTTACACTGGCAACAACACAAAAACAGTAATAAGAAAAAGGAAAAGAATCAACGCAGCTTTGCTGTTCATATGTGAGTATAAATAAAAGTGTGTATGTATATGTATGTATGTGTTTGTTTGTGTGTCTCGTTGATTTCAAAATTATCCACTATTTGATTGAAATAATCGTTAAACAGTTGATGGGCAAGCAAGTCCATCGCTTCTCTTTACTCGTAAATGCCATTAAGTACAGCAAAAATAACACCAACAACAACAACCACAACTATTACATTATAAAACGACTGAAAAACGCACGAAAAACATTTGACGTGCTGGTGTCATGAAAAATTTGTTGTTGGTGTTGTGCAATGTGGCTAATGTCTCAATTTGGACTTCCTGCTCTTGTCCATTTGCGGCGTTGTGGCATAATTTGCTTTCATGCTGTGGTTGGCAATAAATTGTGCTAATCGTTTCTGATTTTTAATTGTCTCTCAGATGCGCTGCATTGTGGGAACACAGTGCTTTGGGAGCTTAAAGCTCCTGTTAAGGCCCGATTTGAGATGTGTGCCTTGTTGTTGTTATATAAATATTGGTTCGTACTTTCCTCAGTCGTCTCTTTATTCACGACTGATGGATATTTATGGGAAGCTTTCAAAAAGAAGTGAAAGACAAAGTTACCAGAGGAACTGAAATGAGCCTATTAGTGTTGCGACTACCATTACAAAGAATATACCGTTATCCAGGAAGACCTCCGAAAAAGAATATCTGGCGGTGAGGAAGATTTTTCCGCCTAAAATTATCTCAAATTCAAAGAGCAAATAACGTCTTTTTCAATAAAGACGCTACAAAAGTAAACCGATAGGGACAGCAAATGACGCCATATTTTTTTCCGCTCTTTTGACGTTTCTCTTCAGTAAGGTTTGTCATTTCATCATGGAAAGATATACGATCCAACAACGAGTCGAAATTATTAAAATTTAATACGGAAATTCGGAGTCAGTGGCCTTAACTTTAAGAGCGCTACGTTCAATTTATGGTCGTCATAATCGTCCTGTCAGATCAACAATTGGGCGTCTAAGGAAAAATTTGAATACACAAGCATGGTACAAAATGCTCCCGCGCCCGTGAGACAAAGAAATGTCCGTGGTATCGAGAATATTGCTGCCGCTAGCGCATCAATTGAGGAAGACCTAAATCCGCCTCCCACTCGTCGTTCTCAAGCCTTGAGCATCTCTGTGACGTCGATGTGGCGAATTTCGCGAAAAGATCTTGGTCTAAATTCTAACAAGATCAAATAGACGCAAGATGTGAAGGCGCTTGACCATCAGAACTGTCGTATGCTCGCAAATTGGGCTGAACAACAACTTGAAAATGATCCGGATTTTCATCGAAAAATCATCTTCAACGATGAGGCTAATTTCTGGCTGCATTGCTTCGTAAATAAGCAAATTTGCGTTATTGGGGTAGCAGCAATCCTCACGTACTCTATGAGTCACCATTGCATCCCAAAAAAAAATTAAGGTTTGAGGCGTTTCATAGTCCGGCGGCGTCATTGGGCCGTACTTCTTCCGTGATGATTTTGGCCCGATTTGGATTATATGGACTTTGACAATATGTGACACCACAAGTCACACAGCGATTGTCACAATCGATTTATTGAAAACCAAGTTTGGTGAACATGTTATCTCGCGATATGACTCAGTCAATTGGCCGCCCCGGTCGTGCGATCTGACGCCGTTGTACTTCTTTCTGTGGGGCTACGTCAAGTCTATGGTCTATGCTAATAAGCCAGCGACGATTGATGAACTTCGTACGAATATCGAACATGATATTGCATATCGACCGTCGAAAATAGGACTCAGCGACTGGACTTCTACAAGCGTTCCCTGCGTAGCCATGCACAAGAAATGGAGTTCCATACATAATGGCATCGAATGTACTTTCACAGGAATAAATAATATCCCAAACCGTTTACGGATGGTCAGTTGTCTCCGAGCAGTTGTCTGGAGAGTCAGGACAAACATTTTCGCGCGACTTGTTTCTGTGAGTGGTGCAAGCCGAAAGTGCAGCGTTCGTTAGTTCGGGAAGAGGTCGCTGATGAATGGGCAAACCCAAAGTGAAAACAATGCTCATTATCTGTTTTGACATCAAAGCCATCGTCCACCATGTATTTGTTCCTTCTCAACGCCAAGTTTTACGTGGAAGTCCTCAAGTGACTCAAACGAAGAGTCAATCGGGTCCGACAAGATACCGCCTTTCTTGTGAACAGTTACCTAACCAAGACCGACATCCCAACGCTTCTGCAGCCGCTCTATAGCGCAGATGTGGCCCTGACAAATTTTTTTGTTTGTCTTGTCTCAAAAGGCCGATGAAAGCGGATTCAAGCAACATGCACCTCGGCTATCAAGGCTATTCCGGAGAATTCCTTCCATGACGCCTTCATTACTTGGAAATCGTGCTGGCAGCGCTGCAGCGACGCAAAAGGAGCCTATTTTTTAAAAGAAGTGTTTAAAGAATTGTAACGATTGGTTTAATACATTTTTTTTAAATCGACTCAGTCCTAATACTTTGGTCCTGTAGGTTGACCAAAAATATAAGTTTGATAAGCCGAATCGATAAACGCAATCGCGCGAAATAACTACGAGTTCCTTATTTATGGTATTGATTGTATTGAAATCGAAATTGATATGCTTTCAAGGGGCAATCCAATTATCCGCAGAATACCGCATGTGCCAAAATGCTGGTACATAATGTACATACCCAGATAGACAGCTAAGGATCATCGTTCTGCACGACAAACGAGCTATAAAAGCAAATAAACAAACGAACTTGCATACAGACTTACATATAGGGAGGGAGGGGGACAGCTAGGACCCGCAAGAATAATTAGGCACTTGATTGACATGTGGGATAAGAAGACATACGCTTGGAATGCAGCAGCAAATTATCGAAACGGCTACCGGACGACTTGCTGTCGCTGCGGCGGTTAGCTGTAGCCGCCATTACTGCCATTGTATCAACCTGCTGCCGCGCTGTCGTTGTGCCTTTCGCGCACAATTGTTTTACCGTTGTGTGATGGCAAGTGGAGATATGGCAACATTACCACCGCCAACATAATGACACAAACACAGTGGCAGGCGAGGTAGCCGCCGCCATCATCATCATCATCGTCATTATACGAGATCGTTACCAACGCCTCCCCTTCCACTTCTTCTGTCTCCGCATCTTGATCTTCCGGTATGGACTTACGACGGCGCTGCTGCAGCATCGCAACATTGCAACATCTTGCGACCTGTGCTATCAACGCTATCGCCATCACACAATTTAGTCAAGCGGCTAATCCAATCTCAATTTAATGCAATGTCACGCCACCTTACAACACTCCCCGCACAAGTCCGCTCACCGAATTGCTACAATTTCTTATTGGCGTTCTTAAAGCGATAGCGTGCCACAGCTTTCAATCGACAACGCATCAGACTCGCAGCCATGAAGTCAAAGTGGAGCAAGGTTTGCACTCTTCTCGTAGTACTTGGCGGTGGCTAAGGGGTGGCGGTGCAGTGCGGTTTGTATGACCGCAATATATTGCAATTCCGATATCTTTTGCAGTTTAACACACGGTCAGATGCACAGATAGGTCGTTGCCGTCGTTGTCGTCCCACTCATCGTTGTAGCTCCTTTTGAATGCAAACAACAAAGTACAAGTATTTCGAAAAAAAGATGGGAACAATAGCAAATGAGGCAGTAAATTGGGTTAGGATTTGGTGTGGCATGCATTAAAGGATGTATATACACGTATTAGCAGGTATTCTTACTAACCGACCGAGACTCTCTCCAGTTCAGTTCACGAGAAATAACTATATTTTTTCCAGAATGCAGATTATTTTTACCTGCTTGAATTTAAGTCGATTAATGACTGCTGTTAAGAATACGGTAGGGCATCAGACTGTTGAATTATTTTATCCAAAAGCAGACGAATTAGTTTGGAAGGATTTTGGAAGAAGTCTCATCGAAACTCTAATTCGTACAAGCTGATCTCAGCCCTGATCTTTAACGTATTTCCGAAAGGATTCTAGAGCATATCAAACGGCTGCCATCATACCTTCAACCTCTCCAATTCGTCGGCTACATTGTTGTTCTTTCTCGTTCAGAAAGACTTCTTTGACCCGTTTGAAAAAGACGTTTTCTTTGCAGACCATTCCACAACAATGTTGGACTAACTGGTAAGGTGTGAAGCGATGGGTTTTCACGGAGTAGGTGTAGTTTTTCCTCCGGGTCACTTTTTTTGTGCAATTCTGCGTCGAATCATCCCAATAATACCTGATATCTGCGACCATTTGCCGCGTCTTCAGATTGTCATCTTCCGAGTACCAAAAATAGCGGGCGGAAAGAATCCAGCGACAGCTACAAACATGATTCGGTGGAAATTTATGTCCTGGAATCGTCCCTATAATACCTGTGATCTGCGACTATTTGGCGCCCCTACAGATTGTCGATGTAGATCACGTTTAGCGAGTGCCAGAAATAAGCGAGCGGAAAGGATCCAGCGACAATTCCGAGCATAATACAAACCTTCGGTGGAACTTTATGCCCTGGTAACTGTATACAGCTTACTTACCGAGAACCCATACAATTCTTCAATCATTTGGATTGTTGATGAAGCGTTTCGATTAAGTTCTTACTGCTGTGCAACACCATGCGCAACAATGTCCGAACTAAATGCCTAACAACTACTGCCACAACAACAACAAGCATTGTTGTTGTTTTTCACTCCACACCAAGCTGCATCATTTGGCCTGATCTTTATTGTCCGATTGGTTTATTTATAATAATTAGATGTCCCACCTCGCAAAGAGTTTGTCATTGTTGTTATTTCGTTTAACCTTCTTTGGAAGCGCTACGAACCGCACCGCATTCGACTGGCTTTATTATTGAAACCACTTTGAGTAGCAAGCAATTCCAGAAGCTTATCAACATCTCCAGCGTACAAGGCACCCCAAATGCTACCTGTATGACCAACTGAACGCATTCACTGCACACTAACTTATGCCGGTCGAACGGCGACGCATACACACTTGCACACCACGTGACTTGACGACACCACCGCTGACTGCGATCGCAATTCCACTTAATTTGGCCCAACGTCTGCCGTGCACATCGAACAGCTAATCCGTTCGAGCAATCGCTCAGCTTCTCCGCGGTCTGTGGCAACAACTTGGCAAGTTCATTCTCTAGTGGGCTAAATAAACACATACACACACACACACACACACTCTCTATAAATGCACTTGCAGTTTAAGGTAAGAATAAACTCACCATTTAGAAGTCGTCCAATATCACCTGATGATCGCAACTGGCTGGTCGCCCTGCCCAAGCGCACAATTTGGCAAACCGCAGTGGCCGCACGTAACAAGAGGCCAGGCTTCTCATTTGTGCCTTGCATCCTGCGTAGACCGCGTTGTATGCCAATGTTCGTTTGCCATATCTATGTAGGTGCGCGTATGGCTCGTAAATTCTTGAAGGTCTCACCTTCAGCGCTGTGTCTGTGGCAGCGGCAGCCACATCAGCGTGCGATTGCAATCGAGAGTGATTTTATGTGGTGGCGGCACTGTGTTGCCATGCCTGCCAGCGCTGCAGTGGCGATCATTGATCGTCGTCGATCGCGGTGTCGATCGTTGTGCGCTGCTTGGGCGTTTTTTGTAAATTGGCCACATTAACATGGTTGTTCGATTTATTAAGCGACTTCAATTTGCGTTCCCATTACATGCGACCGCAAGTGAGTGCCAGGCGGTTGGCAGGTGGCAGCGTGCAGCAGGAGCAAACAACCAACGGCTACTGCCAGCAGTGTGCCACTTACCCCAAAAAAACCTTAAAAATAAAGAAGTGCATAATCCAAAGGAACCTGCCCGTTCAAGCCAGGCAGTGCTAAATGCCTCATTGCTATCGCTACTGTTGGTGCAGTTAACGCTCGGTTGTTGTAGCTTTCGCTGGCGCTTTGATTGTTTTATAATTATAATTGCATTTGAAGATGAGTGACGTGGCGGCGGCGGCGACGCTGTTAGAGCGGTAAGAGGGCCAACAGCGTGCGATAATAATTCAAGACAATTTATTAGTGCCGACCAAATTGGTTGCAATCGAATGTGACAGGTCGGGTTGGGCTGGCTTCCAGCCTAACTGCTCGTGTAGCGGAGTGCTTCGTTGGCTGAGTGTCTGCCTGCACGTCCGGTGTTGGTGCGCCGTATTATTGGCGGGGCGTTGCGTGAAATTGGCAATTCATTTAAATGAGAAATTGCTCAATTATTGCAACGAATTGAATTGAGATACGCGTTGAAATTAACGAAAACGCAAATTAAGTTGTTCCCAGGCGCAGCGACCGGTTAAGAGAGGCTTGTTGGGCAGGTGAGGTGATAGTAGTGTAAGGTTTTGATAAAGACGGCAGGTTGAATGTAATCTGGCGAGCATTTGCTTAACCAAAGCTGCGTATTACTTAATAAGCTGAAAAGAGTGGCGGGTAAGCGCGCAGTAATTTGTAAGCAATGATGGATGCTTTTCAATATGAATTTCGGCTGCACCGGAGCTTTAATACCTTTGTTAAATGCAAAATTTTTCTTGTAAGTATTTATAGGTCTTTGCTGAAAAGTATTACAACTGAGTCGATTTTAAAAAATTTATTGAACTAATCATTACAATTCTTTAAAACCTGTCAAAATAGGCTCCTTCTGCGTCGTTGCAGCGCTGCCAGCGCGATTTCCGAGCATTGAAGGCGTCAGGGAAGGCATACTCCGGAATAGTCTTGAGAGCCGAGGGGCACGCTGCTTAGATCTCCTCTGTTGTCTTAAAATGCTTGTCTTTCATCGGCCTATTCAGGCAAGGAAACAAAAAAACAACCGGGGGCCCACATCTGGGCTGTAGGGCGGCTGCGGAAGCTTTGGGATGCCGGCCTTTGGTAGGTACCTGTTCACAAGAGCAACTTTCAATCGCCTGCGATGTCTTGACCCAATTGACACTTCGTTTGAGTCTTTTGAGGACTTTTACGTAAAACTTGGCGTTGACGATTTGTTCAGGAGGAACGAATTCATAGTGGACGATGCATTTGATGTCAAAAAAGACAATGAGCATCGTTTTCACTTTGGATTTGCTCATTCATCAACGACCTCTTTCCACAAACACAACCACATCACTTGTTGCTAACTAAGCAACATCTGGGTAAATCTGCTTGTTCGTATCAAACGTCTCTGTCGCAGATTTACCGAGTTTCACAGTACCTCTGCTCTAACAAACGCTGCATTTTCGACTTGCACCAATCACAGAAACTCGTCCCGCGAAAATGTTTGTCCTCACTCTTCAGGTGCTCGGACTCACCAGTCGTTCGTTCGTTAGCTAGGAACGCTCTCTACCGAATCTAGTCGGTTCCCGTACGCTCCGAAGTACAGTCGCGGCGGAAGAAAATCATTCCAATTACTTTTCGAACAAACCTTGTAATTTGGATCGGCTAGTTTTTATGGTAGCTATATGCTATAAAATCCGATCTCAACAATTTCTTCGGAGATTGCAACGTTGTCTTGGGCAATACTCTATGCTAAATTATCAAAATATCTCATCTAACACGAAAGTTTTCCTTACAAAGACTGGTTTCCGATCGTTCAGTTTGTATGTCATCTATATGCTATAGTGGTTCAATCTCGAC
Source organism: Bactrocera neohumeralis (assembly GCF_024586455.1). Taxonomy (NCBI): domain Eukaryota; kingdom Metazoa; phylum Arthropoda; class Insecta; order Diptera; family Tephritidae; genus Bactrocera; species Bactrocera neohumeralis. The sequence continues at coordinate 80,388,471 of NC_065919.1, read as the reverse complement.
GGTGCCGGTAAATTAATGGGTGTTACAAACTTCGTGGCAAAGTTAATCCCTATAGGGTATAAAAAGTCAAAAAAGCGTAAACTCAGGGTAATCCGAACATTAAACACGTTCTAAATTTATAGCAATATGAGTAGAGTAAGACTTTGAATCTCAAGCAGTCATTAATCCACCTCTGTTAATGACGTCGTGTTGACCTCAGAAAGATAACAGAGGATCTCATCGTCGCTTGTCAGTTGACTCAACATATTTTAGTTGAAAAGACACAAAAAAGACCTGAATCTTTGTAAAAAGCAACGTCGAGCAGAGGTCGCAAAAGAGCTTAACAAAGTAACTGGACATCCTACATTCATCAGACATATCATTACTGGTGATTTATGAATAGGACGACGAAACGGTTCATCTAGCGAATGGCGCTCCAAAAATGAGCTGAAACCGAACAAAAATTCGTTGAGGGTATTAAAGGCCATTCCAACCATAAACCTTGGTTTTGGTTTTTAAAAAGCGTATGACAAATTAATTTCAGCGTTGGTCAGGGGTCTTTATCGAAGGCAATTATAAAGATTTGTACTAAAAAACGTAAAAATGTGGATTTTTTGTCAGTCGGTATCAAATTTGATTAAATGGTGTATTTTTGAAGGAATTCTTTCACACATGACAGGTAATATCTATTGGAATTACTGTCTCAAAACTCTTGAAGCAGAATTGTTTGACTTTTCTACTAAAACACTAAGACCTACTAACTTCGCCTTCTCACTTTAGCTCACCGTCCAACGGATGTTCTTGGGCTACTTTTGGTTTAAGACCGGAAGTCGTAAGCTGCTTGAGCCATATGTATCTATGTAAAAGAATCGTTTCTGGCCACTCCCAAGTAGATGGCAATCAGAGAACTTTCCTCACTTGCTTGAATATTTATTTTTTCTTGTCGGGTCTAGTGTTTACAGGTAAAACTTTTCTTAAAAGTAGTTTTGACTCAACTTTGGTCCTATGAATTGAAAAGGAAAACATTAAACAAAGGAGAGATGATTCCACAAAATTATCAATGAATTCCGACCCGGAAATCCTTGTATAACTTTCCCTGTAAATTCAGCACAGCTGAAGGAATGACATATTCTGAAAGTTCCACTAGCCGAAATATTTATTTTCAAAACTTATGAGGGCTTTCTGATAAAAAGCAAAATCTATTTTAGGTATTTCTTAACATAGCATCCTTCTACCTCGATGCGCCAACTACTTTAACTCCTCGTTTTCAGAAGGTCTGCAAAGTAGGACTCTATAGTGACCCAAACTTAAGCATTCCAAACAAAATTTTTGCCCACTGAGTGATTTTTCATAAAAGTAACAGATATTGATTATACCCAATGGATTCCATTTTTAATTTAATTAGTGTTGCAATCTGGAAACTCGCAATTTTATCGTGAATGTGGTATGGTATAATGGTATGGCTGCTCAGAACGTTTTGACAAACGAGCATTATTTGTGCTGTTTACAGTAACTTAAAATATTTTTCTTGACAAAAAAAATGGAATTAAATCGCGAACATTTTCGCGCGACTATTATTTACAACTTTTGACGTGGGTTAACTCATCAAGAGTACATAGATAAACTTAATTCAATTCTCAACGACGGATAACCATCAGGGACCAGTGTTTATTGATGTTATGGTGAATTCACTCGAGTTCGTAGATCTCTTCAAGAGGAATTTGTGAAGATTGTCGAAAATCAGTTGTTGCTCTGGAAACAATTGATACTCTTCGCTACTAATATGGCAAGAATTTGCTCAAAAAAAACTATTGTCGATTGGTTAAGAGAAGTATTAACAAAATATGATAGCGGTGTTTCGAAACACGTCTATCACATCGTGACAGGTGATGAACCGTGGATTTATGCCCATGAGTCCGAAAGGAAACAGAAGTCGACTGTATGGGTCAAGATGAGCCGAATCCAACAAAGTTGCTTCCATTTCCGAGCAATTGGTTGCTTGTTTTTTTTTTTTTGGAAAAATTGGACATGTCGCAATAATACCACTGTATCAACGCAGAACAGTAAATTATGAGTGGTATGCAACTATTTGTTTGACAGATGTCTTTCAAGATATCAGGAGAATCAACCAGGAAGACGGATTACTTTTCATCACGACAATGCTAGCTCTCACACATCGACTGAAACAACTACATTTTTGAGCACTCAAAACTTCAATTTGATCCACATCATCCTCCGCGTAGTCCTGACTTGAAACCGAATGACTTCTTTTTATTTCCCTTCGTGAAAAATAAACTAAGAGATCATCATTTTTCGACATCTGAAGAGGCGGTTGATGCCTTCAGGTGGAATGTTTTGGAGATACTTCAATCAACGAGACAAAAGTGCTTCGACAATTGGTTCAAAGGCATGCAAATTGCTTAGACCTTAACGGAGAATATTTTGAAAAACAATAAAGCGATTTTTAATGATAAAAATTTGTTTTTGTTCTTAAATCCCGAAATATAAAAGGCAACCTATGTATTTGTAAAGTTTACCCACATCTTACTTTCTGAAAGCAATATCCATGATTGCAGCTAGGGTAAGTGCCCTATTTTTGACTCCAATTTAAAACCGCAAATGAAAACCTTCCTAACAACGTTGTTGGCAATATACAAGGCAATCGGCCGCCCAGTCATAAACGGCGCCGCATCAATATGGGCGCTTGGCTGTAGTGAAACGCAGAAGAAGAAGCTTCAGAAGTGTCAAAATAAAATACTGCTTTATGGACTATTACAGGATACATTTTAAGATCATTGGTTGAAGATTTGCCCAACGAGGCCCCAGTCAAGGAACATAACGTACTCCTTTCCAATCAGCTTCTGTTGGTAGTCTTCGCAGGAACCAATGCTGCAGTTGTTTGCTTGAAGTGGAGCCGCTTCTTAAGGACATCAAGAGGCCTTTTCTTGATTACATGAACAGCATCGTACCAGACTTTGGACTCAACTGACTTTAAGAAAGCACTGGCTGCCATTCTCAATGGAGGCATCAACATCTTTATCGATTCTCCCTCATTGCAGACGAAGACCTAGAGTCTTGTCTGGTTACAATAAAGGTTAAAGTCTTACTTCTCTAGAACCGATTCCATACCGAATATATTATATGTAAGTCTTACTTTTCCAGACTCGATACCATACTAAATATATGTTCTGCGTACAATGAGTCCCCGCATGGCTCTAGCATCTCTTTGCATGCCCAGTGGACGCCATTAATCTAAAACTCCATCTTCCTATGATCCGAACCCATCGAAATAACACTTTTCGTAGGCTTACCGTTAGAAGACTTCGATGACAATTAACCTGAACCATACCAGCTAAGCGGGGATGAGACAACCGCTATAACAACGACAACAATCTTCCTAACATAATTTTTTCTGATATAACCGATAAGTCTTTCAGAGATCTACAAACCTTCACATGATAAGAGATTAAATAGTATTACATACATACGTATAGTATATCAAACGGTAGATATTTTCTCGCTACAAAGAAATCAGTGATGCCGTGATCCGCATGCGACTGGTTTGCGTCTTCCCTTGACACCCATTTACGTCATTTATTTCCGTATTTTGCACACATGCCACTAACCATATACCATATCTACGTAACATATGTGTGTATGTATGTATGTATGTCCGCATGTATTTGGTACAAAGTGAATTGTTCGATTAATTGGATTATTGCGCGACAATGCTGCAACAACAAAAACCATCTAAGATGTCGACGCTGATGATGACGACTGCAGCCATTTACAAGAGCAATTGCGACAATAGCAAAAACAACAAAAACGACAACAATAATAATAATAATATGGTAGCTTGGGAGAACTGATATAAAAACTGTCAGCGCTGATAACAGCAAAAAAGCCTTTACAACCAAATATATTATGGCAGCAAACAAGCTAGCAGCAACAACAACAACAGCAACAGCAATAACAACAGCAACAACAATAACAGTAGCAAAAGTTTCCCAACGAAATTTGTCCGAAGAAAAAATGTTTGCAACAGATGATGCCAGGCGTTTGGTGACTAGCGGTTCGCTGCTGGCGGCTAGCGGTTAGCGGGTTGCACGCATCAACGCTGAAAGTCACCGCGTGTGCGCGCACATGTTGGCGTTGAATTTACAGCTACAAATCGTTTGATCAGCTTTAACTTAATTGTTGTCCATGCGCGGCCAGCTACCAGTGGCCACGAATTGAGTGTCGGGGGCCGGTGTGCAGCGGGCGATAGATCAAGCGATCGTCGTCAATCGCCAAGCTTGTTGATGGGCGACCGTTGTTGGCAGCAAAAAGTTGCATTTTTATTGTTGTCACAGCAATTTCAATTGGTCCGATGAACATTCCATCAACGAGTTCCGCCGACGAGTGGCGCAGTCGACCAACGAGCAAAAACTTGCATCCGTCCAGCGGCAAGCGGTGCTGGAGGTGGTGGTAGTGGCAGCGCGGACGTACGCGCATGCGTTAGGTGCTGTTGCTGCTGCTGCTGCTGCAAGCAAGTGAGCAGCAAGAGTGTGCAGCGCAACAAGAAAAGCAAAACAGGCAACAGGCCCTCATCAATATTATGTCGAGGCAAAACGATTAATGATTGCCAAGGTGAAGATCTCATCGTCTTTGCTTGCGCTCACTGCTGCTGCTGGTTCCTCGGCAGATTGCAGATTTTGATTTTTTTCTTTCTTGTTTGTTGTCCACCATAAAGTATTCCCTTGGTGGTGCTATTGCCATTACGCCAACAACATTTGTTATTGTTTCTTATTGCTGATTCTTTTGTTCGTCTGTTTATTGGCTTTGTTTGACTTGTCTCTCGTTGTTCGTTGACGACCGCGCCTTTTGCTGCTTATTGTTATTGTTGCTTGTTGCTCTGTTGCTTGCCTGGTTCGGCTACTGTGCGTCACTTGGTATTTATGCCAATTAGTATGAAATTTCTTGCGTCCGCGTGCGCGACAGGCATGGCTTCCGTTGAAACTGGTTGCAACACAATCCCCCTGAGCGTTGTCTCCGCCGCGCGTTGCCACTCGTCGCTGCTTGTATTGCGCGTCCTGCGACATTCCGCTACATTTTGTCGCAGAAAATCATTCGACTAAATAAGGCGTGCAAATCACCTTTTAGCGCCATTTATTGTTTAGCCACGTTTTTGACTGCCGACCGCAAACTAAGTGTCTCCATTTATTTGGCATTTTGTTGTTGTTCGCTTTCAACTCTTCGGGTTATTTTCTTTTTATTTTTGTTTTTAGTTTTTGCATGGCACATACCGAATGCTTTTGGGTGTTTTATCGTGAAATAATTCCCTAAATAAAATTTCGAAATTTAATTAGCTCTCGTGCGCTTTGAACGGTGCTTCTCACGGCGAGTTCCAGTTGACGTCTTGTGCGTTCACCGCGAGGCATGCAAATTTTCTAGGAATCCGTTAAATCAGGAAATGCTATCGAAGTTTGTTTATGTCAATACATATTTTGCGAAAAGAGATCTAAATTTTTGTTCTTCGTGAGATCTGAAAACTTTTAATAAGTGGAATGATGTAATCAACTTTGCTTTTGTTGTTGTTGTAGAATTATTCATCTTGTACGCAGTAGTAAAATGTAATACTTCCTAATGGACTCATCAGAAACTCAGCCAAAGGAAATATAAACTATATATACTTTCACACAAGACCATCAACGGCCATTGATCAATAAACGCACGCGTTTAGCAGCTGTATGATACCGTGCTCTGATATCGGCGTTTTCGACAAATGAGTAGCTTTTTGGGAAGAAGCGGACGCATGCAAAATTTCAGATCGATCCCTGAAAGATTTAGGAACTAGTATATACAGATAGACGCAGGAATTCGGTTATTTTATAGAGTCTCCGACGTTTCTTTTGGGTTGTTGCAAACATCGTGGCAAACTGTATATATACATATGTACATATGAATTTTAGGGACTAGAAAAAATACTGAAATGATCGCATGCACCCTGGTACCCATGCACACCTGCTATTATTGTCAGCAGAAGATGACCACTTAGGTTCCCTAAAATTTCGTTCAAATTGACCGATATTTTCTGTGTAAAGTCATATTCGGTATCCGTGGTCTTAAAAAGTTATTGAACAGGTCATTTGAGAAGTCCCCCGGCCTACCATAGTAATACACATTTTGTTGGCGAAATTCGTTTTTTTTTTTATTCAACATAGTTCCCGTAAAGGGTGATACACTGATTATAGAAATCCTACCAATATTCGGTACCATTTTTTCAAAATAGGCCTCAGTTTCGGCGATCACCTCTTCATACGACGAAGATTTCTGCCCAGCGAGTGTTCTTTTGAGATCTGAGAACAGAAAATAGTCGCTGGGAAGTCGCGGAAGCAATTCGAATACAAATTAATAAACTTTTGCCATCGCCCTTCAAACGGTCCTATAACACTATGTAATAGTCGCTGTTGATGGTGTTTCCTTTTTCAAGGTAGTGAATACAAATTATACCATGCGCATTCCAATATACAGACGCCATAACCTTGCCAGTCGATTGTTACGTTTTTCCACTCTTTGGAGCGCATCACTCGGATGACTGTCGATTGTTTTTCGGAGCCATGTTTCATCCATTGACACACATCGACGTAAAAACTCGGGTTTATTACGCTTGAACATCTTCAAACACTGCTCGGAATCATCAACTCGTCGTTGTGTTTAGACTTTTTTGATGTTATCGTCGCTGACAACCTCTTTTCGGAGTCAATTGCGTTCAACGTATTCTTTGCTCATTTCACTAAGTCTAAATTTAGCATACCAAATATTGATGGTTGATTTTCCTGATGAAATGTCCGGTAACTCGAATAACTGTTTGTATATACGCCAAGAGCCTACCCTTTTGTCGGATCGGTGGTTCTACAACTATAACATACAGCTGCCATATAAAACTGACTGATCCAAATCAAGTACCTGTATGGAAGAATTGTCTATTTGCGAAGGGTTCCACAGCTTTCTTAAAACGTTTTTTATTTTTTATTTTTTTTTATTAAAACTCATTTTATTTGTTTTGATGTAAGAAAAGAAACCGTTTAAGTCAAATTATAAACGAAAAATAATTTACCTTTGGTTTTCCTAATTGAATAAGTGCATCATTAACTCTAGCGCTTAACAATGAATCTTCATTCACATTCTCTTAATGGCAGCCGAGTATATTCTGAAATGCTCTGATGAGCGTTTTGTATTTATGTTATTACATTTACATTCACGGTCTAATTATTGATCCGTTTATTTACATACATACCTTTTAAGTGTGGACTGCTACTGTTGGCTTCTATGCTTTAATGTTGTCGCGACTCAGCAATTATTTATGTTAATGTGCAGAGCGCCGCAATGTCTGGAAATAAATTATGTTGTTAGCATTTTTCTATTAATTTTGAAACTTTTGCTCCGAAGCGGGGCTATAATATTAATTAGACATTTCCTTGGTCGAGGTTTATTGTTCCAGGCATAAATGATCACTGAGGTTGATGGAATATTATTTGGTAAAGTTTAGTGCTGAGTTTATTTTTAATGGTTCATCGAAAGGTGGGATCGTAGGCTGTGGATCAAAGTTTCGCTCTACATGAATTGGATTCGGTTCCAAATCTGTATATGGTATATGCGTACTAGTGCATTAGCTTTTGAGATATCGGTCTGAAATTTTCTTCACGTCCTTTTCTCCCTAGGAAGCTGCATTATTTATCGAAACCGAAATCGAACCACTATAAGATAGAGCTTTTATATAAACTGCTCGATTAAACTAAAGTCCTTGTGGAGAAATTTTTTTTTTGATATTTTATTGTTCGAGAAAACGGTGCAATCTCTAAAGAAATTGTTTAGATCAGACCACTATAGCATATGAACTTTTCTATTTGACAGGTTATCTTCAATCACAATTCGGCATAAATTATTGTCCAACATAATATCCGAACAAAATTTTGGATCAGACCACTGTGATATACAGCTGCATTTCAAGCTCTCCAATCAAAGGTAATAAAAAGATCTTCATAGCAAATAATCACCTTGAAGACTATTAGTATCCAACTACGTGGTTAGTAAGAACTAGCAAACTAAGCATATGGTTCCTTTGGTAAAGGATACCAAGCGACATCACTTCGCTCTATGAGCTCTTGAAAAGTTCCAAAAAGACCCGACATTTTCGAGTCAAGTTTTGTTCAGCGATGAGGCCCATTTCTGGGTATGTAAACATACAAAATTGCCGAAAACTGAAGAGATTCAAGAGTTGCCATTTCATTCAGAAAAACAACGGTTTGGTATGGTTTGTGGGACGGTGAAATCGCTGGTCCATATTTCTTCAAAAATGATGCCAATGAGAACGTAATTGTCAATGGCGACCGTTATCGCGTCATGATAACCCACTATTTGATGCCTGAAATTGAAGCTCGTGATCTCGGCGACGCTTGGTTTCAACAAGAAGGTGCTGCTTTCCACACATTGCATCAATCAAAGGATTTATTGAGAGAACACTTGGGTGTGCAGACAATTTCAATTTTGGGTCGGTCGATTGACCATCAAGATCGTGTGATATCACAACGTTAGACTTTTTCCTGCAATGAAATGTAAAGTCTAAAGTCCATGCGAACAATCCCACTTCGCTTCAGGCCTTGGAGCAAAACATCATTCATGCCAGTCGCCAGGTACCAGTCGAAATGCCCGAACGAGTCGGAAGATTGGACTCAACGGATGGACCTGCTGAGACGTTGCCACGGCCAACATTTGGAAGAGATAATTTTCAAAACATAAATGCCAAACAATGCTCTTTTGAATGATAATAAATATTCCCCATTAAATTTGAAATTTCGGTGTTTTTTCTTTAAAAAAGTAGGGACCCTCAAAATGGATGGATCATCCTTTAGTTATAGACGGCATCAAAATAAGTCAAAACAATTAATTGATGGTTATCTTGAATGTCGAAGCCATTTGTGAATCCCTACATTTATACTAGTTGTTTGTTCGATTCGCCATTTTCTGAAGCTTATATTTGTAGCAATATTTAATAAAGTTTTCGATAAGTTAAGGTCATTATATTTAAACGCTTTTACGAAACATTTATTTTGTCATCATCAAACAAAATATTTGGAATTTGTTTTCATCTTCTAAATGCCTCTTTAAATATTTTATTATCCACGCACAACCCACAGCCCCTAAACGGAGGTGTTGCAGAGCATTAATGCATAGCTTCATAGCTTTCTCGATACAAACAGACATAATACACATCCATTTAGTGCGATAATTAATGAGCCGCATTTAATTTCGCTGCCACTTTGGCTGCAGCAGCCGCCCCTTTCCAGCAGGCACGAAGAAAAACGATCGCGATTGTAGCGATCATTTACTCATTTGCTTCGAATCGCAAGCGGATCGTATGTATATTGTGCTAGCAGTGTATGCGTGTGGCATGTATGTATAAATGTGTGTGTTGCCACTTGGTTAATAGAGTGGCAATCTGTAATTGCGTTGTTTCATTAACAACATTAGCACTCGCCATATATCATTGATGGTTTGTAGTACAGGGTACATACGAATGCATACATATGTGTGTTTATTTATGTGGATATGTATTACATACCGCGTGAACACACATACACAAAAGGAGGTGCATGAATTTTTGAATGTCCCCAATGCAGTAGCTCTTGAGTTGCCCTGATTTATGCTCACTTGTAGGCTGTCAAGTCAACAACGCCAGCATCTCGTATATACCTATGTATGTATGTATGTATGTACTACATGTGGGTACATACTTATTTATGTAAATATAGTTACATTTACATATGCTTATTACACTCGAGTGTCTTTTCCTATTACAAGATCATTAGAAATACCGTTGGTGGGTGGGCACGCAGGCGCTGAACCGTCACTCTTTGAAATTCGGCCGCCGCACAGTGGGTAGGGAAGTAGTAAACTTGGCATAAATATTAAAAAAATTATGCAATGCAGATTTGTGACTACTTTATTTGATATAGGAATACAAACTTTTCCTTGCCTATTTTTCAAGACCAGCTTGTTGTCACTTTAAGTCATGCAAATAAATGCTTGTAAAAGGCACACCTAATGTAAAGTTTTGAAAATATCTATTTTTTTTTATTAAAAAACATACTAATATTTTAGAATAATATTTGAAATATTTTTTGAATCGAATCGGGATTGTCCGCATAGTCTTTAGACTTTACACTTCCCAACAGGAAAAAGTCTAACGGTGTGATATTACACGATCTTGCTGGTCAATCGACCGGCCCCAAAACGTGACATTATCTGCTCACCGAAGTGTTCTCTCAATAAATTCATTGATTGGTGCGATGTGTGGAAAGCGGCACCATCTTGTTGAAACCAAGCGTCGCCGAGATCACAAGCTACAATTTCAGGCATCAAATAGTTAGTTATCGCGAAAACGGTCGGCATTCTCACCGGCATCATTTTGACAAAAATATGGAATAATGATTCTACCGGCCCACAAACCGGCTTTTTTCTATATAAAATGGCAGATCTTAAATCTCTTCAAGTTGCTCTTCGTCCCAAAAGAGGCAAATTTTGCTTGTTTACTTAACCATTGGGCCAGAAATGGTCATCTTCGCTGAACAAAATTTGGCTTGAAAATTTGGCTCGAAATCGTCAGATCTTCTTGGAACTTTTTAAGAGCCCATAGAGCGCAGCGATGTCGTTTGGGAAGGTCGAGAGGCTTCAGTTCTTGCACAAGCTGTATTTTGTACGCTTTCAATTTAAGATCTCGACGTAAAATGTGCCAAGTTCGAGATGCTGCGAACGGCGCCGAATCGACTCTCCGCGATCTTCGTGAACACTCTCAGCTACGGCTGCTGTATTATCTTCACTGCGTGCTGGAGGTGGTCTGTACGGTCGCATGTTATCGAATAATGAATGCTGGGTCTCAGGCTGGGTGATGGTGTTGCGAATATTACGTTCAGTACCCCGATTATGTTGACCACAAGTTGAGGGGGCATAAGTTGAATTTTCGTAATAAAGATTATAAACATTGTTCAGGCGTAAGTCTTTCCATAATGAAATGCCAAACAATACTGAACAAAAATAACATGACAACTTCACACGAATCACGCGTGATCTGTTAAAAAAGGCTATTGAAAAAAGTACATCTACTTGGATCACTTGTTATAATCTTATGACGAATAATCTAATGTCACAAACTTGAATGGCCTCGAAACACGAAGTCACTTTGAACATTAATCTGGCCATTGCTTACTCGTATTAAGAACGTCTTTGATTCTTAAGGAAGGCAGTTGAAGGAATATTTTAAATATTTTTAACAGACGCCAAAATCTTCTTTAAAGGTTTACCATGGTTGTCATACAAAATGGGTTACTACAAGTATGAGTAATTAGACAAGTATGAAAATATGTTTTCTAGTTCTGTCTGTAGTATACCTTTGTAATAAAAAGCCAATAAATGTAGAATAACCATTGGAACTAGAGCTCATGAGTAGCTAATGTCAGCACAAAAGGTAAATAGTAGAAGTACCTCGACGCTAACGTTGTAAAACACTCGCTCAGACGTGATTGGATGTACATAATCAAGTATGAGTTGAATTCGAAAATTTACGTTTAAAAGCAAAAATGTTTCATATAATACTTATTCAGCAAAATTTTAAAAACACTGCTCAGTTTGTTCATTAACGATTGGGGTTAACCCCTCAAATATCATTGAAGAAGGAGTAATATAGAAACAGGAGCAGGTCTCATCTAAAGCAATCCATATACTTATGCTGAAGGCAGCTTTACAATGCATGAATACAAAACAATCTTTATGACTGAAATAGTTGGAATAATAGACTTTGGTTCTAACTAGAAAGCATAACAGGTTTCTTGGTAATAAAAACAAACAAAAGAATCACTGGCTCGGTGAACATTATCTGGGTACCGAGTCATATGAGCATAGAAGGAAATGACAGGGCGGACACAGGACATAATACAAAAATACTTTTGGGTAAGGTTCATGACGGAGAGACCACAAAACTTATATGACCTTAGCCAATAGTAATTAAGCTGCCATTGTCGGGATCATGTTAAAGGTATAAGATCTCACCTTCAGAAACTTGGCAGAATGTAGAGCATGTGAGGAGGATTAATAACCTTACCTCTGTGAATGCCCAGATCCAAGTCAGTTGCGACAGGATATATTTCTCGGCTTTTAGGCTGTTAGTTTGAGATAAAAAAAATCAGACATTTTTCAAAATATTCTAAACTACTGAACAGAGTTTATTTAAACTCAACAATAAGCTTAATGTGAGCGCCTGTGATAAGGTGAACCTCCGCCTCTCTTTTCTACCATACAACCAAACAAAAATCTGGCCTGAGCACGGACCGATTTTCAGTACTTTTAAAATGATATATTCCAAATTATTTTTCAATTTTAACAATTTCTGATATTCTCCACTGTGCGCCGCTTGATTTTACATATACTATATACATATGTATGTATATATATACCTATGTAAATATGTATCTATATTTTAATAGCAACACTTCAGCTTGAGAAAATTAATGTAATGGGTTGCATATAGGCCACATCCTACAACATTGATCATTTGTTAAACGCTTGCACGCCGGTCCCACTTTGGCACCCCTTTTACTTTTATCCGCATAAATATAATTTTCCATTTTGAGTTGTTTGGGGGGGAAACATTTAATAGCTATGCTTGGTCTTTATGCCGTTTGTTACCCTTGTTGCGGTGGTTGTTGTACTCACCTCAACATATGCGCCTACATAAGTGGCATACTTAGCTGTCACATTTTACATGCCAAAAATTTCCCTAATGTGATCTCAAGTGTCGAAGTGATCGGTGTGGATGCTTGAAACAGCGTGATGGGCCGCTCGATCGCTGGCTTCGTTCATTCGTGCATGTACGCGTTGAATGTGGCTGGCGCGGCGGTTTGGCTATTCGCTTCGCTGGCTCTTGGCGACACATGTGACAACGTCATCATCATCATTACTGTCGACAGCAGCACACATAAAGTTGCGCCATACGCCAATAAAGTGTTGCACTTGAAAATTAATGGACTGCACAAACGCCCGACCAACTACCAATTCTAAATGCTAATGTACATGCATACATATATATACATATGTATGTATGTATATGGTAGTTTGGAAAGAGCTTCTTGTTGCTTTACCCGCCGTTGACGTCCTCGCTTGGCCACCGTTGCACTTCATCGCTTAATCACTGCGAGTGCGCTCATTCCAAGCACACATGTACATATGTATGTATATGGGAGTATATGTGTATGTGTGTAATTGTCTCCCCGATTGGCAGCACTTATGCGCGTATGTCCATATGCATAGTTCTCCATCTGTTTGCCGCTTTCCTGCTGCTGTTGATGAAGTTGTTTGCTGTGATTTAGGCGCAGTAATAAATTTTGTGGTTTAATGGGGCGGTCGTCGCTTCGTACCCTGTAGCCTGCAACAATCGCTCCCTGCTCCGCCATTTATTATGCCATTTAGTTGTTCATTGAGTAGATTTTCCTTTGATTTTCTTCCGCCCATTAGTAGTCATCGGCAGTTAAATGCACTAAATGCCATTGCAAGTCTTGAGTACTAGTTAGAGATAAATTATAAATATCCGTATGGATAAATATATGTATGTAAATATAAACATCTACATATGTATATGTATATATAAACAGATTCATAAATAAGTTTTGTGTCTATGCATTTTTGGGTGAACATATTGCAGTGACAGTTGCAGTTGCTCATGAAGCTTGTCATAATAAAAGTGAGTCCTCACAAATTTAGTTCAAACAAATAGGTGTCTGTATATTGCAAATTTACTGCAAAATCTATGCAAGAGAACTACTTAAACACGAGTTAAGCGATTTCGTTGAAATTTTCAGAAAAACTCTCTGAACGTGTTTACAACAATAGACCGAAAAGAGCCTTCACTGCGTTGTAGTCTTTTCAGGCACGAGTTAATTGATCAATTAACCGACCTTTGCTCGATTAAAGCGCTAATTTAGATCAATTTCCATAGAAACAAAAAGTCTTACACAAATTCTTAATAACGGAATTGAAATTGAGTTGAAAGTGGAATACAACCCTGCGCGTTGTTGTCCAAGCTGTAAATTCGGTTCTGTGCTTTGATGAAATAGCAATCAGCTGATGAATTTTAGTCATCAGAAAAGATACAAAATGAAGAACACAACCAATTATAACAGCTGATCCTTAAACGAGCCTATAGTTGATCGAGTGGCCGGCTGTGCGAAAGGCAAAAACTGTTTTCTTAATTATAAACTTAATGTACTAAATTAATTTAACAAAGGCGAAAAGGCCATTCAACTTAGTCGTATATAATTTTTTTATAAAACAAAAAAATAAATGACTTTTTATCGTTTTAAATATAATATTCAAAGCAAAAATTTTCTCGACTGGTTCACCTGATAGTTTCAAAAAACTTCTTGAAAGGTTCTTTTGACAGTTTTTAAAAATTGAAAAAAATCTTAGTTACTTTCCATATTAAAATTAGATATCAAGACATTCTTAAAGTTCGCAAAATACGTTGATGTTCTGTAAGACGAATACTTCAGCTCAAATTGAACTGAGCCTCCATCTTGCATTACTAAAGACCAGTAGGTTTATATATGGCGTGGCAAGCGGTCAGTATATCCTAACTTAACCTAAATGCTACTTCCCTATTTTGTCGTTAAAATGTCGATGTGTCAATATTACCGATATTCCTATGTTCGAAGTATGTGTATGTATAGACAATTTTCAATTTTTATTTCTAATTTCTATAGATTCGATTTAAAACTAAAATACTAAAATCGATATTTCAAATATTTTTTGAGCTACAGCCTTCTAAGGTATAGCTGCTCAGTTCAAACAGCTCCATCAGCTAAACGTTAAAGGCGTTTTTCCAAAAACTACATTATCCAATTTGCTTGAGCGATTACTCGTAAACGTACGATCCAGAAACTATCAAAATCTCGAATGTTCTGTCCATAGTTTTCGACATTATGATCGACGAGAGTTTTTTGATATGGTTAAACATTTAATTTATGATCAATCACGCGGACGGGTGCAAAGATCTTCCGAAAAACAGTTCTCTCGATTGCTCCAAGTGCGTTTTCATCTCGTCATATGGTCCGTTGTTTCTACGCCGTATACTAAAATGGGAGTAATGAGGGACATATAGAGTGTAATTTTTGAGCTTGATATCTTAGATTAGTTAGAATTTATAGTGGTTCCGAGATATACAAATTCCCAAGACGCGTGGCATCTTTGTCTTGTCCAGGTAATTTGTCTTGTCGTCGCTCACCACAAGACCAAGCTCATTCGTTGCTTTTCTAGGCTGGAAAAGGCTGCGCTGACGACTCTCTTGCTAGGGCCTATAATGTCCACATCATCCCAGTAGCATTATGCTTTTAATCGAGATAGTCTCATTGTGGTAGTGACACATATCAATTTCTCCAGCATTATATTGAAAAAGATACACCCTGCGTTGTATCGACAAAAAGCATTCCTGAAGTAAATTCGAGAAATGGTGTACACTTGACAGTCCTTGCTTGGATAAAAATCCGGGTCTTTTCCGGTTACTTATACCCGACTGTCATGAGAACGGGGAATAACGCTGTCTAAATCGTCGCCTGGTATCGCACGACTCCTATTTTTTGAATATATTTTTATTACTAATCTATGTAAACATCTAACATATTCTTTATAGCTCACCATTCGAAAAATATGATTATATTTATTTATTGGCATAGACACCGCTAACGCGGTTATAGTCGAGCTTACAACAGAGCGCCAGTAGTTCTTCCTTTTCGCTGTTCGGCTCCAATTGGAGATTCTAAGTGTAGCCAGATCCTTCGCCACATTGTATTTTCAACGGAATGGTGATCTTCTTCTTACTCTGCTTCATCCGGCGGGTACGAATATTCTCAGAGCTTGAGTGTTTTCATCTATTCGGACGACATGACTTAGACCGATTCTAAATTCGCTGAAATATGTCAATGTCATCGTATATATCGTTCAGTTCATCGTTCCATCGACTGCGGTGTGCGTCGTGGCCAATGCGCAAGTGACCAGAAATCTTCCGCGAAACTTTTTTCTCGAAAACTCTTAACGCCGACTCATCAGATGTTGTCATTGTCCATGCCTCTGCACCAAATAGCAGGACGGGGATAATGAGTAACTTGTAGAACTTGGTTTTTGTGCGGGAGAGGACTTTTTTTCTCAGTTGTCTACTCAGTCCGAAGTGGCACCTGTTGGCACTACTTTGAATTTCGAAGCTGAAATTGTTGTTGGTGCTAATGCTGGTTTCAAGATAGACGAAGTTATCTAGGAGTTCGCTACTCTTTAAAGTTTCGCGAATGGAAAAAATATTTTATTTGGTTATATGAGTCTATTATATGTATATCAGTTGCTTGTTCGATGGAGAGATGAGAGAGAGAAAAAGGGAGGTTCTCTAATATACAAAATTTTGAATTTATTTTAATTAGTTTTAATTCTTTTTAACTGCCTTATTATCATTAAATAGTTCGCACAATTTTTGAACGAAAAAATTTTACCTCTACTCTCCTCAACTTTTTTTCATCTACACCATAAAAATTTATTTTATGAATCGTGAACAGAATACCCGAGAACAAGGCTGCAACAACGGTTTATTGAATCAGCACCGTGACAGGACACATACATACACACATTCCTTCAATATCCTTATCGCAGCGCAGTGACAATAACAATCAACTTAATAAGAGCAAAAGAATACAACAACAACAATAAGAAGATAGAGTATGTTCACCAAACAACGAAGACACTTGGTCGCCTTAAGTGGACATTTAGACAACGCTGTCAAGAGGCAAGCAAACAAGCTCATATGCACACACACACATACATACACTCTTGTTACAAAACGAAATTTTGATATGCACATACTGCACCAATACACATGTACAATACATACATATATGCATGTATGCATGGTATGCCCGCGCATGGACACTCTTCTGCAAGTGCAGTGCTGCGCTGGAATGCAATTTGCGCCTGCGCAATAAATATATGGCACTACCAAAGACAGTCCGCAGAGTTGGCGTTTTGGCGTAGCGTTTTGAGTAGTTGTTAAGTGTGGCGAAGTGTCGCTCTGCTTGTTAGCCAACAATTTATGCCATTTTTGAACAATTGTTGTACATTTTGCACAGGTTGATGGTGTAAATTTTAATTTGGCCACTGTCATTCTGCACAATGGAGCCTGTAGTCTGCCTGTTGCTGACAATGAGGGAGGTGGGAACTAGCTGAAATTGAATCTGCAATAAGCACATGACTGGACCAGGGAATGTTGTGATACGGAAATTCATTGTACAGCGTGTTGTCGAGGGGCTTAAACTATGAATTTTAATTTCAGAAAGTTCATTATTATAATAAATCGAATAATTTCGAGCGAATAATCTTGTACTCAACAAAAACATACTTATATTATTCGATTTCCTAGAGAGAAAGTAATCCAATATTAATCAAACGAGTTTAATAAGTTTTCACTGCGAGTATATATTTTTCATACCATCGAATAGGTCTTTGGGAGGACCATTGGGGATACCACTGGGACCAAAGTCCGTTTACTCAATTGGATTCTCACTGAACCGGCTAGTGAGTGCTTCTGATAATGTTCATCAGTAAGAAAAGTATTATCTGCTTAACTTCCGAAACGTCGTCAAGAAAGCCTCGACGGAAAGTTGCTATTCTTTTCCTATATAGAGCTTTACAATCGCATGGAAGAATTTAATTGTCTCCTCCTCTTCTAGCTCCTGACAGCCTCTAAAATAGTCGTTATATGACGTTCCCAGTCGACTGAAATGTCTGCCAGTGACGCGTCTTTTCCTGACCTCAGATCGTTCGTAAACTATGTTTTTTTTATTTTTGTAATTTTCCTTCTTTTTTCAACGAAATTTTCATTCACATTCACATTCTTTACAAATATTCTCCGTTATAATGACATTATCCTAACTGTTCTTGTCGGGTCTACGATAATAACTTTAAGTTCTCTTCAATATGTGTTTGGAGAATGTACATATACAAGCGATAGAATAAAAACTACCACATTAACAGTTGGCCTAGAGTATCTGTCAGGGTTGCCATCCTTTTAAAAATGTCTATAATTCGTTAGTGTCCACAAGAAGCCAGTAAAAAGACAGTTTAAAGTTCATATTGTCTAACGAAATTTTCATATAAATTCGTAAATCAAAAAATTCTATCAAAATAGCGGTCTAGGTCAAAACTATATATCCCCATATTATTGGAGAAATATTTCAATCAATACTTCACTTATACTACAAGGCAACTGTTTTCAAAATAATTTGCCTGACATTGACTTATTTTCAGTACTTCTATTTAATAGCTACATTTTAAAATTTTTTTAGCATTTTTTAATAGGTGGCAACCCTTACCAACTATTTTTCCAACTTCTTAAAGCATTTTAGTTTGATATACATATTTTGATAACTTGAATATCCTGCCATTTAAAGAAATATTACTTTGCTACTAGTTTTCAAACAGGTGGCAACCCTCCATATTTTAAGCCAGCTGGACTTTGAATCGAAGAATGAAATGTATACATTGAAATCGGCATGAGCTTCACTTTTGTGACAAGGTACAGCTACAAGCGTGACGGAATTACGTTGCGTAACAACATTTCGTTGCAATGCATCGGTTTTTATTTATTTTTTTGTTTTGTTTACGATAGCTCATGTAGTCATTAAAATGTTTAGCACAATTTGATTCAAATATTTATACAACTTTGTAGTTCCTATTTGTTCTTGGTCCACGCAGTATTTCTGCCTCTCGTACTCTTCCGACTCTGCCGCGTCCCAGTCCACTGCTTCGTCTTGCTCTTAGCAATCACAATTTTAAAAGGAATCCAATCTATTATGCGAGCATTAACAATGGCGATGCTATTGTTGTTGTTGTATTTCATTTAAATATGTTTGCGCACAAAAGGGCAACGCAAAATAATTGTCTGTGTCACCATTTGGTCAACGATTTTACCAAAAACAGAAGTCACTTGCAGCCATTGTTCTACTGATCACTGCCGTGTGGACTGGAGGCTGGCAGAAGAGTTGTTCACTGATAAACGCATACATATAGAAACTGTATGTATGCACATATGCATGTGTGTGTGCTGGCAAGGCCGGTTCATCAGCAACTTGCACACGTCTTAAACCATTTTGACTGCGACGACACACTTCCGAGCCCATTAAGTTTATGTAGTGGCAAAGCAATGCATACATATGTATATTTGCATGTGTGTGTGTGCAACTCGTTAAGGATTTACGAGCAATTTTTATCACTTTAAGGATCACTGACAAATCCGACTACAACAATGCATAAGCAGTCAACTATAACGTAAGTATTATTGGAGTAATATATACATACATACATACATACATACATACATATATATACATACATACATATATACATATATGCAATATATAAGTAGATATGCGCTCGCTTAAGGTGGCTAGCGATGTCCCACATGACCAATGGCACTGAGCGGTGCTGGTAATGTGACCAATAAAAATTCACAAACACACACACAAACATACATACACTCATGTATATTTGCGAAATTGCAATTTCTCTGCATTGCCACACGAGCAGATGACCAAAATGAGCTTTGCACAAACACACAAACAAGTAAATATGTTGTTGTTGTAGTGCAACGTCTATCCACCACATGCATCATTATGTTTGTGCGTTTGTCTGCGCTGCCAACTGATAAGATCACGCTGCGTGCCAGCAGCACAGCTCCACTTTGTCCCATCGCCTCGCCAGCCAGCCGCAGCAAGCACACACTTCCGTAGGAGCAGCAACAGCAACAAGCCAACCGAGCTACAACAACAACAGCAATGGCTCATGTCATTTTTATATGGCGCGCAGTGCAGCAGCGCGATGATTTCTTTCCAATTTATGTGACATATTGATTTTAAATTGATAGTCCAGTTTGCAATTATATAAGTATAAATAAGTTCCTGTGCTCAATTGTCCGCTTGTCGTTTTGTTCGCTCGCTTCCAATTGCTGCACTGCGGCACCGCTTGCTTGTCGCAATATTGTAGCAGTGCATTGTGTATTGTAGTGGGGGAAATTGTATCGAGACCACCGACTACACACCAGACAGAGTGTCTTCGGTAGAAGAAGTGAAGTCAAGAAGTGGTATGGGACTCAAGTTATTATTGTTTTCACCCACATTAGGGTGGCAGGAAAAGAATTATATTTTGTTTGGTATTCTGAAGAGTTGGTTGACAGACACCACTAAGAAAGTATCTCCAAGTATGGAAGATTTTCCTGGGCTTTCGTTTTTTTATAGGTTAGATGGCTTATCAAAGATCGCATGTGGACTACTATATGCAGTCCTTTGTGAGGCCATAGAAAACAAGAACTTCTGTACTTGAACTTATAGCAAAACGCTTAGTAGCCAATAAAAATTTGCAAATGCATGCTCCCAAGTGGTTAAGCATAGACCTTTCAAACGCGGGACAGTCAAGAAGGAAGTGTTGAGTTTTGTCCACCTCATATTCTTTCATACAGCTTCTGCAGGTCACGTCTGGTAAGATTACCAACCTTACAACATGGAGGTTTAAAGGGCAAAGACCTGTTAAAAGCACGAAAACTAGGGAGAGGCTAACCTTACCGAGGGCAAAGAGATCACTAGATCTTTTGCGATGGATCTTGAGCCAGGAGGCGTAAGTACCGATGGTGATCCAGCGCTAACTAGCTTCCGCGGAACCCAGCTATTTAGCGGTAGGACACAAGAGGATACGGGAACCACCCGCTCCCATTCCACCGACAACGGTTCTAGGGTGCCTTTTCTTGCTCCATCATTAGCTTCATAATTTCCAGTGTTTCCGCTGAGGCCTGGCATCTTATCACAAAGACACTGATAGCGAAGTTAGGCACTCTGTGACCAGCCCTGAACGCACTGTTAATGAGTTAAAGGTTAGTATCTTCGCTCTGCTATCTGAATGGATGATCGCTTCTCTGAAGGAGGCTGCACTCCATAGTAGTAAACCTACTGCTACCTTAATGGCTACAACCTCGGCCTGGAAGACACTGCAATAGTCAGGAAGTCTGAAGCTGGAGCCGATAAAGAGCTCCTGAAGGTAAAGGCGTCTGTCAACCTTCTCCCCAGGCTTGGACTCAACCGTAAAGAAGCTCACTTCCGGCAGCGGTACCATCGGAATCTTGTATCTTCTAGTGAAAAAAACATCTGGGTTTTATTTGGGTTGATGGCGAGACCGTTTACGTCTGCCCAGTTTGTTGCGACGCTGAGATACCTTTGCAATAAGTTGTAAACGGTACTCAGGAACGGCCCTTCGACCATAAGTGCTACATCGTCTGCATAGCTAATCATCCGGCAGCCACAATCTTCAAATTTTTTAAGCAGGTTGTAAACGACCAGGATTCATAGGAGAGGAGAGAGAGAACTCCACCTTGTGGGGTTCCCCTATTCACATTTCGTCGAGCACGTGCGTTTACCATTTCCGTTTCAATCATTCTGTCGTACATAAGACACTGAAAATGAGGTGTTTGAGGTTTGATTCAGCTACAAGACCGTCTAGAGCAGTTACGACTGCTTCCGGCAGGACGTTATTGAAAGCTCCCGCTATATTAAGGAAGTTCCCAACAGCGAATTCCTTAACCCTTAACATGGATTCCTCAAGCTATGACACTGTAGTATGCAGGGCAGTATCCATTGACTTACCCTTACAATAAGCTTGTTGCCCTCCTGATAAAAAGTTCCTCGGAAATGGTCAGACTCTCAAGATTTTTCAGTAAAAAGGAGGAGAGTCCTTGGCTGTAAGGTGGGAAAGAATTTCTCGTTCTTTTACAGAATTTCCTATACTTTTATAATCGGTGAACCATTTTTTAAAAAACTGTATTACCTTGATCCCGTTGTCGATCTCTAGGAGGACCCCGAAAATCGGTGTATGGCGGATAGATTTTCTGAGTTAATTATCTCAAATCCGGAGAAAAATAAATTAAAAAAAATTTACAAATGGCTATAACCTCTTAATAATGATCTTCTCATACCAGCTGGTGATTTTTGAGAAAAAATCGCGGGTAAACCTTCTTTTTCATTCTTTCTCTATTTTTGCTATTAAAATTAGATGGATTCAGATCATTATCCAATTGACAATTCAAAATATCTAAAAACTTGGTTATTTTCGGTGAAAATTTTGAACCGATCCATTCAGATTTGGTCATATTCTTATGATCTGCTCTGTAAAAATTTTTTCGAGAAAAAGCGTTTAAAGTTTTGGGTGCCGCTCATGAATTCTTCGTAGAATATTCTCAATTAAAAATTAAAGCGATTTTTTGAGAATTTGCAGTCATATACGTACAATCGTCTGGTAGCTTTCCGGTGTTCAATTTTCTTCCTTTTTCTTTACTCTTGATGCGTAGTTTTCATAAAGCATTTTCTCCTTCTCTTCCATTTTTTACAAACACACTCTATTAAGTTCGCAGCAGACGCACTAAACAAACTAGAGCGATGTACATATATCTGGCCAATTAGCTAAAGCGCGGCAATAAAATCAATAATTGCCACCTCGTTTATCTGCATTACTTCTACAAAATCGAAATTGTCCGTCTTAATACAAAATCCCTTCTAAATCAAACAATAAAATCTATATAATGGAAAATAAGTTTTCGTTAAACTGTGTCTTAGAAAGTATAAAAAATAACCATTACAACAACAACACATTTGAAATCTTCTATGGATTTCCTTATCGTAAAAAAATTGTCGAACAAACTGCTGAAAGAATGATCATATAAATCGCAATGAACGCTGGATCTACGATGAACTCACAATAATAATCGATTGTTAGAATTTATTGAGTGTTGCGCAGATTATAAAAGCAAGAAAATAATAACTTCTTATTGAAGAGGCAATAAAATATTTTTGTGCCTGCAATTTTCGACAACTTTATTATGTGTGAACATTTTTTGATAGACCTTGTGATTTTCGGCGAAATTATATTTCGTATAAAAATTCCATTTTATCAATAACTTCGCTGTACAACAAATATAAAGCGTTTACTCGCCATTTGTGCGACAACAATTGTCTAAGAGTATTTATAAATCAACATTTCGGCGTTCATAGAAATGCACTTGACCGAGCAAATGCGACGGTAATTAATTTGAAAAGGACAAAATCTCAACATTTTTGAAGAATGGAAATAATTCTCAGAAACCTAATTGTCGAAACACTCGACGACGAGGAATGTGACACGCCATTCATGAGCCAATTTTTATGAGAGCATCAGAGCAAACATGAATGAAATCAAGTCAATAAATGAGATATTAAAGGACAATCAATAGAAAGGACTTTATAAGCGTTCAAATTAGTGCTCGAAATGGCAGAAAAATAACATTTTGTTATTTGACAAAAAAAAAAAAAAAACAATAATAATAATAATGATATAAAAAGAGCAAGCGAGTGCGTGTTGTAATGTGATTATCGGCTGCGAAACGATAATTTCCCAGGAATTGTACAGGTTGTGGCACCCGCTGCGCTTTTGTGTGTCCACACTTAACAAAGCGGTCAACGGTGCAGCAGAGGAGGGAAACACACATGTAGGCAACTAGTAATGAAATGGTAGAATATATTCAGGCCAAAAGAAATGAGTTATAGAATTTCGTTATGGTTCAAGTGCCAACTCAGCTCTCTTACTAGGGCAGCGCGCCAATACGACCATTGCGACTCATTCATGTCAAATCCATGAATGGCTGGTGGAACAATGAGCTCATTCATGCGCTCATTCAACGATGCAAAATCTTCTTCATTCATTCAATTCCGACTCCCAGATTCATTCATTGATTATGTTTGCTTTGTGAAATAGAAAGAAAATGTCGAGTTAAAGTGGGTGTAGACGCGCTGTCGAGCACTCAGGTGCGTGTTTAGACACTCGTATTGAGTGTCCGACCGCTGTGCCATGCTACAAAGGTTTGTGTACGTGTGCGTTCTTCGATCACTTCTGCAACTCTCATTGTCAACGCATTTTTCAATTGCCTTTGAGTGTTGGTCACTCTCATCTCTCAGTTATGGATGATGAGATTAACGCATTAACTCTCACCAACAAAACGTATGGCTGACATTTTAATTTACTAACCGTAAAAAGTGTTTAATGAAGTTCCCACAGACTGATCTTTGCCGCTCTTTCACCTTTCCAATTCCCAAACAATGTTGTTTTTTTTGCATGTTTGACATCCTTTTTTGCTCATTTGCGCATAACACTTGAAGTGATACCCCGTGGTTTAACAAATCACAAATCCTTTTCAACAACAACAAATACCTCACTCACAGGCGAATTGTGCGCTCGAGAGTTCGAGCGCGAGATTAGTGCTTTTTGTTTGCTTTTGTTTTTGTGTTTATGGGATTCAAGTGGTTCTTTGAGTGTCGGATGACGGATGGCTGTCGGTCGGTGTTCGGTTATTTTTCGGCGATTTGTTGATTTTCTTTTGCCGGTGCGTGACAGGTGTGACTGTCGGCCGGTTCACATGACTATGCGGTTTTTGAATGTTTTCATATCGATGCATCAATATGTATTTGGCACAACAAGAGTTGGTAATTGATTTTGCTTGCTTTTTGGTCAATTTCCAGAAAATTGTACATAATGAGTTAATGCGATTTTCATTCAACGCTTTGTCTGATTGCAATAATGTGAAGTGATTTCAAAAAATCGAATTAAAATATATTATAATTTAAAACGCTTACCAACCCAACCGTTCTATTTGTGACAAGTGAGTGTTTCAGTGCGATTTTATTGTACAAACCTGTGGCGGCCATGTTGTTTTTACGATATTACCACTCGTTATTCAGTCATTGAGTCAGGGATGAGTGGCTTATGCTTTTTCAAAATTGCGATTTGAAATTCTGGCGAACAAGTTTGCGATTATTGTTCGGGCAAGCTCTCAGGAAAAACAAAAAATTAAGATTTTAACAAATTTTGAGCTTTTGTTGATAAAATCTGCACACCAAAGAACTTTACGCTTCCTGATTTTGACTTCTGAGCTCTGCTCACTCGGGATCAAATTAATTTTGGAACTTTAAGCTCGTGAGCTTTTGCAAAAATTATTTATTTTTGGAGTCATCACTGTGGTTACTTCTTGAATTACCATGTCCAGAGCTATAAAATATGTTCTTGTGATATTTTTATTGTTATTGTAGCGGCAGAAAACGTTCCTGAAATAATTTTGCAGAATGCTGCCGAGTTGACAGCTCTTAACTGGATGAAAATGCGTGATCGGTTGCCGTGGTAACGGATAGATCATTGTCACGACTTCTGATGGTGTAAACTTTTATGAGTCGGATTAATGATTTAAATTCTTAGCTTCATAGATGTACATATGTAAACAATGCTAAAATTGGTGTGATACCAAAATCGAAGTTCTTATAGGATCGGTTTGGATTTTTTCAGGTGTTAAACTAGAAATGTAGGAATAAACTTTAATAATTTCAGAGTAATAAAAAAATACATTGACAATCGTTACACGAATTTCTCAATTTTTTGATCTTTTAACATATCGAAATTAGAGTTAACAGGTCAATTGAAAGTTACCCGGGCTACCATAGTAAAACACATTTCTTTGGCAAAATTCGTTTTTTTATATCAACCACAGTTCTCTCAAGGGTGAAACACTGATTATAGCCACCCGCATCTTTTCGATAGCGTTTACTATATACGATACAAATAGTACGATTAGTTCTTTGTTTAAAAATAGGACTCAGTTTCGGCGATCATCCCTTCATTCGACGAAAATTTCTTTACCAGCGAGCATTATTTTGAGATGAACAGAAAATAGTCGCTGAAGGCCAGTTCTGGAGAACACGGTGGTTGCGGAAGAAATTCGAAGCCCACTCATGAATTTTTGCCATAATTTTCACTGACTTGTGTCATGGCGCATTGTCTTGGAGAAACAGTGCTTTCTTTTTCTTCAAATGCGGACGTTTTTCGGCGATTCGACCTTCAAACGGACTAATAACGCTATGTAATAGTCGCTGCAGATGGTCTTTTCTTTTCTGCCAAGCGCATCCCAAAATACATACGCCAAAACCTTTCCAGCGGACTGTTGAGTTTTTCCACACTTTCGAGCGGGTTCATCGTGCGCAGTCCACTCGGATTACTATCGATTTCTCTTTGGATTGAAAAAATGGAACCATATTTTATCCATGACCACATATCGATGCATAAACTCGGGTTTATTACGCTTGAACATCTCCAAGCACTGCTCCTATCCTCAATATCCCATGTCCCATTCAAAATTATCTAGCTGTCATCTAAAAATCATGTGAATTTAATTTCAGTAGCGCCATTTATGCACTGACACTTATCGACTTTCGAATTGACCTCTTATCTACATCAAGAGTAACCTGCTTCACGACTATAACATCAATAAGAAATGCAAGAGCATGGTTCTCGACATGTTGATGGGTGTCAAATGAGCTATGGCGTGAGCACCACAGGTCTACATTTTTCGTTAGAGTTACACTGATGCATAAAGCCTTTCAGAATAATCGAATTCTCTGGCAAAACAAAGCAAAATAATAGTAATTTCAAAAAAGACAAGGATTGAAGAGAAAGCCTATTTCTAAATAAAATAAGATCTTGCTGATACAGATCAGAATATCAGAGGTCCAATGAACTGCTTGCTTTCGGGAAGGTCCAAAATATAAAGGTTTAAAAGGACATTTCCAAGCGTTTTGGAAGAAGGTGATATATAGTAGAAAAAACTTAAAACTTCCTTCCTTGTCTGAGGTTGAATCATAAATGCCATATCTTCAGAAATTTGGACAAATCGGATGTAATCTTAGCACTTTTATCCCAAAGAACCAGTGTTTCAAGGGTACAATACCATGTGTGCAATGGAATGATCATGGATATCAGCACCGAAACCAAATTAAAATGTATATATCAGCAAGTCGATCTCGAATATCGAAAATTACTCTTTTAGCAAGCGCGGACGCTTTGGCGGCGATTTGAATATTTTCCGCACCCAACTTGCCTTGACCTTAGTCATGCCGATCGTGAATCATAAAATTAATCTAAAATTGTTGCGAGTTTTTGAATTTCTATTGTTATTGTTGTTGTTGCTCTAAACATTCCACTATTTTAATTGCGTGAATAATTGAGTTTTTCGTTGGAAAAAGCAGTGTGCGCTCACACTCATCATCAGCGAGTCCTTCGCAGTCGCTGCACGTGCGCACGATCGTGCAATCAAGCCAACAACCAGCCGATCATGCTGACTGTCATTAGCCAATTATCAAATGCATTTATTAACTGTTTCTGTGTTGTCAGTTAGAAAAATGAAAAATTATTATTCCGAACAATGGAATCACTTGACATTGAGCAGAGAGCCAAAGCGCTTGCGGGAGGAAGCAACCGTTATTGCGGTAATAATAGCGCTTAATGACAAACGGTAGTGCAATGACCTTCGCTCGACTGTCACTTGAGAGCTCCACCATTTACAGCCGCTAATCAAATACAATTTTTATTTCGATGTACAAATGGGTGTATGTGTGTGTGTGTTTGCGATGGCTTCACGGCGTTGCATTTCCAGGGGCCATTTGCAGCGTTCGTCTATTTGGTATTGTAATGGCAAACGTCAGTGCAACTGGTAATTTTTAATTAACGCATATAATCACTTAATGAGCGCGTTGCAGCGTTGTTGCAGCAAAAACAGCGCATCAGCACCTAAGCGCTGGCGGTGGCTGGAAGCCAGCAGACGTAGAAGTCTCCTCAAGGGGAGCAGCATCAAAATGCTTGCCACAAAGCAAATTTCTCGACGCTGGCAAAGCTGTCGTGCGAAGCGTTGCATTCATCGCCTCAACGCCTTGGGGCTTCATCAGTGCCGCAGCACCTCTTTGCCTAATCGCTCGCAGCTCAGCCGCAACCGCCGCGGTTCTAACGTTCACTTTGCTGTGGTGTCCGCCGCAAGCACCGAACTTGAACATAAATAAATACATACATTTTGTCTATCGGCGGTGTCACATGTGCCACAATGTTGCTGGTGTCATCTGCGAATGGCAGCGCCTAACCGTTGTGGCAGCAGCATTGATTACTGATGCAATGCGCAACGATGAGGCATGCAATTAGGTTGCTGATTTGTCATTAATTGGATAAATTTGCACTTTAAATGTGCAGATAACGTGCACACGGCTGCATAATGATGATGTGTGCAACAGCAACGACAACAACAGCAGCAAGCAACAGCAACAACAGTAAGATCTGCAAGAAACGCCTAGTTGATAGTTGGTAGTGTTGTTGTTGATCAAACAAACACGAATGCGCTGTCGACTGCAGCTGTTGCATGTTTACCAACAAAGCACACGCCTCCAAACATATGGGCCTATCAGCGCCCCACAAGGAAATGGAACCGCATTTGGAACCGCAGTTACTTGTGATCCAATCCCTACATAGCGACTTTTGTGGCAATACTTGATTTCGAATATTTTTACATCACACTTGTTGCGGCTGAAGCGATACCGCGTATTCTTAAGTAGTCTTCTGCACCGGAAAAGAAGCAACAACTTTTAGACTACATATTGCTTCAGCTAAACTCAACTTATTTGCGGCCTTGAAGAAACGTGTAGCATCGAGTTTATATTGTGTGAGGAAATTCAACAGAGTATGAGATCTTTTTGGTTATGCGAGTCTCATAGGAAATTTAAATTAAGGAGATGGGTTTCTTGTTGCTTGCAATGACGTTATTTTCTACTTTGAACTCGCTGAAATTCTCTTGGATATCGATACTGGATGGTAGTCTCGTGCGAAAGTCGGTTAGATTTCGGAGTTGATACCCACTACGAAGACCTAGATGATCCCATTAAAGCAGTTAAAATACAGCTTTTCTGTGATGTGATTCGACGTTCTTCTACGTATTAACAAAAAACCTTCGCGTATCGACGGAATGCTTTGAGCTTAAATCTCTTGAGGATATGGTACGTATAAAATGCGGCAACTTGAGCCGATTTCTTATGGACTAATTTGAAAATTCGCATTCGTCTAAACTTTAAACTTACCATCCGACCGACATTACAGAACCATTTATAAACGGTTAAAACCCCTTCTACTTGGGCGAGACAAACATTTTCAAGAGCAAGTCGTTCATTGAGCTCTACTCTGGGTCAAGGGTCGCAGCTACTTCTAGTTAACCAGCAATGACTAAGTTCATGCACCGAGAACTACGTCCAGAGTATTTTATGTGAGCACCTGTCGTCGACGGCTTAAGCTCACATTGCTTAAAAGAACATAATCAAAATAATGCGTTGACCAGCGCTAGGAAAAGTTAGCAGCAGAGGTTTTAGATCGGCCGCAAACCAGAGCAAGTGTCCCTGTTCCTTCCACCTTACCTTTTAGAACCAAATAATGCTTGCAAAAAGAGTCGGGCGCTGCCGATCTCAAACCTCTGTCGTACTGTGGCTTTGGCACCCGGCTGCAATGCGACTCCACACTGAACTGAATTTTTCAGTTGTACCAAAAAGATTTAAACCACAGCCACCATGAATCTCCCCAAAGGGCCAAACCCTATAAGCAGATTGGAGCGAACTCCAAGGGCTAACAGCTCCCAGTGGTATCAGATGTCTTTTCAGTAGAAGGAATCTCATTCAAAGACTACAATATTAGTTCAAGCCGATTATTATAACACTATTTTGGACAGGACTATGCTGATATTTCGAGGCAATTCAAATAAGAGACATATTGAATTTTAGTGACCTCTTACGACAGGCTTCCTACCGCGGGCAGAACTCCCAGCCTCATGATAATGGTGAGAGCGAGATCTTTCTTGCGCGCCATCGGCTTACAGTTTCTAACTCCAGAAAGCGTCAACATAAGTTTTTTAGATGCTGCAATAACTTGTCGGGATCACGAATAAAACCCATTCAGATATGATCGGGCAATAAGCGACGAAAACGGCTTGAAATGATTACACCTCTTAATTAAAGACCTTCTTTTTTCGCACTTTATAAGTAACTTTTAGTCCCTATATACTTATGTTATCGGTTTATACGTAAACGAAATCTGTAACAGGAACAGATAGAGAAAGGTAAAACAAAAAACCCGGACACGGTTGCAACGAAGTTGAAACCTTTACTGATGCATTTCCTTCTGCGTAACAAGATCTTCAACTTGATTTAAATCGTTCAGTTTGTATGGCAGTTATATGTATGCTATAGTAGTCTGATCTGAACAATTTCTCTGAAGATTATACTTTTACCTTAGACAATAATCTCTGCAGAATTTTATGAAGATATCTTGTTAAATAATGAAGCTTTCCATAGAAGGACTTGGATTTGATCGTTCGATTTGTATGACAGCGATACCTTATAGTAGTGCGATATTGGCGGTGCCGACAAATATGCAGTTTCTCGAGGAAAAAAATTTGCGATTATCTCAAAAACTGAGTTGTATAAAAAGACGGATAGGAGGACAGACGGACAGACGACCTTACTATATATACACAATTCTCATTAGTATATATTTTTTGGAGTCGTCGACGTTTAGTTCTGGGTGTTACAACATTGGTTGTAAACTTAATACACCCTGTTCAGGCTGAGAGAGTGACATGACACATAGGGAGTGTGAGAGAACTTCCATTTGTCCTCTCTGTAAGCAATTTATAAAAACATTCTCAAATTAATGGATGTTTTAAGTAAGCACTACCTTAACTTACTTAAAATATATTCCAATATTTTAAAATTTTAACCCTTAAAGTAAGACCAGAAAGCCTCTTCCATTAATACAAAGTTTACCCGGAACTTTCTACGGGTTCACTGCAATTCCGAACGCCAGCAGGCGCTGCCATTAAACTTTTACTGTGCGCTCGTATAGTGGCGCTAATTTTAATGAAACATAACAGCTAATTATGCACCAGTTAATTACGAGCAACAACAACACAAATACTTACATACAGAGAAGATTAACATTGAGAAGAAACCTTTCGTGTCGCGCTTTATGCTTCAAAAGTGAACGCGTTGATTACCAAATGAAATAAAACTTTTGATGGAAAACAAAAGCAGAACTTAAAATAAAACAACAACAACAACAATACTTTTTGTAGTACTAACTAAAGCAAAATTGGGCACGCCTACAGGCGCGCGGGCGACTTGCACGTCACCAGCGCCAGCGAGTTGACATTTTAATTGCCAGCAATGGGCCTCAGTAGCAGAAACTGCGGCAGCCCTGTGGCGGTGTAAGGAAAAATGCAACAACAACAACTATTTTAAGACAAAAGTAACACACAGCGCCGCCAACGACGCCGCAGGAGCAATAAATTTAAGTCGCGCGCGACGGTTGGCGCTCGGTCGCCGAAATCTTCGGATTTCTAGCAGTAGCGGTTACATAGCTACATATTTGTAAATATACCATATGTACATATGTATATAATTATATTTGTTTGTGTGCAGCACTGGATTACAGCGATAATGGGAATTTATCCAACTCACATTCTCTGGGGTGGTTGCTTGTGGTTTTATACCCTGAACATGGTATGTTAAGCTTGGCACGAAGCTTGTAACACTTGAATTTTCAATAGGGAGCTACAAAAGTATATGAATAGGGACAGCAAACGACGCTAAATTTTTTCTTGCTATTTCGACATTTCTCTTTACTAAGGTTTGTCATTTTACCATGAAGACGATCCAACAACGAGTTGAAATTATTAAAATTTACTACTGAAATTCGGAGTCAGTGGCATCAAGTTTAAGAGCGCTACGTCCAATTTATGGTCGTCATAATCGTCTTGTCAATCGTCGTCTTGATCAATAATTTAGCGTCTAGCGGAAACACTTTAATGTACATGCACAATACAAAATGTTCCCATGCCAGTGAGACAAAGGAGTGTCCCCAGTTCGGGAATATTGCTGCCGCTGGCTCATCAATTGAGGAAAACGTCTCTAACACGTCGTTCTTAAGGCGTTGATTCTCTCTGTGACGTCGTTGAGGCGAATTTTGCGAAAAAAATGTTGGCCTACATCCTTACAAGATCCAATTGACGCAAGAACTGAAGCCGTTTGACCACCAGAATCGTCGTATGTTTGTGAATTGGGCTGAGCAACAACTCGAAAAATCATCTTCAGCGATGAGGCTCATTTCTGGCTGAATGGCTTCGTCAATAAGCAAAATATGTCTTATTGGTCAGGCAGCAAGCCACACGTACTCCACGATTTGACGGCGTTAGTCTATTTCCTGTGGAGCTATGTCAAATCTATGGTCTATGCCAACAAGCCAGCGACGATTGATGAACTTCGTACAAATATCGAACGTGAAATTGCAGCAGCATCAGCTGATTTACACTTGAAATCCGTCGAAAATTGGCTTCAGCGTCTGGACTTCTGCAAGCGTGCCCGTGGTGGCCATGCAAAAGTCTTCCAAGTTCCATACAAAATGGCATCGAATGTACTTTCACGGTAGTAAAGAATTTCATTGATATCCCAAACCGTTTTTGTGGGAAAAGCCCGTTATTTACATATATTAATGATTTCGTCTGACGAACAGCGTCGATTTAACCATGTTCCTCAATCTGCCTGTCCATCAAGAGTTAGCTCGCTAGTTTTTGAGATAATGATCTGAAATATTTCATACGACCTTTTTTTTCCGAGAAACTGCTCATTCGTCGGAGCCCTCGATATCGGATAACTATTGCAAATGGCTGCCATATAAACTGATTGATCAAATTCAAGTTCTTCTACGAAAAACTTTTCCTTTGTGTGGGGTATTATTGCTCCGGTGTAACCAAATTCCACATTTTGTTTTTGTAATTATTTTTTTCGTTCTTTCTTTCATTCACTTGACTTGCTCGCACACTTTTGCCGCACTCGCCCCAATACTTGGCGAAATTAATTGCCGACTGCAGACGCTGTCAACGCGTTCAAAGTGCCAACAAAAGAAAGCCAGCCAGCAATAAACGCGCACCGTGATAGCGGTGTTGCTGGCAGCGGACGGCTGGCTTAGGCCATTTGGTAACCGCAGGTACAATTTCGTACTTTCATGCCACCAACGTGGCGGTAGCAGCCGGAGAGTTGGAGTTGTGATATATTTGCTGTGGCACGAAGCGGCATTGCTGTATAAAAATGTGAGTATGTGTGTGTATATATTATATATAGATAAGCATTGATTTTTCTACTCGTGCATCGGAGACAGTGTCAACGGCGTGTGAGGCGAATTGCTGAGTTAGATGCTCAGCGATATCGTTTGATTTGCAGTTGCTTGTTGTTGCCGCTGCTCTATCAATGGCCATAAAAATAGTTTAGATAATCGATATATGTTTTTATGTGTAATATGTACATTGTTGTGTGTATATGTAGTATGTATATGTGTGCGTGTTATCATCCTAACTTTGTCCTTTCAACTCTCAAATCTTTTTTCGTTGCTGCCACTGTCTCTCATTGACCTTTTTAATTCATTTTTTTTTTAATTTTTTTCCTCTTTTTCTTTTTTGCCGCTGTGGGCGGGGCTTGCTACATGTTCGTGTGGCTATAAATGCGTTGTCGAAAATTGTATGCTCATTTTCGTTGTCATTTTCTTCAATGTCTGACATTGCAACTCTATTAAGTCCACTTAATACAAATGATGGGCACGTCTGTATGAAAAATCAGCAATAAATATTGTCAAAAAATAAAAGAGCTAAAAGTAGAAACGGCAGCAGACAAAAAACTTATTGTTGTTGCACATTTCTAAGCGATTATCACATCGCAGCTATCGGTCAAGTTAATTGTCGACTTGTGTGACTTTTGTAGTTGTTGTTGCTGTTTCTGTTAATTTTCCGTTCATTCGATTTCAATATCTTTAGAAAATTGCCTGCTCGCGTCCATTCATTAGCGTTTAATATCGTTTATGTTTATATACTTCAATATGTGCTTGTTTGTGTGTGTGTTTGTGGCAGCTTAGTTCATAATGAAGTCCTCATACACCTTTGTATAATTATCCAATACACTTTTAATTCCATAAATACACATATATATGTATATATGCCTGCACATACATACACACCCATACATGCATCCACATAATTTTTATTCACTGTTTTCCTAATGTATAACACAAGATTTATGTTGTCTGCTTCGATTGTTCGCCGCGTAGATTTGCTTGATTTGTTGCCCGCCTTTGTTTGTCAAGCAATATAATTTCATTCTATTCGAAAATTATTATCACACTTAAGTTTCTTTATTATTTTGTTTTGTATGGCATTCAATACGACTGGCTTACAGTTGGTGGTATTGTTGGCGATCACATGTTTATTTTGACCATCTCGGCTGCACTGTGAAAAAATCTTGGCGCGACCGTCATTTGATAGATAAAACAAGAAAAAACATTAACCTAAGCTATAATACCCTTCGCAGGCGCATTTTTCTAGCATTAGAGTGCTTGAAAATATCTTTATTTTGATTTTAATTGATCAGTTTGTTTGGCTATATGCTATGGTGGTCCGATCTAAACAACACATTCAAAAATTGTAGTGCTTCCTTTGTGAATTATTCATAAAAAGTTTTGTGAGCATATCTTGCCGAATAAAAAAAGTTGCTTTACGAGAGCTTGATTCTGATCTGTTAGTCTGTGTAGCAGCTATATGTTAAAGTGGTCCGATATCGGTGTTTCCAACAAGTGGGCAGCTGCATGGAGAGTAAAAGACGTGTACGAAATTTCGATGTATCAAAAATTGAGAGAGTAAAATTGTGGCGTATATACTGTTTGTCTTGTGGACATGGCAAAATCGATTCAGCTCGTCATGCTGATCATTCCACCATACTGATCTTTGAAGTTTCTCTCTGGGTGTTAAAAACTTTTCTTATATCCCTCTGTGGGTTAAAAATTCAGAGCATATATATACTGTATATATATATATCTAATCGCAATTAGATTTCGGTAAACTGGACATATTAAGGGTCCGCGAGAGGGACATTACGAAATCTGTTACTTCGACTAGATTAATTAAGCTCCTCATCAATAAATCGAATTATAGAGTAATAGTCAGACAATATCAGCGAAATGTCAGCATCTTGCGACTAAATGACGGATTAAACAGACAAGAAGGAATGTTGTTCCAATAAATAAATGAATTCCGTGAAACCCCGTTGCAAGAAAAACGGTAGAGCCATAAACTGAATCTGCAATAGTAAAGGAAGCTTCGATGCATTTCTCCGCTTGTAAAATACTGAAGTAAACTCCTAATAAGATTGTGAAGAACAGCCGTTGTGTAGGTTGTGAGTGGTTACCTTCTATTAATCTTTGATGAGCTCATGTAACAGTTACCCACGCGGAATCTACTCGTACTTCCGAGAGATATGGCAGAGTCGCTGTCGAAGAGGCGCAGTGACCTTGTTCAGGGGGAGTTTTCTGCCGGAGCTCTCAATCAAGTCTTGCTTCAGACTGCCAGACCACTGCAGTGTACATGCAGTTCTCCAAAGGGCGTCGTGGTTTAGATAATAATATATCCATTTCTATAGCAGAGCTGCTATACAAGACTTGAGCTCGATGGCAGTGAGCTCAAAGCTAGTCAAAGAGTGCATAACCTCACTAGCGGTAGCAGCAAGCTATTTATTCCGGATCTATGGGCTTCGCATGAACTTAGTATGCGTTGGTCAGCAACTGGTATAACTTACCAAGGCTCAAATCGTCGCAAAGTTCCAATGAGGAAGATGATATGGAAACATTTAGACACTTTCTCTTCTATTTTTCAGCTTTCGCCAGTCTGCGGACAAATCCGAGTCGATTCCAAGACGAAATATCTCCTGTCATCAAACAAACAGTCATCGCATTCGCGACTTGGCTCCCACGTGACTGTTTCGCAGTCTTCGAAGTTGTAGATAATTTCGTCTATCTTGAAACCAGCATTAACGCCAACAACAACGTCAGCCTCGAAATCCAACGCAGAATAACTCTTGCCAACAGGTGCTACTTCGGACTGAGTAGGCAATTGAGAAGTAAAGTCCTCTCTCGATGAACATCATTCCCGTCTTGCTATATGGTACAGAGGCATGGACGACGACAACTCCTGATGAGTCGGCGTTAAGAGTTTTCGAGAGAAAGGTTCTACGGAAGATTTATGGTCCTTTGAGCATTGACAACGGCGAATATCGCATTCGATTGAACTAAGAGCTGTGCGAGTTATACGATGACTTTCGCATCGTACAGCGAATTTAGAATTCGTCTAGGTCATGTCATCCAAATGGATGAAAACACTCCAGCTCTGAAAGACGCAGTTCCCGGCGGGTTAAGTAAAGCAAGAGGACGACCTCCACTGCATTGGAAAGACCAGGTGGAGACGGATCTGGTTTTGCTAGGAATCTCGAATTGGAGCCAAACAGCGAAGAGGCGCGCTGTTGTAAACTCGGCTATAACCATGTAAGCGGTGTCTACGCCAATAAAGAAAAAGAGAAAACATAATTTTCCGAGTACGAAGTATTCCATTACCTTTCAATTTTAAGGTCGCTTTGTAAATTTGGATGAAAACTAAGCGTTTGCTAATATATGTTTATATTATGGTACGATAAAATTCGTTATTAAACGGTGATTAGTCGACTTTAGTATCGAATATCGAGAATATCTTTGGTGCCACAATAACTTTCACAGTGTAACAGCAACGGACAACACTCTCTACAATCACACACTCGCGCTCATATTCCAATTTGCATTCTGTTCACGTTCATTTAATTCCCATCTTTAGAGCAGCGTTAGTTTGCTGGCGATCACCGTTTGTGATCGAGCGCAATAAAATAGTTTTAAGCTGATTTTAATTGAGAACCCCTCGTGTGTTGGCCTCGAATGATCGACGATCGGTAAATCTAATTTAGTGGCTTCGCCTATTGTCTGTCTGTGCGCGTACAAATGCCGCGCAACTAATCTGGTCAACTGATCTTTCTACAAACACATCTCTCTGTGTATGTATGTAAGTAATTATAGCGATGAGCTTGTAAAATGTGCAGCATCTGCAGGCGAACGCTGGAGAGCGCGGAGCTAGAGTTTCACATTTACATTTATAGAGTTGTTTGTTTGGCGATGATCGCAACGAAATTGTCTCGTTCAAAGTGCCAGCGGTGCCATTGTCAGCAAGCTGTGTGTGTGTAAATGTGTGCCTGAGGTAACAAGTGTATATGTGACTAAGGTATCAAGTGTGTGTGTGTGTGAGTCCAAGTCAACTCCACAACCTGCGGCTGCTGCATATCAGCACTATCGTGTTCACGAGCACACCAAACTGGCGAAGGCAGCTACTAAAATGCTTGTAAGCGTTTATACATATGTGTGTGTGTGTTTGTATGTATATACCATACTAATTGTAAATATGTAAGTCTATGCAGATGCGCCGCGAGCAAATCGAATTGAATCGCTGCTGTTACACGGTGTTCGTGCCATCCAACGGCGGCCCTTTAACACACATATAAAACCACACATATACACACACTCGGCCGCAATACACTCTCATGGCCTAACACGATACTAACGAGGCTATTAATTTTTATTGAAATTACAAATTCAAATGCAGACGCTGTGGCAGCCTAGGCGGGCCAAACACACACACACACTCATACACACACCCATTCAGCATGCGGTGGTGCCTGGCGATGGAGGTGCCAGGCCTTAACTGGCAGTTGGCGGACAGGTCGCACGGCTTGACCTGCCGCAGCGTTTGTGCTGCTCATAAACTATTAGTAAATTGATACGAACGTTTTGTATTGCTTGGGCAGCTTTTCAATTGCTGCATAAACAGGTGTGTGTGTGTGTGAGTGTGTGCATTTGTGCGCCGTGTAGCTGCTTTGTAATTCAACTCATTTGCTTATCTCTGCGCCTATTTTTGGTGGCAATTATTTGGCTTTGACATCAGCTTGATTTGTTTAATGATTTGTTTTTGGCTTTCAAAGTGGAAAGCTTTGAATATTTATGCACGAGGTTTAGGTGTATGCGTCTATGTGTTTGCGTGTGTGTGTTCTTTGGGTACCACAATTTTTATAGTAGGCAGTCTGGTGATTTGTGGCTTGTAGTCATATCACGCCATGGCGCTATGTGATTTTCAGTATCGATTTCCCAAAGTATCTTGCTCAGCAACAGCAATTTGTTGGCCTCACCAATTGAGGAGGAGTGCGACCCAGATACAAGGCATTTTTGATTTTTTTTCATGTGACATATTAGCACACATACACACATATATTTACATACACAAACATATTAACATAGACATGTACAAACATATGCAGTTTACTGCATAAATCAAGCGCGCACTTTACTTATAAACATTTATTCTCAGCGTCTCTTAGCTGCGCGCATGCGCAGTCTCCATTTGCGCTCGCTAGTCAATTATGCAAAATACAACATGAAAACGTTACAAATTTTATGCATTAATAAGTATAATAATGTGGCAATTAGTGGCGATAATGGCTTGTAAAATTATTTGCTTGCTTATCAATTGCGTTCCGACCCTTCGTTTAATCGCTCGGCGCATACAGTTGACGCAATTCAGGGTTAAACAGAGATCCTTGCAGCTGTTGTGTCGCTGGTTGCGTGTTTTCACTTCCCAAAAGTTGTACAGGAATGGCTGAAACCAGTTTTATGGAATAAAAAGCTTACGGTAAACATACTAAAGACTTGGTGGTGAACGATTGAGGGGCACATCTGCTCTGAAAGCCTAAAGCAAGGTGAGCTTGAGGAATTTAAAAGAAAACTGTTGCAATATTAGTACATTTTGAAAGCCAAAACAGTAAAATTAAAAAAAAAATAAACATTTTGAGACTTCCACCCAAACTCCAACGGTGCTAAAATGGTACCGGTCTTCTCCATGGATGAAACTTCAAAGGAAAAATTATCCACAAGAAGCTGTTGTCCAAACAAAAACCGTCGTTCAATAAAAAAAAAATTGAAATTAGATAAAATGGCGACGTTTTAAAAATACAGTTGATTTTTATCCAAATTTGAAAAATGTTGCTTTGAGAAAAACATCTTTAAAGATATACTGTTAGCGCTGACTGAACTTAGCGGTTATACTGTAAAAGGCTGTAACTGTCAAAAAATATCTAAAATATTTCAAAGTTGTTATCTGTTAAGTCATTACCTTTCGCAATATAAAAAAAAAATCGATTGTTCCTACAAATTTCCTACTGGGTGTGGCCTTTAACGGTTTCTACTAACTACTAACTACGAAGAGTGCCATATTACAGTATACATGTGTTGCTGTTGTTTTCAGCAGCATAGATAAGACCGAGTTCCAAAATTCTCGAGCTACCTAAGAAGCATTTTATGTTGAGATCTATTAAACACAGATGGTAGGATTTAATTTGCCGTTAAATCTAGTTGTCAATACAATGACTTCAGTCGCTCAGCTTGCTTTATGAGTTCTTTACAGTTAATCAAGTGTAAATATGGTTTTTCGTGAAATATTTCTCTGGATTATAACAAGAGCCAACTTATCGGCATTTGAACTAACCAATCGTTTTTGTTAGCCACCCTGATTACAGAGAACGCTTTGAGGAAGCTTTGTTATTTATTGGCGAGACAGGTGAACCCGTTATTACATATGTTAAGTGTGCATAATGATTTTGGTTACAGCCGATTTTACAACAGTGCGCCAGTCGTTCTTTCTTCCCGCTATTTGGCGCCAATTGGAGATTCCAAGCGAAGCCATGTGATTCTTCACCTGGTCTTTCGAACGGTGTGAAGGTCTTCCTCTGCTTCCTCCGGGGCTGCGTCGAATACACTCAGAGCTGGAGCGTTCGTTCCATTCGAACGTCATGATCTAGTTAGCATAGCTGTTGTCTCTTAATTCGCTGCACTATGTCAATGTAGATGTATATCTCGGACAGCTCATCGTTCCATCGAATGCGGTATTCGCCGTGGCCAACGCGCAAAGGACCATAAATCTTCTGAAGAACCTTTCTCTCGAAAACTCGTAACGCCGACTCATCAGGTGTTGTCATTGTCCATGCCTCTGCACCATATAGCAGGACGGGGATGATGATTGACCTGTATAATTTGGTCTTTGTTGCTCGAGAGAGGACTGTACTTCTCAATGTTGGCAAGAATAATTCTGCGTTGGATTTCGAGTCTAACGTTGTTGTTGGTGTAATACCGTATTAGTTTTGCGTGGATACCAGATTCAGACATCGCGGCATAAAGTCAGCTCCTCTTCGGGCTGTCGTAAGCAACTTTAAAATCAATGAAGAGGTGGTTTTATATACATACAATTTTAAAATGGACTACACCAGCTTTTTCGATAACAAATCCAATTAAGAAGTAAAGAACTTTAAAATAACTTTTTCAAAAGCCAAGCAACCAAAATTTTATCGTTACATACATTACGAGGTGTGATCAAAAAGTATCGCGAATTTTGTGTTTTTTCAAAAATTATTTATTTATTCATGAATATCTATTTTGTCACCTTCAAAGTAATCCCCATGAGATATTATACACTTGTGCCAACGGTTTTTCCAATCTTCGAAGCACTTCAAAAAATCATTTTTTTTATCTTCTTCAGATGCCGTCTTTATCCTTCGATGTCGTCTTTATCAAGAAAAAGTCACAGGGGGCCAGATCTGGGGAATACGGTGGCTGCGGCATCATTAGTGTGTTCTTTTTGGCCAAAAAGTCGCGCACAAGCAACGATGTGTGAGCAGGGGCGTTATCGTGGTGCAAAAGCCAATTTTTGTTCTTCCACAAATCCGGGCGTTTCTGGCGGATTGCTTCGCGCAAATTGCGCATAACTTGCAGGTAATATTCCTTATTGACCGTTCTTCTTTGTGGCAAGAACTCATGATGCACCACGCCCCTGCAATCGGAGAAAACTGTCAGCAAATACTTCGCGATACTTTTTGAACACACCTCGTACTTCGTTTAAATTGGGAAAACGGCGTCAGTCACATAATAATCTGGCTTTTCGAGATAACATATCGACAAGATACGAAACTGAAATAAGTTCTTGAGCTTACTTCGAGCTGAGTTATAATTTAAGACAGTTCCTAA
The DNA here is from genome assembly GCF_024586455.1 of Bactrocera neohumeralis. Classification (NCBI taxonomy): domain Eukaryota; kingdom Metazoa; phylum Arthropoda; class Insecta; order Diptera; family Tephritidae; genus Bactrocera; species Bactrocera neohumeralis. Next base: position 80,347,497 of record NC_065919.1, on the reverse strand, counting down.
ATATTGAATTTCATTTCTTCATTTTCTAGGCGAGGACAATGACAAAAGAAGCTAATTATTATTATCTTCTATGAAAGGGGTTTTTGAGAAGTACCAAGGATTGTTCTTTTCCTATTAAGCTTTTGGGACTGGAATACAAAATTTGAAAAATATATCTCAGTCAATCAGTTTATGAGATATCGATCTGAAATTTTGCATTCACCGTTTTGTCACCAATAAGCAACTCATTTGTCGGAACGACCAATATCGGACCATTAAAGTCTATAGCTGCCATACAAACTGCACGAAACAAATTAAGTGCTTGTATGGAAAACTTGATTATTTTACGAGATATGTTCAGGAAATTTGACTTGGGAAATTTTTCAAGGCAACGGTGCAGTCTCCGAATAGATTGTTCAGATCGAATCAATATAGCAGATATTGTAAGTAATCGTTTATATTTGTGAATGGTATTATTATAGCTTCGGTGGCACCGAAGTAAATGTTTTTTCTTTTTTTCTTCAGCATTAACACTATAATTGAACTGATTTTGGTTGGACATACATACATCTACAACCATATGATCCACGTCAACTTTTTCCTACGAAAATCTGCAGCTTGACAAATAATTGCATTAAAAGATTTTAAAATCCATTATTTTCTATTTTCATTCTTCTAGCAGTGCTTTTTATTAGTAAGCCTATTAGAGAAATTATAATTCTTTTTCATTCATGTAAAACAAACAAGGAGCACATAAATTAATTTGCAGCACAAATGAATTTGTAATTGCCGGCTGCCACCTTTTTCACCTTAGCCAACAAGCGGCCAAAGCTCTGTCGCGCACTAGGGCTAAGTCAACACAAAGTAACACTTTTTAACATTTTACATTTAAAATGCAAAAAAATTGCATTAGCTTACACATACATATGCATAAGCGAGACTTACAACTATATGCCAAGCTAAATATATACATTACTGCGGGTCGATTTGCAGGGGATAAAAAAAAAAGGAAAAATCGCATATACGAAAACTGGGTTACGGATCAATCAGAAAAATTTTGCTAAAAAAGAATTTAAAGCCAAAAAAAAATTTAAGAAAAAGGGTTCATTTTTGGAGTTTACAAAAATTTTTTGTTCAGATTTTGAAATATTCGAATATACGAAATCGGCCAGATCGGCATGAGTGAAATTTTAAGACTTTATAGTTTCTGATTTTTAAGAATTTAATAAAAAATTTAACTAATTTGACAAATATAAAAATATTTTTTTTTTTTTTAATAAAAATATAATATTTTTTTTTAATAAAAAGTATTTAATAAAAATATAATATTTTTTAATAAAAATATTTTTTTTTTTTGAGTCTTTTAAGTACATTTCACTTTTCAATTACAATTCAAAAAAAAAGATCGATCAGTCTAGTATTACACTTATGCACCCATTTACATATTCGCCTATTTATATACTGAAGTTGCATGTATTATTTAAATGCGACACGAGTGTTAAACGACTAAAGGACAATAAGCTGGTTAGTCGCATAATCACACACACACACACACACATACATGTATATTCAGTTGGAAGCATGGCTATTTGACTTATGCGCACGCAAGCACCCAGCTCCTAGCTGAGCCGACCATTTGGCGCTGCATTTCGTGGCATGCCCCGCATGGTTGCATTCGCGCACTGTTTCGCAACTGCGAATTCTCCGGCGATTCGCGTGTATTTCAAGCTCGACCAGCGTAATCGCTTTTGCCACAGTCGACGCCGAAAACGACAGCCTTTTACAGTCGCGTAATTAAGAGTTGCCTATTGTATAAATTACGCGAAACAAATTTTTCAACAACCAAGCACTTAGAAACCGTAAAATACTACATATTGGCGCAGCAATGGAATGGGAAGAAGATGTACAGTGAGGCAGTTCATAGAGTTACATATTTACATATGTATATGTGTGGTTTGTGCGTGTGTTGGTGCAGGTGAAAAGGTGGAGTTGGCAGAGCTTTCCTTTTGCATATGCAGGTACGAAGAGTGCACTGAACTTCAGTTTCAAAAATTGAAGTTGCGTTTTCTTGTAAATATCCAGTTAAATATTTTCTTTATAATCTTTATGTTAGAGCTATATTTTTATCATACTGAAAACAAACAAGGAAGGGTTAAAAGATTTTCATAGTTCATCCTAGTAGAAGCTTTGGGTGGATATCAAAAACTTTTGTATCAAATCACATTATTTTAAGGGGTTAAATGGGATTCACCATCTCAAAAAAATCGAGTTTTTTCCAATATAATTTTACATTATAACAAACAAGTATCCTAAAATAGTAAATAAAACGCAAAATATTTAATTATTCATCAACATTTATTTTGTCGCCTTCAAAGTAATGCCCACCAGGTGCAATACACTTATGCCAACGATTTTTCAAGTCGTCGAAACACTTTTATAAGCACTCGGATGGCATTCGGCTCCTTCAGCGAATTTTGATTTATCTCTTCAATCGACTGCATTGTTCTTTCACAATTCCAGCCGCTTACGACGGATGTTCGCTCGCAAACGCCTCAAGATGATCAAATAGAACCAACCACTTATTGACCGTCTGTATCTCTGAAACAAATTCATGATACACCAAACCACGAATATCAAAAAAAAAAACAATGAGCATTGCCTTGATTTTTGAGTGGTTTTTGGTCTCGGCTCGTTTTTTCCCCTTACAGGTATTTCGATGGTTGTTGACTTGTTCGCATGTCAAACTCCTAAACCACGTCTCATCGGCAGTTATAAAACTCTCCATTAAAACAAGTGTTTTTTTTTTCTTTTTTACTTCAGATCCTGCATGAAGTTCTGCTGTCAACTCGAAGGTCCCTTTTAGCTGAGGGACTGCCAGAAATGACGTCGTAAAGGCCGACATTAAATTAAATAAAATTTCATTAAATCTTCTTAAAATATTTATCTTTAGAAGAATAAAAAGTTTGAAAAAAAATCCATATTTAATAAAAAACAATTTAGTGAAAAAATTATTGAAAATAAACCGTTTTTTATTCGAGGAAACCCACGTTATCCGTGAGGGAAGCAAGTATATTTTCACTTGATCTTATTCAAATACATATGTATGTATCTTGTACCCTGACTCAGCATCTGATCAAATGATAAAAAAACCAATATTTATTATCGTTTTCAAAATAGGCTCCTTTTGAGCCAATAGAAGCAAGCCAACACTTAAAGCAATTTTCCATACATTTTCAATGGGTCTCGGTTGGGATCGCGTTCAGAGCCTTCATCGAAGTAAGGTTTTTCGATTTCAGCTTATTTTTGAAGCGCCATTCCTTTGAATATTGGTCAGTGTGACCGTCATATTCAAGAACCGACGTCTCGTTACCAGTAATGATCCGTTTAATGAATGTAAGGTCCTCAGCTACGCTGTCAAGCATCTCTTTTGCGATCTCTATGTATTCGACGTCGTTTTTGAAAAGATTCAGGTACGTCTAGCTTCATACTCATCGATCCATAAAAGATGATAAACTCCTTTGGTGACTCAGTGATACGGCGATTTAAAATTTTCAAGAACAGAGGTGGGCGGATGATTCGAATAAGACAAGTTTTCGATGATTTCCCTGTATTCTCTGTGTCACCCAAATACTTGTGTTTTAGATAAAGTAAATTCCCTAAAACACTTCTATGACAACATTGGAAACCTAAAATAATTTCAAAAAAACTCCTTGTTATATTTTAGCGGTAACAATCGCAGACAAACCTTTCGACTCATAAAAAAAAGCAGCTGTTTACAATAATTATTATTTGAGGTAATTTAAGTTGACAGCTTCTTAGTTTTGGCATTTAAGAAAGCAATAAGGATTGTACTACTTTAAGCTGGTAGTAGCTGATCCCTACTGGGACAGACACTTAATAGTTCCAATTCTCATGTAGCGAAGAAATCCTTCAAATTGGTAAACCGTCTTGAGTACATTCTAAAGCTGCCCTGATTTGAATTTGAGCCAAAATTCTTCTAGCATACAATTGCAGAATCACGTCAATGAATCCTTGTGATGATTCCGCCCCCTTACTTCCAGACAACTTCAAAACTAGCGGTCAGGCAAAATTTTCATCATTAATGTGTGGGTAAAAGATTGGAAAAACTTGCGCTAGATAATTATATCACTGGGTAAACGAACCTCTTTAGACTTTTATAATTAACAATCCCAAGGACTCAGTTAACTTAAAATCCAGCATTCCAAGCGTATAACTTGAGCTAGTAGGAACACTCGTCCATGTTTCCAAACGGTTCATTGAGAAATAATGAAATGGACATAAACAAAAACAAATAAGGAAGAGACAAGTTCGAGTATAACATAAGATTACACACTCTTGCAATTTTGAAACGATTAAAGCCAGGGAAGTACCTTCAGTAAAATAAGGCTTGTTAGTTATATGGGGTCTAGAGCAAGTTTTCAACAAATTTTATTCATTCTAAGCACAAATATTCACCGATATAAGAAAAACATGGTCTCTTAATTTTCTTAAGATAACTCACATTTGACCGATTTATGCGGCATAAAGGGGTTATCCACTTGTAATTTTGAAAAAAAAAATCGAATTTTTAAGCATATTTTGAATGTACATATATTCGAGAACATGGTCTGTAAATTTCAAAGTAATCCGGTAAATAGTTTCGGAGTAATGAGCGTATTTGTAAAGACGTCTCCGAGCGTTTGAAAGTAGTCGGAACCGTAAACCGGAACTTTAAATGCTTTTTCTCGTAACAATGTTTTCAAAGTCGTTAGTAATATTTCTCCGAAACGGCTTGACTGATTGACTTTTCACAGAATCTTTTTAGAGTACTTTTGTCAGATAATGACCGAAGGAATAAAGTTTCTGATAAAAATTCCGATTTTTTAAGTCACTTTAAAGTATAAATTTTCGTGTAAAAGATTATTTTCGTTGGGAATCCGCCATTTTGCCTAAAATCAAAATTTTGACTATTTCTTCGATCATTATCTGTATTTATTTATTCTAAAAGCAATCCTTTTGTTTTTTTTTTTGTTTCAGATAATTTGGATCAGAGATATCTTCCTCACCGCCAAACACCTTTTTGTGGAGGACTTTCAGGAGATCTGCTACAGAAATGACGGAACCCAATATTTTTATTAAAAAAATATGAATTCATAGAATACGTTAATTTCGCTAAATGTTATATACAATGTTCCTATATTTTATGTATATACCTCAAAAAAAAAATTAATAAAAAAATACATTTTTTCGAACTTACAAGTAGTCACCCGAAAGTTCGAAAGTTTTTATATAATTTATATTAGGTATTTTAATAAAAATATTTAAAAAAATCATATTTCCTTTTTCGTATAAATAAGGCATACAACATATAGTATATGTATGTACATCTTTTTAGAAGAAATTTCAACCGAAATATTTCCTTTCAAAATATGCAAATATGCTAATACTGGGTCCAATTCTCCGCTCATATTTATTCATAATGATAATAAAACTTTGATTACCGCAAATCATTTGTGCGCTAATGAGTTCAGATCGGAGCGTTTGTGATAAGCGTTGAAGATTTTATCGCGCGAAGAATAAGCTCCATTATAAAAATAATGCAACAATAAAATGAAGCGAACAAAAGAAGGCGAACAAGTTGAAGCAATAAAAAATACCGTTCGATACATGTTTAATAGTGTTCGAAGAATGGACAGCAAACAACAACAATAACAACGAACATTAGTCGTACCAGCACCAACACCAGCAACAACACCAACAATAATTATGGATTCAAGAATTCAGCGCCGCCGCAACCGCCAGCACTTTGCATGCAAATTGCAATCAAAATTAATTAGTCAACATTTTTATTGTTTGTACAAATGAGCAAAATTAATTTGCATGAATAATAAAAAATGCGAAATTATCAAAATGCCACAACAAAAACAATAGCAATAACAAAAGCAATAGCAAAACAAACATGCAGCAAATAAAGAAAAATGATTAGCAGCATTTTATTGATGTTTCTTGTGCTCGCATTTGCATTTGTGTGCGACCACCAATGAATTTCCTGAAACAACAACAAAAACAATTAATCTATATAGCTATGACATATTTTTGTTGGTATGTGTGTAGTTGTGCTTTAACATTTCATTAATTTATCTTTTATGTTCATAGCATTACACACCAACATTGTTATAATTAATATTGCATTAATTAGTCACGCATGCGCGCTCCACTAACTAAGCAAGAAGAGCGAGAATGTGTAAAGAAACAGAAGCAGGTGTGATAATATTTTAACTGGACGCCAGCCATGTGTGTAAAATTAGCAGGAAATCAGCTTCTTCAAACTCGAACTTTGGTCGAGAGTCGGGAGAGAGTCGGCTCTAACCGCCATTGGGACGAGAGCGCGGTTGCTACACTTGACTTACTACTCCGAAAGGCTTATTCTAAATAGAAAGCTTTCATGGAGGCTAAGGTAGGAATCGATTGCCTTATATTGCTGTAGAGGGGCTATAGAGTAAAGGTGGTGATTCTCACCTAAAGTGGTGTTTTGACTCTACGAAAGCGTATTCAAGCCAATAATGAGCCATAGTGTGTTCGTCTGGTGAAGGGCGCTCGAAAAGCTAAGAAGCTTGAATGTATTCAAAGAGCGGCTTTTATCGGCATCTGCAGTGCAGTCCGCAGTACACAAACAATAGTTTTTAATGACTTTTTAAACATTGCACCCGCGGACTTTGTCGACAGTTGATTTGATGCAAAGTGAGCTCTAAGGATCAGACAAGCTGGGTGTATGAAGGGGTCCCTACAAGAACACGCCAAAATTCTCTCCTGCTACTGTATTCCAAAAATTCACTACGTTGCAGAGGCGACTCGTGTCGGCTCTTGTTCACATACTAACGAGGGATATGTGGATAGGGAGAAGTCGCTGAAGAAGTTAAGCTGTAAGCAAATTTCCGGATTGGTCGAAGCTAGGAAGGAGGGTTAGAAGAGAAGTTTTCTGTAAGGAGCTCTGCGTCAATCTTAGCTTTAAACTACCGGACAACTGTAATATTTTTCAGGCAGAAGTGGCTACTATCAAGGTGGCACTAGACGTACTGATACGGAAGCATTTACTTGGACATCAGAGCGGCAATACTAGCGCTTAGATTGCTAAATGTACACTGAAAACTAGTCAAGTAGTGTCTGTCCTCACTAGAAATAGCCTCAAGCTACTTTCTCATCAGACTCGTTCGTGTGACTGGTCACAGCGGAATTGCAGGTAACTGAAAAGTCGATGCGTTAACCAGAGAGGGCACACTTGCTCCGTCCAAATCGGGACCGAGTTGAATCTCCATTGTCGTCTGGCATTCAAGTGCTGGAATTATGAACCTAGCGTGCGCTTAGCAGTCGCTATTCGACGAGCTCCTCCCGTGCGACTGCGTGATCCCTTTGGCTAAGACTATAATGCAGGAGATCTACTGAACTACGTAACGTAGGGATTCTTACCAGACACTGTCTAAAAGGTATTCATGCGGTAGGGCTTGTTGTCAAAATTGTTTGGAGAAGGGTAAAGTTGAAATAGCCAGGCAATTCTTCCCCACTGTCCAGACTTTGCATGATTGTGATTGAAACTTTTCGGTAGTTTCACCTTCTGACCAAAAGACATAGCCGAAACTGATATTAGCCGTCATAAGCCGTTGGGCTCAAAGCGTTTTGTCGATTAAGAAGAGCCTAATGGTCTATTTATTATATAGGAGTATAAAGAACCACAACTAACCGGCGTTCTGAGCAATCCAAGTGAGATCCCTGTTAGGATCGATTTCTTAATCTATCGTAATTTAACTCTAACATCGTACAAAACGGATAAAGGACTGAGTTTCATATTTCCCAATTTTGGTCTGGTATCATTTCTGCAATAATTACTATATTATTTATCTATTCCTGCTGATTGAGCTTCATCTCATCATTATGTTAGATATCCTGAACTGGTTTGTTAAGTTTGCCACGATGTTTGCCAACACTCAGAGTGAAACATCGTAAATAAATTTATGTGGTGAGACTGACAGGCGGACATTACTGGCAGTCTGTCTGTATATACGCGAACGAGTCTCTCAGTTTTTGAGTTATCGATCCAATTTTCACACTCTTTTTCTTTCTAAGAAACTGCCGGAACCGCCGATATCGGACTACGATGGCATATAGTTTCCAACAAGCTTCTCGATCACAAGTGTTTCTTGTTATTTTATAATCTTAGATTTTACTGGGATCGCAGCTTTGATTAGCTGTATAAGCCGATTTCAAGGAAATATTGGATCGGTTGGATTTTACCAGGCTCCGACTCGATCTAGTTCTATTAAATGCAAATCTACGCCGAGTGATTGTTTCCCGAATGAAAACGAAACATCCAACCGTTCGAATACTTTTCGACGTTTTTTTACTCGCTGATTTGTTTGCGATTTGATTGACTCGCTACTCGTTAGTACGACAATGTTGTATGTTCTGAAAATATTAATGCTGTACTAATGAAAAATAAGTATACAGTCGGGCATATTTGGTCAGTATCAATCACTCGAGCCTAGAGCATTTGAATCCGCGAAAACACAAAAATGGTCCGAATATGTGACTTTCTTCATTAAATTTTTATTAAGTTCATCTTTTATTACAATCTATCAATTACTTATTTGAATGTTCCCACAGTGCCTACGCTGCCTCGACATTGAACACACACTGCACTATATACTATATTTATACGTGAGTAGCGACTCTCACACACGGGAACTTATGGAGTTGGCCAAACGTTTACCTGGTGTATTCTGAGAATTCCATGCGGACTGGTTCGGCCATTATTGCTATAATTGGCCAATATGCATAAATAATGTGAATGTATAGTAGTTGCAGCAACAGTAGCAACAACAACAACAAAAACAATAGCCATAACAATAGTCTCAGCGTTGACCATTGAGATAGCGGCAACAAACATTCCAGTCCACCACTACACCATTGACATTGGCTGTGGCAAGAAGCGAGGAGCAGCGGATGCCTTCCGCCCTCCGTCAACTGCGCGGGTGCCAAGGTGTGCGTTGGCGAAGCGCGATGAGGTATCGGCGGCGAGTGCAATGTGAACATGTCAAGCAAACAATAATCATAAAAATACGATGAATTTAACTGATGCGAATTGACGCGCGGAGCACAGTGGGCCAAACGCCGTCTTCATCGACGTCGTCGTCGTTATTTCACTTTACGTCGTGCCTCCGTCTCACAGTCGGTTATTTGCTTTGCAGTCCTCTCAGCCATTGACTTTCCTGCTTTCTTTCCGTACGCATTTCCAGCTCGGATGGTTCATTAAGCGCCGACTGTTGATGGAACATTCAGAAGTGTGCAGCTTCCCCTGCAGCGCAAACCAAGAAGGGAGCAAGAGGCAAGCGCTACAATCTTCTATGTGTGCCGTGTAGTGGATTATGAATGGAACCAGCTATGTAAACGGCGCTTCAGAGCCTTCGCAGTTTATGTATTTCTGTGTGTGTGTGTGTGTCTGTCGGCGAAAATGCGCTCCAAACACTTCTATTTCCATTTATAGCAACGCAGCAATTGCTAAAGTAACACCATGGGAAATGCGACAACATTGGCAGCGGCAGTGTGGGCTTTATAAATCAGCGAAGTTGTTCAACAAGAGAAAACCGTTTATGTGAGATCGTTCTAAATCATTATCTATATGTGTGTATGTAAACAGTTAAATGCCGGAAACTAATTAAGTAAGCGAATTCCGTAAATTTGTTGGAAGACATCTGCCGTTGTTGTTGCATCTCTTGGTGCTGAGAAACTTTTTGCTTAACTGTTAATCATATAATAACGCTTAATTGCAGGCGCAATCAGCGCATATCTCTAGATAATAGCTCAAAGAATCTAATATTTATTAATTCTTCTTTAATGATTTTGGTTGTTTCGTATAAAAAGTCATAGTGAAACATGGTATATAACGATACTGACGACTGTTTAAATATTTTTTAAAAATTAATTTCGCAATTTGTACCGATATTAGTACTTTTTCATATTTGGTATTTCGGGTCTGATTTTGGATAAGTTAGAGTTTAACCCGTTACAGTATCCAGAATGCAGCTGCTCATGGCTCACTAGATTCACGCGGCAATTCGAGCTCGACGTCTGCAATAGGTGTTGATTTGACTCCAAGAACTCCATTCACTGAGAAGCAGTCAGTGAAGATATTTATGGCTTCACTGTGAATGGTGCAAGTCTGAAATAAGTTGCGTCTGTACTCTGGTCGGCATATTGTCTTATGTCGTCGATGTACTTAAAAAAAGATCTCTTGATATTCCTAGGAGGCGGTTCCGCTTCAAGCAGGCGACTGCAGGGATGGTTTCTACAGTGATAATTGTTTGTCGCGAGCAAGAGTTTTTGATTGGTACAAATTATTCAAAGAGGGTCGAAAACGCGTTGACGAAGAACAAAGTTCAGCACGGCCATCAATATCAATTGTGATCAATATGTCAATAAAATAAAGGAATTATTGCTTGAGAATCGACTATTAACAGTCAGAGATCTTACTGACATCGTTGGAATATCGCAAGGTCCCGTGAAGACCATTTCGAAAGTTCATTTGGGCCTATGAAAGTTAAAAACACGATTGCTTCCAAAATCACTCCTTCTTTCGAAAAATAGCTACGAATATTTTGGCAAAGTTGAGCCGAAGCCGAAAGAAGCACGTCACAGCAAGTCAAAAATCAAGGTTATGTTGACAGTTTTTTTCGATTATCGAGGTGTGGTGCACTTCGAATTCCTTATGTGCCATGTTGACGCACCGTCGTATAATGCATTGATTCTTCGTGAGTTTTTCGGCAAATTTTCAACCAATATCCGACCGCTTCAGGGAAACGTGAACTACAAAATAGTTAAAAAATAATGTTATTGGAATTAGCAGCTTATTAGATGAGATAATAAAAGATATAGACAAAAACAAATTTTTAGATTTTTCAGTATTTTTTTGGTTACCACTTTTGAGACATAACTGCGTTTCGCCGCCTGAGGCCTTGCATTTTGAACCATTCTTTTCCAGTAGTTGTATTTTAGGTTTTTTTTTGCTAGATGTTTTGTATTTTCTGATCCTTTTTGCAGTACAGCCCATAAATTCTTGATGACATTTAAGTCAAAGGATTGCGCTGCTCAGGGCAATTCCATATTTGCCACGTCTGGAGAACTTCTCACTTATCTTTAGGGTCGTTGTCTTGATAAAATCTAAAATTTCTACGCAGGCCCAGTTTTTCAGCACTTTCTAGCAATTTATCTTTCAAAATGTCAAGGTACATGTTTTTATCCGTACTTCTTTCTATGAACACGAAGTTTCCAACGCCTGTTGTTGCTATGCAGGCTCAAACCATTACATTTTATCTCTTTTATTTTATTTTTGTTTTAGATTTGTCACATTCGCTCTTTATTGGGTTTCCACCATACCATCAACCTTCCGTCAGAGACTAATACTTTAAATTTGGACTCGTATTATCGTTGCGTCCAATTTTCGATGACTCGTTCGAGCATTTCGATTGATAACTGGCGAATGACACTCGTGATGTTTTGCTCAAAGGTCTGAATCGAAACGCGATTGTCCGCATAGACTTTCGACTTTACATATCCACAGAGGAAAAAGTCGAACGGTGTGATTTCACACGATCTTCGCGGCCAATCGACCGGCCCAAAACGTGAAAATATCTGCTCATCGAAGTGCTCTCTCAATAAATCCATTGATTGATGCGATGTGTGTGAAGTGGCGCCATCTTGTAGAAACCAAGTGTCGACGAGATCACGTACTTCAATTTCAGGCATCAAATAGTCGGTTATCAAGGCGCGATACCGATAGACATTGGCAATTACGTTCTCACCGGCATCATTTTTGAAGAAATATGAACCGATGTTTCCAGCGGTCCACAAACCACATCAAATCGTTGTTTTTTCAGGAAGAAATGGCAGATCTTAAATCGCTTCAGGTTACTTTTCGTTCCAAATGCGGCAATTTTGCTTGTTTATATACCCATTGAGCCAGAGATGGCCTCATCGCTGAACAAAATTTGGATCGAAAACGTCAGATTTTCTTCCAGCTTTCCAAGAGCGGCTTCAGTTCTTCTACAAGCTGTATTTTAAGATCTCGATATAAAATGCACCAAGTCGTTCCATACTTCAGCCCGAGTTGCTGCGAACGGCATCGAATCGACTATCCGCGGTCTACGTATACTCTCTCAGCTACGTCTGCCATAATTTCTTCACTGCCTGCTGGATTTGGTTTATTCGGTAAAATATTGTGCAATAATGAATGCTGGTTGTCAAGATGGGCGATGGTATTGGGAATAGTATGCTCAATAGGTCGATTATATTGACCGTAAGTTCCTTTGCAGAACGTGAATTTTCGTAATAAAGTCTTTGACCCGACTCACGCGTGGTCTGTCAAAGAAAGGCTATTGGAAAAGGTACCTCTACTTGGATGACCTGTTTTAAATGACCAGTGTGACCCGCTGTATCAGCCCATCCATCAGTTCATGTGTTTGTCTGTTCGTCGGTCTGTATATACATACGTGAAGTAGTCTCTTAGTTTTTGAGATATTGTTGTGAAATATTACAGACGATTTTTTCTCCCCAATTAGTTGCTAATTTCCCGAAATTGCCAGTATCTGAACTCTATTGAATATAATTGATATATAAACTAATCGGCACTTTATATTGAAAATTTTTTTGATGAGATATCTTCTCGAAATTCTACATAGATTATTGTTCAGTGCAAGGCTACAATCTGCGAATACATTGCTCATATGGCACAACTATCGAATGTATCTGTCAACTAATCGATCTAAATCAAGATAATGATATTTTTGCCTGTAAAGGTTATTCTATTTTCTGTGACACCTGAAGATTTTAGTGTTTTCATACAATGTTTAGAGGCAAAATCCTTATGCCCTACGCTGACGCCAAGTTTTAAGAAATGCTTAATTCAAATGCTCTCTCAACTCTGATGGCAGCGGAGAGGACATTTACACACAAATGTCACAATTTATTATTGGTCCCAGACACACCAACACACATATCAATAGAGACGGATGATTATTACCTTAATTAATTGGAGTCTAATCTGCGGTGGCTATCTTGAAAGCAAAAAATGTGTTTTGTCTAAAAAAGGTTAATTACTAAAAACATAAATGTAAATCTGAAATCTTGACGGCACAAATGTAGATTATCTATGGGCGACATACTAAAAATCGCCGTCAAGCGCTACTGTACGACGCACGGAAATATTGAAAGACAGACAGACATATACGCACGCACACACACACACACACGCATACTTCAGGAGCCATGCAATCAAGTTCAAATTTCAATTTGTGCGCGTATTTTTAATTGCACCAATAATTCATTGAAAAATCAGTGGAACGACACGCCAACCTGGACGCACCAAAATCAAAACATACGCTCGTAGACACACACACAGAAATACATACCTACGTGTTTGCAGATCAAGATACAGAGCCATATGCGCCTGGGACACGCAATGTTGGAACTCTTTCGAAAAAATAATGATCACAAAAAATCGAAATGATCAAAAATACAGCAAACAGTAGCCGAAAAAATTACACAAAGTACAACAACAAAAGAAGGTACGAGTAAAAAATAAAGCAGTCGAGCAACGACAAAGGCACTTGGCGGAGAAAAAATGCCGTGAAAACAGAAAAAGGCAAATTATAAATGACGAGTGATCGGTCGGTCGCTTATCGTCGATAATTGAAATTCACGAGAAAAAAATTACAAACAATACAATAAAGCATAACCAAACAAATACATATGTATGTAGTACACATGTGAGTTGACATACATACATACATACGAACAGGTAACTGGTGGGGCTGAAACATAAGTGCGACGATTTGTGGAGACAGGCAAGCAAGTGCAAACGAGAAAAAAATATCGAGTCAAAAATGAAAAAAAAACAAAAGACAACGCCAAATTAGCCAACATTCGGAATCTGTCAGCTACTGTTCTTCCTAATTAATAGCGCGATGCCTGTTCAATTTTAAATTCCGTTTTGTCGTCGCCATTCGCACATTTGTATTCGTTTTCGGTTTCGTGGTCGCCAAGTTTTGATTTGTTTCGATTTCAATTTTTTTTTCGCCCAAATGTATGAACAGTAAACAAAGCTTTTGGCAGTGGGTTTTGACGGTCATGAGCTTGAGATACGAGGAAATACGCACTGGTATAGCTTTCATCGTCGGTAATGTCCACCTCTACTCTCACCATCTCATCTTCAGAACCCCATTTGAAGGTTTTAGAGTTTCGACCTTTCCCCAAAAGAACCATATTGAATGTTTTTAGATCATATGTCCTCAAGAATTCCGTACTACAATTTCTATAATCTTATTTGATGCCTCTTAGTATGACTATCTTATGATTCTTCGACCTTAAATCTCACCTTCCGACCTCTCACATAGGTTGCGTTGTTCTCATTTCGGCATCAAGTGTTAATATGGACCTATAAAGCGTTACTTTCGTTTGTAGAGAGATACCTTTAATTTTGAATATTCAACTTAGTCCGAAACAGCAGACGTGATCTCATATCGGACTCGTTGGACTAAAAGACTAAAATTATTATCGGTGTTCTAAGATGAATGAGTTTAGTTGATCACATAAAATATTTCACTTGATCCGCGTATACCATCCGACCTTATTGCCACACTCTTTATGCGTTGCCTGTAGCCCCGTTTTGTTATCTATTATTCAAAACGTTATTTCCATGACTAATATATCAACTGAACCTTAAATATATTACAATCTATACCAAGCATTGACTTTAGTGGATCTTTCTAACCACACTACTGTGATCTAAAAGTAAGATGGGGTGTATATCGTGGTGTGGTGCACTATGAATTCGTTCCGCCAGGCGAAGCTGTCAACAAAGCATACTATTTGAGCGTTACGCGTCAATCTATTCATCTGAAAAGACCAGAACTGTGCGCGAACAACTCTAGGTTCCTTCACAATGAGGCTTTTATGGCTAAAAACCCGGTTTTTATCATTCCACAACCATCGTATTTGCTTGAATTGGCTCCGTGCGACTTTTGCCTATTCAAGAAACTCAAAAGACCAATTCTGGGACGCCTTTGTGACACAATTGAGCTGATAAAATTCGAATGGAAGAATGTTTTGAAAGCTATAGAGGAAAACGACCATTCCGACTGTTTCGAGAACTGGAAAATGCGTTGCCAAAAGTATGGTTTATCGAAATGAGATTACTTTGATGGGAACGAAATTGTTATGGAAACTCACCTTACTTTGTGGTCACAGTAGTACTTCTTTTATTGGCTTTTAAAGAAGTTTGGAACTGGTGATCAAGTAAAATTCGTACTAATTCGTAATCCTTACCTCGGTAGCGAGACTCCTTTAAGGTAGCGGATGATGTATAAGAGACTTGGGTAGATTTTTACTGTGGACTTTAAAATAAAAATTGTAGTCGAAATGATATAAGTTCTTTTGTTTAATGATGTGGGAATCCGACATGTGTTTCCTTGTCACACTTCCGTAATCATACTATCGAACTAAATAAAATGTTTATATTGGCGGATCTGTTATTAACAATATTGGTTAGAGACCAAAGTGCATTTAGAGAGGCTATTTAGTATGGATTTCGGAGCAGTGATATCAATTATTTATTTTGAATTCGTGTAACAAAGTCACTTCAGTTATGACGGAAGGGTACAGTATAAAATTTTTTGTGCCTGAGTTTTTTAAACTGAGTTTGATTGATGTTTTGTCAGCAGATTCGGTGATATCGTTGAACTTGAAATGATATTGCGAGTATGTTAATACTTATGTGAAATAACCGCAGAGCATTTCATTCAAGTTCGCTCATGCCTTGCAAGTGGGACACAGGATAGGCACAGAAAATTTAAAAAATAACAGTATTGAGTGTGCTTTGACTGCTCTCATAAAGTAGGCAAAGTATAGGCAACACAGTAATCGGAGAGATGTGTTCAGTATACGGGTTACCGAAAGCAGAAATTATTTTGAAAATTTTCTTCGCCTCATGAGGAAAGGTATTGCTAATCTCTAATGATTACTAAGATGTTTAGCGCTATTTCTGTTCAGAAAGGGAGCGTTCCAGATATTTTCGACAGCTTTGGTTTGGAAGGCGTAGACCAACCCCTTTCAATGAAACAATTTTGCATAAAGTGCGCATAACAGTGCTGTGTTATGTGTGACTTTCATTATGTCAAATTCAATGACAAAAAAGGTCAAACTAATGAAATAATTGCTTTTCAATCAAGTTGTTTTTCAACGTGACCTCACTGAACACTAACAATTTCTTAGCATATGAATAATTTTTTTGTTGCAGTGTCAAATTATTGCCGATGAATGAAACCCACCCATTACAGTTGATATCAAAGTATATAAAGAAATTTGGCAATTTTCAGGCACCATCAGCATTTGACATGCTTCCCATAATTTTCCAGAGGCGGATTCAGAACTGATACTTTTTACGTTTATTCTCAATTTTTTGTAATTTTTCTGGGTGGCAACACCACTATAACTTATATTTTTATATATATAATCGTATTATATGCAATCTCTCAGAAGCAGAAAATGTTTTCCATACGCTTTAAGGGCGATTTGCTGTTCCGAAAACTTTTAAAATGCACACACGAATTACTTTTCAATCATAATTCAAATAATCAGCTTTTCTTTATAAGAAAACACTTTGCAATAGTTTAAAACTGTTGCCTTTTCAACTCTGGTATCTTTGTGGAGTTTAACAGTTTACACAGCGTTGAAAGTATTGTCAGGTGTACGGGATCGGAGCGTATATGAATCCATATCGATTTACGGAGCAGGCAGAAATCTTGAAATTGGGAATGCTCTAAGTCTCTATGTTGAATTTAATTCTGGGTACGAACATTCTATCTGATCAAATTTGATCCGGATTGCCCTATTTTAACTGCACGCTCGTACCTAACTGATAAAGCTTTTGAAGAGATACCATTTTTATTCAGCAAAGAACGGTTCGGTGTATTTGTAGGCCGGTAGAGTCATCGTCCATATTTCTTCAAAATGATGCCGGTTAGAACGTAACCGTCAATGGCGACCGTAATCGTGTCTTGATAACCGACTATTTTACGCCTGAAATTGAAGCACGTGTTGTCGGCGACTTTTGGTTTGAACAAGACGGCGCTATTTCCCACACATCGCCTCAAACAATGGATTCATTGAGAGAACACTTCGGTGAGCAGATAATTGCACGTTTTGGACCGGTTGATTAGGTCTAAGATCTTGCAATATCACACCGTTAAGCTTTTTCTGTGGCGATATGTAAAGTCTAAGGTATGTGGACAATCCCGCTTCGATTCAGGCCTTGCAGCAAAACATCATGCCTTTCTTTCGCCAGATACCAGTCGAAATGTTCGAACGAGTCATCGAAATTTGAACTCAACGTATGAACTATCTGAGACGTAGCCGCGGCATATACAAAGGAAGTGTTCCAGCGTCTCTCTTCCCTGCTTTTGTTTCTAAATATGTCATGGTGAATAATGTTTAATCGGCTTACAATCTTTTCGCGACCGTGTAAGTAAAAAGCATGCCTGTTTTTCTTCCATTCCCCATACAAGCGCTTTTCGGCAGCATTATATGTACTGTCTCCCGGCTTCTAAGAACATTCTCTGATGCAATGCGATCTGAGATTATTGCTTTTCCTGTGTTAACCTAAACTCTATTAACCTAAACCTGCGTTAGACAAGACTAAGCACAGAAAATGATTTAGAAGTGATGTAATTGATGTGATTATTGAAAGAAAATTTACTGTCAAAGATTACTCCAAGACCTTTGATTTCAGTTAGACATTTTAGGACGCGGTTTGAAATATTGTAACTAGAGGTAGGATGCTACGTCCGCTCGCAAACGAGATTCGAGAAGATTTATGAAAATTCAGAAAAATCTCCGATTTCAGGCAAGAATCACAAAAACTATCAATATAATATTGAAGTTTAATTACATGTTCGGAGTCTTTCATTTTTATGAATATATTTTAGTCATCTTACATAAAGCAAAAATTTAGTAAAAGAGAAACAACAACAAATGTCGTTGAGAAACAACACAAAGAGAAGAAGACCTAAAACGCTTCGCTCAAGCGCAGTACAGGCGTCAGCCCTTCAAGATGCAATTTAAAGGAAGTCTTCCATATCACAAATAGTCTTGGCAATATCAATCTGCGAAAGACACAGTGTGCCAAACTTTATAGATGCAAAATTATTAGTAGAAAAAGTAGAAGTAGTTCCAAGCTCAATGTAACTTGATTTGAAGAATTCGGCAAACAAATTGGAAATTTCACCAGGAGTGCATGCCAACTTATCAGTGGTGGAAGAAGAGATTTTAAAAAGTTCCAAACGGACTTAGGGTTCGACTTAATATTGATAGACTCCGTGCTGTCAATAAACCTTTTATAACGAATGAAAACTATACATTTCAAAAAAAGGGTCGTAGTTGGTTCATATGAATTCGTCACAATAATGTACGTAGTGTGTAAAAAGGCTTCGGTTCCGAAAAACCTATCTCTTCTTACTTGCCTGTGTAGACACAATTCTTTGCCATTTCACTTCGACGACAGTCCTCACTGCGAACTTGACTTTTTTTCGGTCAAGGGCTCAGGAGATATCGCCATTATCATTTGGGGCATATTTTCTAACGCTTTAGAAACCACAACACACATTTTTATTGATCTAACTCAGCAAGGCATAGCTTAACCATAGTTCAACACATTCCCACAAAACAAAAAATAATACTTTTTCCATTGAGAGCTTACTTGAAGCAAAACTCTTCTTTTGTGCCGCTCAAAAATCAAAAAGATTTATATCATTTTACATCTTCTGAACTGCTGCCTTCATTTGGCCCTCATCTTTTCCGCATTACCACCGTTGCAATTAAAACGCGCCGTCGGCAGGTGTCGTAACCTACTCCCACTCTTTGTCCGCTGCAACGCGCAACAGTTGTGCGCATGTGCACGGCGTTCACTACAACTAAAACTAAGCAGCAATTGACTGCCATTGCTGGCAAAACGCTCATTGCGAGCAACTCTCCACATGCCACTTGTGGTAAGGAGAGCATAACGATGTGCCACCTGGAGTACAAAATAGTTGATAATGTATTAGAGCTTGAGGTGCTCTAGAGGCGCGTTAATCGAGTAAACTAACAACAAGTGATGTTTGGGTGTGTGCGTACATGTGCCATTGGCAAGCCGAGAGGGGAAACCCGTTTCTACAATTTCAACGCAACAATTTACCGGCTTTGTGTGCTGTGGCAAACCAGTTTCAAAGCGGCGGTTTTGTTTTTCTCATTTAACTTTAAAGTTTTACGCTTTTTTCGCTGTCAAATTGGTTGTAGGCAACGCCTACCTTGAGGTGGAGCCTACAAACCGGTGACTTTCATGTGTCGGTGTGTGTGTATTTCTCGTTTGCTTTGCCACGGTTTTAACAAGTAATTTAGCCATCGCTATTGTTGTTGCAACAACTTCTTCAGTGCTTCGCTCTTGCTTGCAGCTGTGTGTGTGTGTGTGTGCCATTGAGGTGTTGACAAAATTGCCAAGATGGTGTCAACACAACGCAAAAATGGTGTCTTGTTTACATTTATTGCCTATTATTGCCACATGTACGCTTGTATTGGTTACTGTATGGTATATAGCGGCGAGTGCATTCCAGGAATTAAGCCTTGATAGCCGTCAGGATCAACATTTAACTTGTTCTTGAGCCGGTATGGCTTGAGCGGAAGTGTGGCAGCGTTAGTGAGCGTGTATTGGTCGAATAGATTTCTTATTGCAAACAACTCTCGGCCAATTTACGAGCATTGTCCACCGATGTGTCTACGCTATATATGTATATATAATATATATATAATATACTATATATAATAAACAATATACATACATATGTAATAATATATATACTACATTGCTTTGAACCTATTAAGCTGAGTTGAACAAAACTACTCTTCCTCTTGTTGTGTTTTTGCAGGCGCCTCTGTAACGTCCAATCGGCGCTTGTTGTTTCTTGGAAATCTTTACAAAAACAACATCCGTATGAAAAGCATACAAGGTGACACTTTTAAGCCACAATATGCCCGTCGCCTGCCGTTGGTGTGGTGTCGTCGGCGGCACCAACTTAGTTAGCGCGATAAATTGCTTCGTACGACTTCATTAGCGAAGATTTATAGTGAAGTTGTTGTATTTTTTTAAGTTTTATGTCACTTGTTCTTACTACTGGTCTATGTAGTTTCCACTTTTAATTATTATACAATTTGTAGAGGGACTTTTCTATAAATTAAATAAAGTTAAAGATACTAATTATATTCTCAGTACTCAGAAGACTTATTAACAACAATAATAAGCAGGTAATTTTTTACAAAATTAACCGCTTCACCTTGCATCGAAAAATGTATCGCGATAACCGTGTAACCAACTCGAGGTAGACCTATATTTTAAGTTGCATTTAACTAAACAATCGATGATCTAGTTTGAGAAGAGTCTTCTTCTTCTTTAACGGTGTTTACGGCTTAAGCGGTTATAACCGACTTTACAACAGCGCGCCAGTTGTTCTTCCTTTTTGTTGTTTGGCGCCAATTCGAGATACCAAGTGCAGCCAGGTCCTTCTCCACCTGGTTTTCCCAACAGAGTGGAGATATTCTTCTTCCTCTGCTTCCCCCGGCGGGTACTGCATCGAATACTCTGAGAGCTTGAGTGATTTCATCCATAGCCGCTGCCGTCGTGTATCTCGTACAGCTCATCGTTCCATCGACTGCGGTATTCGCCGCTGCAAAATGTAATGGATCACAAATCTTCCGCAGAACCTTTCACTCGAACGTAACGTCGACTCATCAGCTGTTGTCATCGTCCATGCCTCCGCTCCATATAGCAGGATGGGGAATAGTGAGGGTCTTATAGCGTATGGTCTTTGTTAGTCGAGAGAGGACTTTACTTCTCAATTGCCTACTCAATCCGAAGTAGCACCTGTTGATAAGAGTTATTCTGCGTTGGATTTCGAGACTGACATTGTTGCTTGTGTTAATAATGGTTTTAAGATAGACAAAATTATCTAGGACTTCGAAGTTGTGGCTGTCAACGGTGATGTGGAGTGCGAGTCTGGAGAAAGCAGAACTAACGGCACGGTTGTTGAGGCCAATAATATCGATCCAGCCAGCAGTTCTACACTCTTGTAGAAGATTGTAACTTCTCTATTCAGATCTGCAGCTCGAATTATTTTCTCCAGCAGTAGATTAAAGAAGTTGCACGATAGCGAATCGGTTTGTCTGAAACCTCATTTGGTATTGTACGTCTCGAAGAGATCCTTCCCGATCCTGATGAAGCTTTCTGTCGGGTCTTTTCCAAGATTTGGCGCATGGTGAATGTCTGGTCAGTTGTTGATTTTCCAGATCTAAAGCCACACTGATAAGGTCCAATCAGTTTTTTGACGGTGGGCTTTAATCTTTCACACAATACGCTCGATAGAACCTTATATGCGATGTTGAGGAGGCTTATCTCACGGTAGTTGGCGCAGATAATGAGTGGATTGGTCAGAGCACACTTAAATTCTAATCGTGGGGCATACTGTCGTCCGACCAGTTTTTCGTCGCCGTATTTGAATAGCTCGGCCGGCAATCCATCGGCCCCTTTGTTGTTCTTCCTACGGGTAATTGATGTTCGAACTTTTTCATGGTCGGATGTATATCTTGTTATATACATCTTCTAAGCCGATTTATAGTAGTTGATAGAAGAGAAGTCAGATAACATAAGATCCATATAAACGATTCGATTCGAGGGGGTTTTTTTTGAAGCTTGTGATTCTTTGAAAGCAGTGACGTAGCTAGGGTGGGGGCGAAGGGGGCCATTGCCCCGGGCGCAAGGTCTTGGGGGCGGCAAAACGAACTTCGCTTCGCTTTAATATTCAGAAAAATACTTCAACAATTTTTTTACAAAAATTTATTATAAAAGATAAAGAGTTGTACACTCACAATGTAATAATCTGAATAACAATGAAAAATATTAATTTTTACATCGAATACTCTTCAGACTAAGAATTTGTCTTATATCTTTTGGCTTATATGTATCTTTCTTAAAAATAGTGATAGAACTTAAAGATGCACTTTTCTAGCTTTGATCGCTGCAAAATCACATATCATATCATTGTAATTCAAAGTTGAAGCAGTTTCACATTCTATTGAGAGAATCGCAAGATTGGACCGTCTACTCTGACTCATGGTGGATCTCAAGTAAGATTTGATATATTTAAGTTTGCTAAAACATCTCTGACTCATGGTCGATCGTCTTGTAGGCTTCCAGTCCCATTGAAGAAATGTATAATAAAACTTTTTCTGGCGAAAATCCAATTTGTTCTTCATTTTTCTTCGCTCTCTTTAATAAAAGTAGGACGTCTTGGATGTCACTGTATAAATCTTTTTTATCCAAGTCATCTGGATAGGATTCGGCAAGTTGCTGGCAGAAACCAATGGATATGTCACAGTTGAAGCATGGGGCAAACTGTGAGAGCGACACATTGCGACGTAGGTTATTTTTATTCTGTCGTCGCGACGTGTCACTCTCACAGTTACCCTATGCTTTGAATGTAACAAATTCTTTTATTTCTCCAAATTTTCAAAAATGGTATTTGAAAACTCCAATTCGGGCAAAAGTTCCTGCAAATTGTGTCAAAAGGGTACAAGATATAGGACGAAAATGGGTTTCTTCTATGGCTTTTAATAAGAAGTCTTATAAGTTTACTTTCAATTTCCTCAAAAACCGTATTATGAGAATTTTGGAACTTCAGAATTTGTGTGGCTTCTAGTTCCTAAATTTTATATTCTTAATATCGAAGATTTTTTGTAAAAATTCACTTTTGTTCGAACCACCTCATGAAACTTGTTGGTAGGTAGATAAAGGGGGCGGCAGAACATCCTTGGCCCAGGGCGCCCGAAGTTGTAGCTACGCCACTGTTTGAAATAAATAAGAATATATAAATGATCAGTATGATGAGCTGAGAGTCGATTTAGCCGTGTCTGTCTCAGATGGTATTCACTTGGAAGCTAGTCCGAACTAAAAAGTGGATACATAAGAACGTCCCGGGATCAGAGCTTCTAGCAAGTCACTAGTAATAAATGATGTTTTCTGATGGAACACAATTCTTTTCATAATGGCCAAAGCTGGCCGCTTCTGGGCGATTGCTCCCTTCCGGCGATCTAATTGCTGACGGTCCACCTACGAATTAAGAGTTTGGTCATTGGGACGGAGGTCAGAGTAGATGATTCTTTTTTAATATTACCAATCCTGAAATGTCCACCGCTTGCGCCGCCTCCTTGCGATTCGACTACGACGGTCCATGAAGTTACTGTGCCGTCGAACTCGGTCAAGATTACAGAAATGGAATGGACGGAACCGAATTGCAAGTAATCGAACTCTAATGAAAACTAACACGTCGGCAAAATTCTCGCCAAATAGCTACTGTCCACTAGCCCACCAAATTCATTGCAAAAAGCTGAAATGGGAGGAAATGGGCGTCAAATATGCCCATGGTATATGCCAGCCCTGAGCGTTCACTTAATTACCTCCGCTGAATGTTAAATTTTTATTGGCCAAAGCGCAGCTGCAGCCGCTCGGTAAGTGCGACTAAATTAAGTGAGCAGCAGCTTTATAGTTGTGGCACGCAAATTCAACGTGCAACATTAACGACGCAACCAATTGCCAGCAACAACAATGAACACAAAAGCAGATGAGGCGACAGCCAGCCAACAGATAAATGATTGCTTTTAACCAGCCATTCAACTGAACGCTTCTTTTAAGTGGTCGGGCGCGTTGCAATTCATAAACAAATAGGCCAGGAGTGCTGGAGGCCAATAGCAATGCCGGCTGCAGGTGAATGGATATCCGCGGACTTGACTTTTGCACATCAGTTGTCGTCATTAAATGCTTTAAAGAAAATTATCTTGTTAAAATTACAAATAACATGAACATGAACAGCAATAAAAGAAACGAAACGAATACAGCCATACACACGAAGATATATGTATACTCGTACTACATATAGCCGACGTAAATGTCAGCGCCCATGTCAGCTTGGTAGCCATCCGGCGTCCATATTGGCACTTGAAGAGTGTCGCTGAGCCGTTTTGCATGCGCTACGCCAGTCTGCTGCTGATTGATAGTCTTCGGCCTTAGTGAAAATCCTTAATATAGTTTCGGATTGTTTATGGCTGCTTGCGTTTCGGAAGTTTTACGAGTATGAGGTCTTGGCTCGCTGCGTGCCAAAGGCGTTTGCGCAGAAGTTCCATTGGCAGTGTTGTTAATGTTTTATGGCTTTTTGGCTTTTGTTGTTGTTGTACGGGTTTGCGCATGTTGTTATTTTTTTGAACTCATCAGCCGTTCTGTTAGCTACAAAAGTTAATTGCCTACTGTTGATCAGCGTGTTGTCAGTCAACCATATCTCCTCTGCTGTATTCGCCGTCGCCGTCGCCTCAGCCGTTGGGCGCGAATGGCCGTTCGTGATTTTACGATTTGAATGCGCCAGCTTTTTTGGCAACGAAATGGCGTGCCTAAAATACCTTGATATTTCCGTAAACAGTGGTGCGCAAATATGATCGCGAAATTCAAATCTCAAATTATCCTTCACACCACTCTCTTGATTAGTCTGATATCGATCTCCACTTGTCTGAACTATGAAAGGCGATGACAGCGATTTCCAAATAAGGTGGTGGGCTGTTTAGAAAAACTTCTCACCCCACTGTAGCATGCCGATGATGTACCACTAGATAGTGCTGCCCATCAGTAGTAAGTCGAGTGTGGAATCACTCCACTCCGCCATACTGCCTGAGTAACTTTAAACTTCTTTGTGAAGTTTACCCTCTTCGAAACGCCGTCTCTTGGAAGAAGGGCCTGTGGTTGATGTCTTCTCCTAAGACCAACACTTGTCATATTCCCTTTGCCATATCCTTCTGCTGCTATGGTATGCTTCGCTGCTTGTTTGGAAGCTTAATGGAGCGGTGTGAGCTTCGATGCCCAAGCAACCGCTCCATACCTGTTGATAACCACATGCACATGCCTATTTTACCGTACAGTTAAGTCTAATGTGAGGCCTAGGAATTTGACCTTTATATACCTCCAACTTCCTGCCATCAAGTGTTAGGGGCCTCAAGCCCGGATATCTTCGCTTTGTGAAAGGGACGTCGTTGGTTTTTGATGGGTTGGTGTTTAACCGTATCGTATTGCAACATCTCTTAACTACACTTAACCCCTTTGGACTATGTCGCTGAGAATATTCTCAAATTTACCTCGTGTCATTTTGACAATGTCATCGGCGTACCCCTGGCACCGAATACCATTGTTTGTGGGCAACTCAAGGAGCTCATCTACTACTAGGCTCCATAGTAGGAGGGATAAAAATCCACCCACTCCCTCACAGGGTGACTAGCTATCCTAGTGCGCAGGACAGACTCTATCCATCTGCATATTGGAGCCTCCACATTCCATTCCTCCAGTGTCTTTATGGCATTTGCGTGCATTGTCAAAAGCATCTTCGATGTCAAGAAAGGCGCATATAGCAACTTCGCCAATTTGCAGCGATTCTGGAGTTTAGCTTTATGTTGATAAAGAGAATTCTTAGTGGATCTACCTGCTTTGTGCGTGTGCTGACTGGCATGTAGAACTCCGATTTTCAGCGCCTTCGATCGAAGTTCTACAACCTTTTCCATCCCTTTTAGCATGAAAGAAGTAAGACTAATAAACTGGAATGATTTGGCCAGTGAGTAGTTCTTCTTTCCAACCTAAAAATTAAAAACTAAAAAGTAAAAATTAGCCTCGCTATTCTCCAGAGTTCTGAGACATACGCCATCGCAAGGCTATCTCTCATCAGCCTTATGTGACAAGAGATCTTGCACACCTTGTTGCAAAATCGCTGGGAAGTTGCCATCCACCCCTGGTGACTTACAATTCGAGAAGGAGGCCGGCCACTTGAAATCATTTTTCATTTGTCGAGAAAAATACGCGATCAGTTTCATTATTCACTGTAAATGCGTTGCTACCCTTACTTTCAGTGTAGTTATTTTTTATTTGTTGTAATTTTTAATGTCTTAATTAAAGTTAACTGCCGGCATGGCGCGTCCAGTAACGTTCGTTCATTTGCTCTCAGGCTTCTACCCATTTGCTTATGCTACGTGTACTCGTACGAACAGCATCGTTATTGTGCCGAGATGTGCAAAACAAGTTGCCATAATCATGTCGCAGCAGCTAACTAGGGACAAATTGTGGAGCTGATCGGCATAACGAATGCGAGTTAATTTCTTAAGCAGCTGATTGCGAAAGACTTAAAAAAATTTAGTGAAGAGCGAGGAAAATATTGGTGTAGCTTTTTAAAAAGTGTATGTATGCTGGTAGACCAATGTGTATATTTGAGCAGTTTTTGAAAAGTTTGGAGAACTATTAGTCTTTTTAGAGGCATACGAAGAGCTTCGTATTAAATATATAGCTATAAATTGATGAGATCACGATCAAAGCAACTATTCATTTAGATTCAACATAATAATAATTTTTTTTCATTGAGTTATAAAATTCATAAGAAATAAAAAATTTTCCCAAAAATAATCAAATTATAACTGTTAATATCTTTTAAACGTTTGGGTATACGAAAAAATCATGGTAGACCTTTTTTGTAGAGCATTCAATTTCCTACAAAATCTAAGGAACAAGATATTTTTTCAAGTAGTTGGAAGCGAGATATAAATTTTTCTATCTGATAATAAAAAAAAATAGCAAACTGCATGTAGGAGGACCTTCCCTTTACAATTAAAAACTCATGTTTGGAGAGGCTTTCTTAGAGGTGTCTAGGAACCTATTTTTCCGAGTACGAAACGAAAAAAAAAAAATTTTTTTTGAATCACTCTAATATACAGGGTTTAACAACGACTATTGTGCGCGGAATATTGTCTTTGAGCGTTGATTGGCATAAATCACTGATTTAATATACCCACAGAGAAAATTATCTCAGGGCGTTAAACCGCATGATTATGGCGGCCATTTCTCGAAAGCAACGAGTCACCAAAATATGCACGCAATGTGTCCATATGAAGACTTGAAACATGAGGCGGCATACCGTCCTGATCGTCCGGTAAAACTGCAGTTTTATCGCTCACTATTGATGGCTAATTTCGAATTAAAAGAGTTCTGCAGAGGCCACCATACAATAATTCGGCCGAATTGGTAAATTTTTGGAGATACATTTGCGTTTTCTGAACTACACGAGAACTTGACTCACCCTAAATAGCCACAATTTTGTTTGGTGCCGAAGCCTTAACAGGACCGTGTTTTGTACGAAAAGCACTTGCGGTACTTAATAATCTTAGACAATTTTTAAGCGTTGTACCAAAGTGAAACCTGACATCATGAAATGATGAACCTTACTAAACACACTGACAACAATTGACACAAATCCGTAAATGAAGGCCGCCAGGAGCTGTCAAAATGACGTCATCCCTAAGATAATATAAAAAATAATATATTTTGTGCCCTCTCCTAAGTCTCAACGACCCACTTAGTCATACCTATTGGTCAAAGATTACCGTAATGCCGTAATAAAACCACATTAATACCCCGGACTGACGTACGTAACGACTTCGCGCATTTTACGTCGAGATCTTAAATTGAAAGCTTGCAAAATACAGATCGTGCATAAACTGAAGTCGCTCGACTTTTCCAACGGACATTGCTTGGCACGATTTATTATATGCCCTTGAAAAGTTCCAAGAAGATCCGACATTTTCGAGACAAAGTTTGTTTAGCGATGGTCCGTTGCTGGTTTAATGGGTAAAATTGCCGCATTTGTGACGAAGAGCAACCTGAAGAGATTCAAGAGCTACCATTTCATCCATTAAAATTATGATTGGGTGTGGTTTGTGCCCCGTTGGAATCATCGGTTCATATTTCTTCAAAAATTATGCCTGTGAGAACGTAACCGCTATTGGCGACGGTTATCGTACCATGATACTATTTGATTCCTAAAACAGAAGCTTGTGATCGATTAGCCACCAAAATTGCGTGATATCATACCGTTAAACTTTTTCTTGTGGGAATATATAAAATTTTAAGTCTATGCGGATTGAAGTCTATGAGGGATTTTCTTCGATTCAAGCTTTGAAGAATACATTACGCGTTTCATTCGCCAATTACTAGTCAAAATGCTCGAACGAGTTATCGAAAATTTGCCTGAACGGCTGGACCATCTGAGTCCAACATTTGAAAGATATAATCCCCAAAAAATAAATGGCAAAGTATGTTCTTTCGAATGATGATAAACCTTTCCTATTAAATTTGAAGGGTTCTGTGTTTTTTCTTTTAAAAAGGAGGAAATCTCGAAAGGGATCTCCCTTTATAATGTATATAATTTCCAATAGAGGGTAAAATATATCATCGAAATACTACACTCCTCCTCCTCCAGATAACGGAAATCACTTGTATTTAAATAAAACTCGTATCAAAAGCATAAACGAAATTCCTCGAAAAACACGCCTCAGCACCTAAAGACTCTTAGTATTGGCAATTTCTTTGTTAAACTTGACAATTGTGGTGTTAGAAAAAATGTAATTAAACAGTAACACGCACACCAACACACCGATAAAACTTCCGATGGCAGGATATGAAGACACAAAGATACAATATCCTTTCCCCGCAACATTTTGCCAGCACACAAAAGAAAAAATCAACCAATCGCAACAACTGATGGCTATAGGGTGACACATAAATTCATAAAAACGTGTAAAAGTAATTTATTCTTTTTGGCCTCGGTTTGACTTGCCGAGCTTGCCGGAGGGTGCTGTGGCGCAAAAAATGCGGCGCTTTGTGGAAGCGCAGATATCCTTTCACAAAAAAGGTGCAAATAAATAAAAAACGAACGGAGAAAGCGTGAGTGAAACAAGTGGAAGTGGAAGAAGGTGAGGGTGAAGGAAGAAGCGCAATTCTGTTGAAGCATTCATCAAAAAATGGAAACTAATTTCCTGTCAGTTGTTTATTTTGCACAACTCATATCGCCAAAGTTTATTGTGCGAAGGTATTGTGCTCGCTTGTGGGTATTAGTGTGTGGTGTTTGTGTGTGTTTTAGTGTTAGCGGTGAGTGGTGAGTGGTGAGTGGGTGTGAGCGCTGTGATGTTTAGTAGATTTTTTGCGCGCTTTTACAACACTCTGCCATGTGCTTTTTTCACAAGCGCTTTGGTTGATTTTTTATACCCTTAGCGGGGCATATTATACGCGAAATAATCGCTTGGTTTTAGAGATATCGATCTGAAATTTCGCAGACGTCCATTTCTCACCAATAAACTGTGTTTTTGTTGGAATTACCGATATTGGACCATTACAGCATATAGCTGCCACACAAACTGAACGCTGTAACTCAAGTCCTTGTGTAGAAAACTTACTTATTTGACGAGATAACTTCACGAAATTTGGCATATATTATTGCCCAAGGCAAGGAAACATTCTCCAAAAAGTTTTTTTAAATCGGACAACTACAGCATATTGCTCCCATACAAACTGAACGGTCGGAATGGAGTATTTGTATAGAAATCTTTTACATTTGAAGAGATACCTTCACGAAATTTGGCATATATTAGTGTCCACGATGACGCTATAATATCCGAACATATTTTATAGATCGGCGCACTATAGCACATAGCTGTCATACGAGTATAAACTAACTGTTCAAAATCAAGATAAAGATCTTATTATACTCTTATATGCTCTAAGAAATGCACTTGTAAAGGGTATTATAGTGAAGTTAACGGTTTTTTCTTGTTTTTGGTTTATTTTTTGCTTTTGTTTTTGCCTCTATTGTTATTTCGTTGGTGTGTTGGGAAAATCATTCAAGTGTTGATATTGACTGGTGCGAGAGTGCAACGAGTTACACGACAGAACAAAAAAACCGACCAACATTTTTGTTGTCACCAGCTGCGGCGTGGAGGCGGGTGGTGGGAACATGGTGGTCGCAACCATTTTAATTGAAAATTTTAGCATATTGATGGATTTCTGGGTGACACCAACGGTCCTGCGCATATTGATTGCTCCGAACGGAGTTATTTATTGCTTTCATTACAGACCTTACTTTATTTTATAGCGGCGTAGATATGCGCACGGAAATGGAGTCGCACGGGAGTTACTTCTAAAGCTTGCGCAAAGCCTTAAAAATTATAAGTAAAAAGGTAAATCGTTAAAACCTTAAAAAATGAAAAATTAACTCTCCGCAGCAAATCCGTTGACCCTTCCATTAAACAATCAATCAAAAAGTATGTTAAGCGAAATCTTTTCAACAGCAGTGTACTCATTATTTCATACAAATTGCATGCACCTTTCACCTTGTGGCGCAATAAAAAACAACAGACACAAAATAACGGAAATTATGAACAGCAAGTAATACAGGATCTGCGTATTAACAATCACGAAACACCTTCCAAACAATCAATATGATTATATGCTGGTATTTATGATCTGGCAACACCTCCACGCTCCCTCAAAGGCCCGCCGAAGCCCAAGCAGAAGCGTTGATGGCGCTCGTAATTTTATTGCTGCAGATTACAGGCTTTAAGACGTGCCCACAGGCTCCGCATTGGCTCCACTTTGGCTCATCACCGCACTGCCAGCGATTGGCTATGCAGGCTGAGTACTTTGTGATCATGTAATTCGATTTATTACTAAATTTAAGTGCGACCCGTGTATGAGGAGAGATCATCGCGTAGCTCAGAGATAAACGAGTTAAAATAATGTGTGCTAATTTGACGTGAAAGAGCTAGTTAAGCGAGGTAAGACCAGCTGGCACCGACGGTTTATATAAAAATTGCGCGTTGGCCATAATCAATATGATTACATTAAGGGAAATTGAGTTATTTAGCAAAAGGGTATTCACTTCAAGCTTTGCGAGTATTTATACCTTCGTATTATATGTATAATAATATAGGAAAATATGTAAAAAATGTTAAACAATCTTTTCCAGTTGCCAAAGCTGGATTTTGTAATATTCGTAGACTTTTTGGTCCGACTTACACCAAGTTAATGCGAACCACGATGTTAGCAACACCCAAAAGAAAGTCGGAGATATATATCAAATGATCAGTATGATGAGATGAGGTCGTGTAGCCATGCTCATCTGTGTGTATATAAGTGAACTAGTCCTTCAGGTTTGGAGATATCGATTTGAAATTTTGCACAAACTTTTTCCCCTCAAGAAGCTGCTCATTTGCCGACATCACCATCACCAATATCGGATTACCTATAGTAGCTGCCATGCAAACTGAACGATCCGAATCGAGTGCTTGTATGGAAATCTTTTACATTTGTACAGATATCTTCAACGAATTTGGCATGGGTTACTGTCCAAGTCAACGCCGCAATCTTCGAGGAAATTGTGCAGATCGGGCCACTATAGCATATAGCTTCCATACAAACTGACCAGTCAATACCAAATTCTTGAAGGAACGTTTTGTATATGTGAAATGTATTTTTTGCTTCGTGCAACCGAAGTTATTGTTTTTTCTTGATTTAGTTTTTGCACCATTCTGGCCAGACAATAAAAGATATTGGAAATCTGCAATTGTTACTGATTCTGAAATCATACCGTTATGTTTAGCTTTTTTGGGTTTTTTTTTTGAGATTTTATAGCTTGAAAACTTTATTGGCGTAGACACCGCTTACGCGGATATATGTACATCCGAGGCTGATGTTTCCTTTTCATTCGGAACGTTTTCTACGTGGTGGATCCCAAACCCAGCGCACAACCCTGGTTTGCCTTCTCACTTTAGCTCGCCTTCAAACGGAAGTTCCTAGGCTACTCATGAGCTACTTGAGCTATATGTAAAAGAATAGTTCGTGGCCACTCCCAAGTGATTGGCGCTCAGAGAACTTTCCTCACTTGCATGGCTCCATCCTTCCTTGAAAACATTTATTCTTTTTAATTTGCTTACATTTTGTAAGATTTTCAAATTATCAAAAAGGCTTGTGTCTAGTAAGAACTGGGCTTATAAACATTAAGTAAGAGATGCTCAAACAAAGTATAATTATAATTATTATTCTGATATTCAAACCGACTAATGTGGACTTCATTCAATGAGGATCATTATATACATACGAGTATTATATGTTTGGACTCAAGTTATTCCTTACTTTAGATGATGCAATAACTATGGAAAGCAGTAAATACTGAAAAATCGCAGTTTAAAATCGTTGATGTCTTTTTCAGATAGGGTCCAATAAAAGCTTTCTTTAAAACTTAATAATGAGTATAACCAAGTGCACTATTAATTAAGAAACTTTTATTTATCAGCTTCAAAAATTAGTCCATTAGTAACCATTTCACGAGGTCAAAGAGTACATTTTTCTTGATTCAAGGTAGAGCATTTTGCTTTATTTACAAAGAGTTTCGCCGCTTTGTTAGGATAATTAATAAATTTGAACTGCGACAGCTGAATATTTGAATTAATAATGGAGTGTTGTCAACTTCCCTGACATGTTGTGTTCCAACATTTCCGTTTTCCAAAGGAGGCTTGATGCGGGTATTTGTAAAGTATAACTCTATGAGTGGTGGATGGGTCATAAATTTTTCACAAAATGGCGGACACATAAAAAATTTTTCGGTCCTGAGTCTTACTGAGCCAAAAGCTTCGCCCACAGCGGGCAGGGGGTAGAACTTGTCAATCAGAAGAGGCGAAAATTCTATATAAACTATAGTCAGAAATAGTGCTTTAATATTCAGCTTGAATTGATATTATAAACTTTGAATGAAATTCCTTCTAGTGAAAACATATAAAGCTCAAGCGACAAATCTCACCAGTCGACTGCAGTCATTGACCCATCAAGGGTGTTTAATTGGTAGCAGCAAAAGCCACAAGGGATGGCCGTAAGCACTTGGAGATCGCTCCAATGTCATTGATTTTATCCCTTTTGGGAGATTCGTGGTGGTTGTGATTTAAACCTAAAGGCAGGTACAATTTAAAACTTGGTTCAGTGTAAAGTCGCGTTGCGGTCGAGTGCCGAACCCACATCACGGCAGAGGTTTAAGGTCGGACTCGAGCGCGCCAAGGTAGAAATAGTTTCCCTTCCACCTTACTAATTGAAACAGAAAGGCTTGTATTATTTGTGGCGCTTATCAACGCATTATTTTGGGCTTTGTGCTTTTAAGCACCATCAGATTAGCCCAGGTAACAACTCAACGAATGTTGACCCGAAAGCTTCAACTTAACAGCGAACTGGACGAGCATTTTTTTTATTCCAGAAATTGTATACATGTTTTAGGGCACTGAGATGTGCTTTAAATAATAGAAAAAAGGGGGCCGTCGGCCTTTTAATTCTCCAAGTTTTCAAAAATGGTATTTAAAAACTCCAATTCGGGCGAAAATTCCTGCAAATTGTGTCAAAATTGTAAAAGATATAGGGCGAAAATAGGTTTTTTCTATGGCTTTTAATAAAATGTCTTGTAAATTTACTATCAATTTCCTCCAAAACCGTATTGTGAGAATTTTGGAACTTTAGAATTTGCGTGGCTTCTAGTTCCTAAATTTTATATACTTAATATCGAAGATATTTTGTAAAAATTCACTTTTGTTCGAACCACCTCATGAAACTTGTAGGTAGGTAGATAAAGGGGGCGGCAGAACATCCTTGGCCCCGGGCGCCCGAAGTTGTAGCTACGCCACTGATTATATTCAGATCATATTAAGTTTGCTACGAAGTTTCTAGCACCGAGAACGACACGTCGAATACCTCATAAAGGCTCCATATATCTGTCGGTCAATATATACCCTAGGAACTGCCTTCAGTTTTTGCGTTATCGATTTGTAATTTATCACAAGTCCTTTTCTTTCTAAGAAGCTGCTTCTTTGTTGGAACCGCCGATATCTCGGAGCACTATAGCATATAACTGTCATACAAACTAATTGAGTTCTTGTACCGAACATCGTGACAAAAAAGTTGGTAGGACTGTTCTTAATGTTTATAAAACTTATTTAATTGAAAAAAATATATAGTATATATTCTCAAAATTAGACATGAATTACATTTTTGTAGGTTTGGTGAGGCCAAAGTTAATATTTTTTCTTGTTTCATTCTCAAATATCTATGCCAGAAATCTTAGCAAAAAACACTTTTTATCCTACTTAGAGCTAATATCTTATAACTTTTGAAAAGGCGGAAACTCATATTTCGGGGATTACAATGAGTTATGATTACGCTCATAAACAATGATTAATAACGAATTAGGAACGAAGTTATTAAAATCGGACACCTTCCAGCGATTTCTAAGGGAAATAAAAGTGTGGCCTTAATGGCCATGTCAATAAGATTTATGACAAAATGTTAAAATATTAAGCATGTATGTATGTACAACTATAAATATATTATAGAAACACATGCGGTCAGTCGTAAATGAAGATGCGTAAATTTGGTTATTAGATACTCAAGTCAATGCGGCGATTTGTGTGTTTTTGATAATTTAAATTTCCGTCGAATGAAGTGATCAACCAACAAACAGATCATTTAAGTCATCATACCGTCTAATAATAAAATGAAATTGAGAAATAAAACACTCGTAGGCTTATGGAATGAATATATCTATGTATGTGCATAGTCAAGTATGTGCGCGCATACGCAAGGGAGCTAATAAGCGGAGATATTCACTGATTTTCAAACGCTTGTGAAAGGCAATAGCTTTGCTGGCAGTGCAAGTAACAGAAAGCTGACAGCGCAAAGGCAATAAAGAATGATTTAATACCAGAAAAAAGAGGTTAAAATGAAACATATGCACATGTACATATGTGTGTATAGTAATCTACGCCTAAGCACTCATAATAATTTACACTTCATTTATATGAAAGCGGATTAATTTGATTATTGCCTCGTCGCAGCTCCTCAGCCCCTCCATTGTGCGCGTGCACCCCCTACTGTCAGTTTGTAAGAGAGAAAATTAGACGGAGCTATGAGTGTATGCAAGCGCATAATAAAATTGAAATAAAAACAAACATAAATGTGTCCATTTCCTTTGTTGCCATCACTGTGGCTCATTCTAATCGTTGGGCTTTACTGATTTCAATTGGTTGCCGGCGCATTCAGCGCTTGCCTTCTAAGCTATTCCAATAGCTAGTTGTTTCATTTAGTTTTAGTGTGTTGTTATTGTTGTAGTTACTCTTAAACTCACCCTTCCAACAAATACATACATATGTTCCGTTTGCAGTTGCTGTAAATCTAGCGCAACGTCTGCTGTCAAAGGCTGCAATTGTAATTAAAGCAGCAGCGATTGGACGCCTGGTTGTGGACCTCGTGCTTTTCTTGTTGTTGCTGTTTTGGTCCAATTTTTATTACCATAACTAAATTAAGATTGTCGGTTGACTTGTTTGTTAGCAGAAGTAATTGTGTTTAGGACGCATCAACACCACTTATTTAATTGGAGTGAAGGCTTCACAGCTTCATTTCAATAATCGCTGAGGTTGAGCACAGAGTGGAGTCATAGGCATAATAGAGTGCAAATTGATGATAGTTTTTAGAAATTTGTTGATGATAGAACACTCTCCTCGGAACTCATCGAAAAATTCGCAGTTCTGGGTTGGCATTCATAAAATATACCCTGTAACACCCAAAAGGAAACGTCAGAGACCCTATGGAGCACATATACATACATATAAATTATCAACGTTATGAGCTAAGTCGATTTAGTCATATGCGCCTCACCAAGAAGCTGCCCATTTGTCAGAAAGGCCGCTATTGGAATACTATAGCATATAACTGTCATACTAACTGAACGATCGGAATAAAGTACTTCTATAGAAAGCTTATTCATTCGGCGAGATATCTTCATAAAATTTTTTATTCAGATTGCGTCACTATAGCATATAGCTGTCGTACAAACTGACTGATCAAAGTTTTTCAAGGGAATCTTTTCTATTAGTGAGGGATATTACAGTTTCGGCGCAAACGAAGTTTGTTCCTGTTATACCCTGAACAGGGTATATTAAGTTTATCACGATGTTTGTAAAACCCAGAAAGAAGCGTCGGAGACCCTATAAAGTATATATATAAAAGATCAGTATGTTGTGCTGAGTCGATTTAACCAAGAAGCTGCTCATTTGTCGGAACAGCCGATATCAGATCACTATAATATATAGCTGCCATATAAACTGAACGATCGGAATCAAGTTCTTGTATGGAAAACTTTCACATTTGACAATGTATCTTCTTCAAATTTGAAATAGATTATTTTCTAAGGCAACAATGTAATCTCCGAAAAAATTGTTCAGATCGGATTACTATAGCATATAGCTTCCATACAAACTGAACACATAGTTACTAAAAGAAATGCACCTGTGAAGGGGATATTAGCTTCGGTGCAGCCGAAGTTAACGTTTTTTCTTGTTATCATTTTCAAGTTAAATCTAATTAGAAAAGAAACCTATTAACAATCAGTGACTCTATTTATATGAAAGCAGAGTTCGGAATTCCACCAAGTTCCGTAAAGTTTATGGCACCCAGTGACTAATCCATGGCGCTTAAGTTATAGGATCCCCAATCTTGAAATGAGTTTTCGATGTTCTTAAAATTAACGAAAATTTATTAAAGATCTTTCATAAAGATGTCCTAAGCATGGATCTGTTTAAGAAGATTTCAGGCTTTGTGCGAAACTGTGTTTTTGAAGTCGGTTGGCAAGATTTCTCGAGAACTACTCAACCGACCTTCAGGAAATTTTAATCCAATTTTCAGTTTTTTTCCTTCGTCCAAGTTCAAAGTTAAGATTTTAACAAAAACACATATTTAACTCACTTTAGATGATCCTGTAAGGAGTTATCGGGCGTTTCTTTTTTCCGAGGGGTCACCGGAAATGGCGTCGCAATGGCCGAGTTTAAAATATTTTTTTTTCAAAAGTTTCAGAATATCTTTGTTAATACTGTATATTTGTAACAAAGAAGAAAAAATTGTTGAAAAAAGGCTGGTTTTACCCGAGAAAACCCATGTAGCTCCTCAAATTTCACGACTTATAAGACATTTAAACTCGCTAACCACCCAATCGAATTCGGTTGAGTACTTTGTGAAGTTATACATAACTACCTATATCTAAGTAAAT
This sequence comes from Bactrocera neohumeralis, assembly GCF_024586455.1. Classification (NCBI taxonomy): domain Eukaryota; kingdom Metazoa; phylum Arthropoda; class Insecta; order Diptera; family Tephritidae; genus Bactrocera; species Bactrocera neohumeralis. Next base: position 80,310,409 of record NC_065919.1, on the reverse strand, counting down.
GCATATATGTTTACTCGTATATACGTATCTAACTTTTAGGTTATCCATTTCAATTTCATCGCTACAACGCCTTCTCAGCGGCCGCCCAATAAATCACGCTTGAAATGCTATTTTGACAATTGGCCACATATGGTGAGCTTGTGAGTGCAGTGGTGCGACGGTATGCGGTGATAAGTCAGAGTGGAAATCTATATTACGTTGTTGCATGCTTCGTTAAGCTATTTATGAAGTTAACAAAGTAATTTGTTAATGAATTTTCGGATTTATTTATGGATTGAGATAGAAATGTCAATTCCTCAAGCCATTTGAGTGGGTGTGATAAGGGTTTCATTTCAGTAATTAATAATTTGGAATATTTATATCGTTTATATATAGAAGTAACAAATTCCGTAATTTTTTAATTATGCCGCTATTTGGGTTTCAAAATATATTGTGGACATTTGCAGTGAGAATCCTAGTGGTCTTCCTCTCTCATTGAAAACAAAACTAAATTTGAGATATCATAATGTTATATACATATACTATACATATCTTAATGTGTTTAATGATCCTATTAGGTGTTTAGGGATTTTTTATTTATCTAAGAGTTGTACAGCATTAACTGTTAGCGAGTAAAATCAGTGCCTTAAATGAGTGCTTGAAAATATAAGTTTCATTATGGGTTAACTCTGATAGCCCTTAGCATGTTTTTATGAGAAATTCTTTTTGGATATTTAAGGAAAACCCAAAGGCAAATATTAAACTCTCCAACTCTGCTGTACTCAAGAGAGACTATAAACGAATATCGCAATCGTTATTCAAACGAGATTTTCAACATTTTATATTACACGAATTGAGGAAAATAGTAATAAAAAAATTACAAACTTTAAGATCTTTAAATAACTTTTGTCGATATGATATCCCGCCACTCTGTATCTTAGTCTATGTTGTAGTACCTTAGAAAGCCCAAGCAACATATCGTTGGTTCTCCTAGCTAAGTCTTTCGACCTGAAGTCAGACTAGCCTATGATTTTTTGTTGAAAATGAAAAAAGAATTAAGTAAAATTTAAGGGGCACACCTAATGTCGATTCAAAAAAACACCGCCTTTATGAAGAAGTCCAGAATCACTGCAGCAGTGGAGCACCTTTGTGTTAGTACCGTCGGAGATTGCGAGTCACTCGAAAGCTAATTCAATGGTTTTCTTCAAAAATTTGTATTATTTAGGGGTACAACGTTTCATACATTTTTTTCTCATTCCCTATTCACCCAAGATGTGCCCCTAAAAATATGTTGTATTTGGCTAGAAAACCCAAGCAACATATCTATGGACTACCACTTGAAGTTTTGGATTTAAATCCAGACCAGCATGTTTTAAGCCAAATGATTTGCTGTTGAAAAATGATAATTTAGTAAACCTAAAATCTTGTACTCTCCTACCTCTAATTGGTTTTCCATTAATATTGTCGGCTTTAAAATATTACCAAACCGATATTATATCATATGGTGGCGCTTGTTCCATTATAAAGCTGGACATTTTATTATACTTGTTTTTCTTTATCGGCGTACACGCATTCGTTACTCCTTTTCGCTATTTGGCGCCAATTGGAGATTTCAAGAGTAGCCAGGTAATTCTCTACCTGGTCTTTTTAATGGAGTGAAGGTTTTCCTCTTATTCTGCTTCACCGGCGGGAACTGCGTCGAATACTCTCAGAGCTGGAGTGTTTTCATCCCTTCGGACGACATGACCTAACCAGCGTAGCCCCGAACTCGACGAACGTTGTCAATGTCGTCGTATGTATTGTACAGCTCATCGTTCCATAGAAACTAATATTCACTGTTGCCAATGCGCAAATCTTTCGCTTGACATGCCTCTGCACCATATAGTTATATCGTTGGACGAGGACGATGAGTGCCTTGTGTCTTTGTTCGTCGAGAGAGAACATTACTTTTCAATTGTCTACTCAGTCCGAAGTACCACCTGCTGGCAAGAGTTTTTCTGGCTTGGATTGAAACTGTTCACTCTATTTTTTTCTACGAGTTTCTTGCCTCCAAGGAATGAGGCTTAAGATGGCAATAATACAATTGGCTTCATTCTAATTATAATGAACTCTTTTTCTTAGCGTAGTTCGAAAGAATATTGGTTTCCCACATCTTGTTAGGAAAATCGGTTTTAACTTCTTGTGCTTGCCAATCGTTCTCTTCTTCTTTCTCTATTCGTTAATAGTGTTCTATCTCTGCGGCTCCAAAGCCTGAATTGTACAGGGGTTGTCCGCATAGACTTTAGACTTTACATATCCCCACAGGAAAAAGTCTAACGGTGTAAAATCATATAATTCTGGTGGCCAATGAACCGACCCAAAATGTTGAATTATCAGCTTACCGAAGAGTTATCTCAATAGATCAATTGATTCATGCGATGTGTGTGAAGAGACGCCATCTTATTAAAACCAAATGTCGCTGGGATCATGAGCTTCAATTTCAGGCATTAAATAGTCTCCCGATAACGGTCGCCATTGACATCATTTTCGAAGAAATATGGATCAAAGATGCCATTGAGCCGGAAATTTTCCTCATCGCTGAACAAAATTTGGCTCGAAAACGTCGTATCTTTGAAAACTTTTCAGGAGCACAAGAAAAGTGCAAATTCGAGCGCAATTGTGGATGACCCACAATTCGATCGCCAATATCCGTTCCCACCACAGACGGGCCTACGTAATCGCAACAGACCGGATTATTATCCGTCCAAGGACTGTCAACTCGGCCGAATTCTACCGCTACAACAACAATAACGACCCGCTTAAAGCCAGCAATAGATAATATTGAGTATCAGTTAGAGATACTTCTTCTCCCTTGGATATTTCTTGGTGCGATTTTTTAGTATGTTCCAGAGAGTTCCATTAGCCTTTGGCCAAGTGCTTGCAGCACCGATTAAACTATAAAGCAATTTGTGTGCACAGCCCCTGTAAGTATAAGAATAACCAGAAATCGCGTTGATTTAATTCCATCTCATACTGCCATACCCAACTCGCCGCCCCTCCACCATATGGGGCAGACAGAACCTCACTAATTCCACGCTTGTACTTAAATCGCGGACATTATCGTTTTCATTGCTAACGCTTAATGATGCAATCAAAAACGCTGCGGCACCAGGCGTTGCAACAACAAAATTCGCAACAACAACAACAGCAACTGTAGGAAAAGAAAAACGAAAAGCAGCTACAAGGCTAGCAAACAAACAACTTACTCGAAACAACATTGCCATTAAACGCAAATAAAGAACAAATTTCGCTCTTAATTATGTTGTCAGCGGCTATTGGCTGGCGGCTGCTGGTGTGGCACGACCATGCGGCATAAACACAACCAAGTGCTGAGTAATGATAGCTAGTGCTGGTGTTGTTTGTTGCTGTTGCTGTTGTTTTTGTTGGTGGTTATGTTATTGGCGCTGCTGCTGTTGAGTGTTTGTTGTTGTTGTTACTTTTGAAATGTGGTGTGCACGTTGCAGCGATTGCTAAGTAATTATTCCACGCGCACAGCGCCAATGCGCGCATTTATGGCACAACAACAACAACACCCGGATAATAACAACAACAACGCCACCAGTAGGGCGCATAGAAAAACGCATGCATTATTATATGTGGTTGCGCGCAACATGCGGCATGCAACAGATAAGATCGTTTACTAGCAGCCGCAGCGCAAACAGGCCAACAACAAGCACCACCAGCAGCAGCAGCCATGCAACGCGTTGCGCTTATCGCTTGCAATATCGCGTAGAACATGCAAATTTCCTGCTCCGCCTGCCGGACCGACTGGCTGCACACACTGATTTTCTGCCATACTCCGCGCCGCTGTGTTGGCTGTTTGGTGGCGTTGCTACTTTGTGGCAAGTTAAAAAGGGCGATACGGGTAATGTGGCATGTAAACAAAAGCCACTTACAAAATTAAGTGAACTACCAGCAATGACAACCGGCAACAATGAGCAAAACAAACGATAACAACATTTTTTAAGTTGCGCATGTGTGCGCGGTGTGCGCGGTGACAAGGGAGGTAGCGGAACGCTGCGCCAAGCAAAGAGTGCTGCAACACTTTTTGCCGCGCCTGTTAAGTGCAAGCTTTTACGGCCGCGCATCCTTGGCGCGATATGCGCGCCGATCAGATGACCGAGTATTGGCGATACGATCGCTTGAATGGGACAGCCTCGCAGTGCTGTACGTGTTGTTGTTGTTGCGCTTGTAAACAGTTTTTGCTCAGCGCATTGATTTTTGCTTTATGCGCCATTGTTGCCACTAAGAATGCTGCTTATGAAGTTATTACTTGCCACGTCGAGGTGCAGCGCGCCGCTGTGCATGACACTACGCCACACTCCCCGCGTCACGTTTCACCAGCATCATGTCTCAACTGAAGAGCGCTCCTTTGGCCATGCACCATCGCCTCAACAGGAGTTGTCTTCACCCATTTCTGAGCCTGCGCAGCCGTGGACCTGTCGTCAACCTGATTTGCATTGTGCCACGTCTCTGCCAACTCCCACTCTCGGTGGCTGCGCGCGCGCGGCATATGTCACATATGTGGCATGGCGGAAATTATGACAGCCAGACTGGTTGTCTGTCGGCGTGTTGCACGATGCGCGCATCACGCCGCTTCAGCCGAGCAAGCGGTATAGCGCGCGGCATAACACCAACACCAGCAACACCATCGTATTATATGTTGCTACAACATCATTATCATTATTGTCATAACAGTCTGTGGCTTCTGGCGATAAATGGAGGCGTGCAACGTGGCCAGCAGCGTCAGCGGCTAATGTGGCATTTGTGTTGCGCTTTTGGGGTCGTGAGACGGGCGCACGACTTTTGCGCGCTGCTGACAGTGGCTGGGCAAGCCAGCAAAATGGCTCAACGGGCAGGCGCGTTGCAAGTTAAGTTGTAAATTTTGCAAATATCTCCTGGTTTTTGTGTTGTCACTGCAGCGCGGAGCACATAACACCACAATCAACTGCTTATGAATCTTATTGCTATTATTGTATGGACTGCTACATTGCTTGTTGCCGCACTCTTGCCTGCTGTTGCAACCAGCGAAGTGTGTGCTGTGTTGGTATGCGCAATTATCCACGAGCGCGACAGTTTCACCAACAACAATAACAAGCAGAAAGGGTATATTCACCGGCTGGTTCCATGCTGTAACCGCGCCACCAGCTCTACGCCATCGCTCTTTGCCGCTAGGTGCCGAGAGTGTCTCCCACTTTTCTTTGCAACAGTTGCTCCAGCGTGCCGCTTTGTTCGTATATATGTATGTGCACTTACTTAGGTAAAAGCGTTCATCTTTTGTCCGTCATAATAAGATTCATGAACACATTGTTTAAATATTTTGGGCGCTCAACCCAAGTCTTTGCTACAGAAATGGAAATATAAAAGTTTTCCAATGAAATTTTACTGCAAGATGATTTGTTGCAACACGACACAATCGAAATTTGCGGCGCGCTAACTTGACGGTCGAAAACTCAATGTAGTAACAATGCTGTTATTTTCTGTATGCAAATACATTTATTGTTGCAAAAGTTTTCGAAATTATTTTTTGCTTTGACTGAATCTATTTATGCTTCTTACTGCTTTTTACTTTATTCTAGATTTTCCGAGTCTCTTGCTGTTGGCTTTGACCTTCAATACTCCGAAATCGGTTTCGGTTTCCTCGACGAAACTATCAATACTAAAGTTGACACTATTTGTAAGCTGTTCTCTGGTCTTTCCTGTCTACATATCTTAGGCAATCTATTGCGAGGAAGAACATTTGAGTAGCAGTCTATAAGCTACTGATAAAGAAATATCAAGCAAACCGGATTATTCCTAGATAAGTTAACGTAACATAAAGTGATTCCTGAGATTTGTATATGAAACGGATGCCTTGAGTTTCTCAGCTACTTTACGCCATGTATAAAAATAAAAACCTTTATTGATATTATATTATAAGGAAAATTTTAATACCATAATTCCACGTCGATACTTCTTCTCTTCTTTCCTTCCCTCTCTCTCTCTCTAACCCTCTCTTGGTTAGTCCCAAAGGCTCTCCTTTTCCTATAAACTTGTATACAACTTATTTCCACCTTTCAAGTATTTAATGTATTTTAATATTTTAAGACCTTCAGTGAAGAGCAACCCTATTTATCGAATGGCAACAAGTTAGGACAGGGAAAATCAGAAAAAATTCTGACGTATATAGTATGCTTTCCTAAATCGCACTTTCCTAAAATCTGAAAATAAAGCGGCAACCACAGAATCTCAAAGAGTTAAATCAACAGAAAAGAGACTGTTTTATAGCTCGGTTTTTTCAGGAAGAAAACACGTAGAACAGGTGAAGTGGAGAAAATTACTGAATTCCTTTTACAAGGTTTTCCAATAAGAGTGATGTGATATTTTTTCAAAACAAAAAAAAACATAATGTTTAGGAAATTCAAACGTTTTTTTTATTATGAAGTACAACCGATACAATGAATATAACATCATTCAAATGACCTCCACAACTTTTTTTGTAGGAACGAAATCAATAAGCCCGATTTTCAGGTACTTTTTCTACTAAATCAAGTCATTTGTCATCAATAGCACGTTCAATATTGACTTATAAAGCTTGACGAGAGTCTGGTTTATTGCTAAAGACAAAAAGTAGTCTAATGTTGTTAAATCACAACTTCTTGGAGGCCATTCAATGTCACAATTCCTCGAAATAATCGAATCTCCAAACTTTTCTAGCAATAATTCGGTTGTTGCACGTGCGGTGTGGCATGTAGGCCCGTCTTTTGAAACCAGATGTTGTCAAGATCAGCTTCTTTCGATTGCGGCCACAAAAAGTTGGATATCATCGATCCATACCGTTTTCCATCGATAATAACTGTGTGAAGCTTCATTTCGAAAGAAGAACGGACCGATGATTCCACCAGACCAAAGACCACATCAAACTGACAATTTAGGTTAGTTTAATGATTGCTCATAAATAAATTGTGGATTTTCTTCGCACCAGAATCGACAATTTTGTTTTATTTACCGCACCACTCAGAAGAAAGTGAGCCATCATCGGAGAAGATAATTTTCTTCAAAAAGTCGTTATCGTTTTCAAGTTGTTCAAAAGCAAAATCAGCAAATTCACGACGTTTACGGTGGTTCTACGACTTCAGTTCTTGAGTGAGAGCAATTTTATACGAAGGCAAGCTTAAACTTTTCCTCGAAATCAACCAGGTTGTGGTTTGTAACCGTTCCAATTCCTGAGAGTGTCCTGGAATCAACAAATTGCGGTCTTTAGCAATAGTTGGCTGAACGACAGCAATATTTTCATTATGATAATGAAATTGAATAATTAGTTTTTAAGTACCATTGTCGATTAAGATAGTAAGACTTCCTAATATAAATTTCGCGCGAAGGTTGATAAACATAATTAAACATCTGTGCCAAATGTCACATCAAAATAATCATTAGTGTTTAGTTTATGCTTGTCTTTCTGAAATACATAAAGTGCATTCGGCGATTTTTATAAAGAAGTTCCATTAAATTTTGTGTGCGTAATCAAATTTCTGGTGCCGAAACGTTCAGAATATTGGAAGAGGTCTTTGGTGATAATTAATTGTCGCAACCAAGTGTTTTTGATTGTTACAAATTATTCAAAGAGGGCCGAGAACGCGTTGACAATGAACCACGTCCATGACAGTTAACTGTCAGAAATCTCACTGGCATCGTTGGAATATCGGAAGGCTCAGTGAAAACCATTTTGAAGGATCATTAGGCCTAAGAAAAGCGAAAGCACGATTGGTTCCAAAATTATTGTTTGTGAAACAATGCTTTCAGTCAACCAGGATGTCATGAAACGTATTATAACTGACGACGAGTCTTCGATCATATAGTAATATGCTTACGACCCAGAAACAGACGATCAATCGAGCGAATATCGGGCCAAAGGTGAGCTGAAGCCGAACAAACCACGTCGAAGCGGGTCAAAAATCAAGTTAATGTTGACAGTTATCTTCAATTATCGAGATGTGGTTGTTCACATGACTTATGAAGTTTCCACAACAACATCCCCCACATCCGACATCACATCGCATCACAACACAACACCTCATCACACAACAGTTCACAACAAACTCAGCGCCTAACACCGCTCATCATACAACACAACAACCACACGATCATCAACGAGTCGTCTCTAATATTCACCATCCAAACCATTAAAAGAGATAGATCCGAGCGGAATCAGGTCATTCAATTCCATCCGTGAACCAGAAGGTTCGCGGGTATGCGAAAATATTAAAGCAAAATATTTATAATGAGACTGATTCTAGAGATTTTGGCATTCATGAATTTCAGCTCGAGTGAAGACTACGGAGAAGAAATACGGCTTCGTTTAATGCTTCACCAATCATGATCTAGTTCAAAATCTAGGTTTGCGACCAGAAACATGTTGTTTTTCAGAGATTTTCATTTGATTTATTTTCTTCCAAGGTTACATCTCAAGTTTATAAATAGAACGAAGTCATGGGAACATTAAATCAGAGAATATAACGTATAAGAGAAGCAATACAAGTTTAAGAACATAATATGAGCTCTGATATTGCCAGAGGACATATGCAACTAAATTCTCAAAGCAAATACTTCGAAATCATTCATCATTCATTCAAAAAGCAAGTCAGAAATACACTCAAAGACTTAATAATGACAGCTACAGTGCAAATTTATATTTTCGGTGCATCATTCGAACCATGAACCTTCTGAGTAGTAGTGCATCTCTCAACATACAGCTAGTTGGCAGTGAATTAGGCACACATGGCAGACTTTTTAGAGGTTATATCTGCATTAAATATCCACTTACAGCAGTAAACAGTTATGTGTGAACACATACATCTTCTTTTGCATAGTCAGAGCTTACTCTTCCGTGATTGTTTGCATATTTTGACATTTGCGTTCAATTCAACTTAAATTAATCCTGCTTTATGAGTGTGGAAATTTTTCGAAAGAAACTCCCGCTCCCCACTTTTACAAGCTGCAGTTGAGACTTACTGTCTGTCTACGGCCCGCGGATTTTCACGGTATTTGTGCAGATTTGGTTGCAGGTAACAACAACAACAAGCACGTGCATAACTAACACAACAACAACAGTGACAGCAATAGTGATTGCGCTCCATTGTTGCGCATTGGGCCAGTCGCGATGCACACGAGCTGCCATGATATTTAAATGCCGTTTAGCAGCTCCATGCAAGTTTAATAGGCAGCCATGCCGAGGAGTGGGGGTCACCGCACCGCACTGCTGCTGCACCAGCCGGCTAGAAATGTTGCCAACGGCTGTTGCACTTCACTGCTGTTGTCTAATGTTGTTGTTATTGCTTATTTTGTAGTTGGTTTTGTTGTTGTTTGTGTTGTTGATGCAGTGTATTTATTGTTGCTCATGACATGATGGCCATAAGCCCATGAAGCGTTAAATGCGTTTAGTCCCGTCGCGTCCATGCACTCCCAGGCGCTCCCATGCTCTGCCAGGCTCTGCTGTGCGCCTTCATGTTCTGTGCCATGCTTTTTGGCCATTTCATAGTTGACACTTTGCCGGCATAAATTCCAGCTTCAGCGCACTTTGCTGCAGTACTACTGCTATATTGTTCTTGTTTTTGTTTTTGTTGTTGTGTGGTTGCTGCTGCTGCAACAGTTGCCATTGGCGTGGCGGTTATTGTGTGGTGTGTATGAATTTCGCTTATTATTACGGCGATTTTTTGCAGGATTTACATTCGGATGTTGCCTGCCAAGCCATGGCAAACAATGGACAATTGGAATTGAATTGTGCGTTGGCACAAATTCCATGTAAATACGATTCCGCGCAGCCAGCGATACGCCTGCCACATTGCCACATAGTGAGGCATATTTAATTGATATAAAAATGCATAAATTCTAGCCAACAAACCAACAAATGTAAGTACATACATACATAGATAGTTGTAGCTACAACAATAAAAAGTTTTAAAATATTATATACTTTAAATTCACTGAACTTCTTTACTTTAACTATCTGAGTGTTTGATTTAATTTGGGCTGTGACGGTAGAGAGTTCTGAAAAAGGGCCGGGCATCTATTTGGCGCGAGTTACGTACGTCGTTTCAATTCGGAGTCAAGGAATCTAATAGTTCATTAAATTAATCTCCTGGGATTTATAGAAAAGTTGAATACAATATTGACCCACAAATACTTGATGGAAAGGTATAGCTAGGATAACTCGCAAGGATTGTATCTTAAATGGATTAAAAATATATTGAAAAACTCAAAATGTTGCAGTGCTTCTCATATTTTCCTCTTTATTGGCGACGACACCACTTACGCGGTTATAGGCGAGTTTACAAGAGCGCGTCTGTCGATCTTCTTTTTCGCTGTTTGGCGCCTATTGGAGATTCCAAGTGTAGTCAGGTCCTCTCCATCTGATCTTTCTAACTGAGTGGAGTTCTTCCCCTTCCTCCGCTTCTCCTGGCGTGACACCGTGTCGAATACTCTCAGAGCTGGAGTGTTTTCATCAATTCGGACGACATGGTTTAGCCAGTATAGCCGCTGTCTCTTAGTGAACTAAGAAATACGTCAATGACGTCGTATATCTCATACAGCTCATTGTTCTATCGACTGCGTTATTCGCCGATGCCAATGCGCTAAGGAACATAAATCTTCCGCAGAACCTTTCTGTTGAAAATTCGTAACGCCGACTCATCAGATGTTGTTATCGTCCATGCCTCTGCACCATATAGCAGGACGGAAATAATGAGTTACTTGTGGAATTTAGTCTTTGTTCCTCGAGAGAGGACTTTACTCCTCAAATGCCTACTCAGTCCGAAGTAGCACCTGTTGGCTAGAGTTATTCTGCGTTGGAGTTAGAGGCTGACATCGGCGTACGCCAACATTTGTATACTCTTGTTCAAGATTGTATCTTCATAATTCAGATCTGCAGCTCGAATTATTTCCTGTCAGGGGCGAACGCAGGGGGGGGGTTTTGGGGTGTTAAAACCCCCCCCCCAAAGTAATTGAATTTTTAAATAATAGAATTTAATTCTACATAGTCATTTGAAAAATTGTAATTTGTTGTTTGCAATCTTTCTTGTATGAATATGTAAAATAAATGAATACATAGTCACTAACAGCGTTGCCGTTTTGATACAATTGTATCTTTTTTGATACTTTTTTCTCTAAATTTTGTGATTTGATCTTTTTTGTTCACAAACCGCCTATTTTGATACTTTTCTGCTGATAGAATTTAATTTTTTGAAACTATGAAAATGTTAAACTAAAAACAAACCTATTGTATCTGGATAGTATTAAAAAGTTGTGGGAATGTAGGCCAATTAAAAAACAGAAAAATATAACTGGACAGAGACATTTTTTTTAATTTGGTTCAAAGTAATGAGCTTGCCTTATAACTCTGTGGCTGCTGAATGATTTTTTTAGATTTCGAATTGTGAGTCGAAAATCTTTTGAAAATTAGTTCTGAACTGAAAAGTCGCCAAGGTTTCTATTATTTTTTTTAGAGTTTATTGTTAATCATAATACAGGAAAAATAAAAACTCATTTATTATGTCTTTCTTGTTCCATGAGCAAACTATTGTGAAATAAATTTAAATTAAAAAAAATTATGCTATTTGCAAAAAAATACTTGAGTGTCTTAACTAAACTGTCTATATTTTTAATAAAAAAAACCAGAAAAAACTGGTCTGAATTAGATACACAACTTTACTTATTATTTGTTTTTCATTTGCTGAATTTAGAATGTGGAAAAGTAACTAAAATTTTGAATATATTTTCAGGAACTGGTTAAATCAAACAAAGAGATCCAAAACTTTTTTAGTGCATCGTTTTTTAAAGATTGGAAACAATCCCTATATCTGTCGCTCAAGTGATCGCAGGCTTAAAAACATTTAAGAAATAAAACTGGAGAAGCAGAACGGAATGGCTCTCTTGAATATCCATAGAGATATAGACTGACGAAGAGATTTTAAATGTTTGCCCAAAATAAAAGAAGATTAGACTTCAATTTGTGAATAAAATAATGAAACATTGTCTTTTTACCTAAAACCCCCCCCAAAAAATTTTCCTGCGTTCGCCACTGTTTCCTGCAGAAGTAGATTGAAGAAGTCGCACGATAGAGAGTCGCCTTGTCTGAAACCACGCTTGATATCGAACGGCTCAGAGAGGTCCATCCCAATTCTGACGAAGCTTTTGATATTGCTCAACGTCAATTTACAGAACCGTATTAGTTTTGCGGGAATATCAAATTCAGCGGGATGAGGCCAGCTCCTTTTCGTACTGTCAAAAGCAGCTTTGAAATCGACGAAGAGTTGGTGTTTGTCGATTTTCTTTTCACGGGTCTTTTCCAAGATTTGGCGCATGGTGAATATCTGGTCAGTTGTTGATTTTCCAGGCCTGAAGCCATATTGATAAGGTCCAATCAGTGTTCTGACGGTATGTACTAGTTAGTCTTAAAATTAAACGAATAGTACAGAATTGCAGAAGTGTCTTAGTTCTATTATGATATGCCTTCTTTAATGATATGCCTTCAGAAGAAAGCTTAATTTAATAATGTGAGGAAAGCTTAAACCGAAAACAATAGATTAGAAAAATTATTTATTGATTCTTGAAACATACATACATATGTAGATATATAAATACTTATGCATACAGCTCTCTCATTTGGCTACTGTCCAAGCGAACCTTGGTAGTGATAAAACTTTCACAACAATGAAAGCTGCCTAAAGCTTATTAATTTCACTAATTTGATCAAAATGAAAGCTTTGCCTGAAATGTTATATCATATGTATATGTGTAAAATATAATGCGAACAGTATTGCATCTTCAAGATGGCGAATATGTATTCATAGTTGTTTTTTTAGAAACATAATACGGAGATTCTAAATCACTTAAGCATATTTTAAGAGTAAATTCTAGAATATTGTGAACTTGGTATGGGTTTAAAGTGAAGAAAGCTATAAACGGTTGTCTATTATATAAAAAGAAGTAATAACTCGGAAACTGGAGCGTATAATGGTTGAAGCTCACACATATGTATGTTTATTGTACTGAGCTTGAATGCCGGATACAAGAAATATTCAAAACGAGTTATGTATATGCAAGTATATACAACTCCAAAATATTCTAAACATTTTAGAACTCATTTTTCTTCGCGTTCTTTATGCTAAACTCAAGTAGACTCTGAGAAAAGCATGACTTTCTAATCCGTGGTACTCAGCTTCTAAATTCCAATTAAAGCACTCCAACTTGAGCACTTTGCTACCTTTAAGTAGCTCCACTACAATAATAAAAAAGTCCAACAATAAATTCGAGAGTCACTTCTCGCTTCAGAAATTCTAAAATCGCCGATATATAAAAGACAATTTAATTGGTCATTATGAATGCCGAAGAAGTCACATTTCGCTTACAAATAAACAGTAACAAATGAATTTTCAGAACGAAAAACTTTTTTACATATTTCTATATATGAGATGGGTATATGCGGGTGAAGTGAAAAAAGCGAGCAGAGAATCATGTCACGTCAGCGTGACTGGCGTGAAAAGTGCCAACCGATCGCGATGATGCGTTGCGTCGCGGCTCCAAGCTGTCTGCCAAGTCCCGGGCAACAACAATAGATTAGTCAAATTGCCGATGTGACCGGTGAGGGGTGATGAGAATGTCAGTTGTTGGCTGTTGGTTGTGGATGATGAGGGCAGAGCTGATTCCCAGGCGAGCTGTCTGAATATATGTATACGTGTGCATATGTGTGTGTGTGTCGATTGCTCAATCTCCATGCAGCGATCAGTGCATCAGCAGCATCGTGACAATTACGAAGGCTGCTGCAACATTTCGTGGCATACAAAATCAAAATCAATTGTTGCTTTCATCTTTTTTTCAATTTCTTTCACAATTTTAATTTTTTTTATTTTTTTTTTTTTTTGTTAAAAAATCGTTACGTTGAGTTTGCTGCTTCTTACATCATTAATGCTCATAATTCGAGTATGTATATACACACATATATATTATATGTGTGTGTGTATGCTCCTTTGAGTTGCATCAATGGTGTGATGATTGATTTATTGTAGGCGATCATCGAGAAATTAAACTGCCTCAATAGTCATTCAGTCAATTGGTGAAATCAGTCAAACGCATTTGTTGTTGGAGTGGCGGTGAAGCAGTTAGTCACTTTGTACAATGATAACGATGAAAAATTATATCTCGTCAATCAAATCACTTTTTATTTCATTTTTCTTTTTTTTTATACGCTTTCTGTGATTCGCCGCCGCCAACACCTACGCGATCCACTCTGTCGTGAAGTGTTTACATACACCTCTGGGCAATTTCGGAAGGGGTGAGCGCAGGGTAAATTGTATACAAAATAATGTGTGATAATTGTGGGTAAAAAGGTTTTGTCATGCCGCATGACTAATATTGGATCAGTGAACCCTGTGGCGGAGACACATTGCATACACATATCTGATCAGACGATATAATAGTTAATATTTTAGTGATTTCGTATTAATATTTTTTAACAAAACGTGAGCAGTTGGAGGAGTTTCCAATGACGATGGGTTTTTATAAAGGCATGCAATAGATATTGAAATCAACAAAAGGTCTATAGAAAGTATTCGTTTAGTCCAAACATATTCCCTTTTAGAATATTTTATGGGACTTTCAATCAAAAGCAATAGGACTCGAATAGACGCATGAAGACATGAAGAAACTCAAACCTTATGAACTAATTCAACTACTTTGAAAATTTTGAACATCAGTACACATATCAAGTACTATTTCTCAACTACCTAAATATCTAGATATGATATCAATATCATCGGTATACGCCAGCAGCTGTACACTCCTATAGAAGATGGTACCTTCTCTATTTAGTTCTGCAGCTCGGATTATTGAAGAAGTCGCACAATAGGAATTCACCTTGTCTGAAAACACGTTTGGTATCGAACGGCTCGGTAAGGTCCTTCCCGATCCTAACGGAACTTTTGGTATTGCTCAACGTCAGTTTACAAATTCAGCCATAGCGACATAAAAGCACGAAAAGAAGAGTATACTCCGATCTTGAAACCTTCTGTTAGTCGTCGCTCCACTGTGACACGGCACTCCTCATCGTACCAGCTCTTCTTTTGCCTTTTCCAAAAACCAATGGTTTCGGTTGAACTGAAATGCCGTCCCACAGTTCTCTTATACCGAGTTTCTGATGAATGCTCTCAGAGAGCAGGAGTGCAAGTCAAGTATAAAATCATTCGGCTGCCTGTTGTGATTGCAGCTTCTCGACGTCGAATCTTCCTTGCGTTTGTTGACGTACGTTTTTTTTGATACACAGAGGCGGGCGAAGTCGATGTTAGGACCTTGGAGCATACGCACGTCTAAAACACTGGAGACGTGTCTTCATTATATCACAACGTGGACGATCTGGTTGATGGATATTCGATGTGGCGACAGCCAGCTAGCTGATGACTTTTTTTATACTGGAATCTAGTACTACCGAAAACCATATTTCGGACCGCGACGAAGTCGATCAGCCTCAATCCATTTGGGGATGTTTCATCATGGATGCTCCATTTACCGAATGTTGTGCCAAAGATAATTTCTTTGCCCACCCTGGCGTTAAAGTCGCTAAGCACGATTTCGACATCATGGCGGGGGAAGACATCTTTGGTCACATCGTCCTTCTCTTCCGTCGGGACGTGGACGGAAATCAGCGATGTGTTGAAGAACTTCGCTTTGATGCGTATTTCGGCTGGACGTTCATACTGGCTGAATGCCAGCACTCGGCGTGGGAGTCTCTCTCCCACCACGAATCTTATACCGACTTAACTTCATTCTGTCAAGTCACTGTTTTAGAATAGCTATATTTTATTCGAAGCAAGCATGACAACATATTATTCCTTGGATATTCATTCTCAAAAACAATAACAAAAATGCGATTTTTTTTCCTGAGGAAGAACTAGATTTCATTTCAGTTGTGATTTCCTTGGCCTCATATGTATCTAGCATCTTGCAATCTCACAATTAGTTCTTTTCGTACAACCTTCGTGCAGGTTCGAGCGTCAACCGATTATAAGGATCAAGCATGTGGATATAGAAACTAGATTGCTTTCGGTCGAATAACTATGTCTTGGACCAATAATGCTATTAATGTTAGACATCTGTAATTATTGGTTGAAATGCCTCATCCTTAAATACAACAGTTTTGATTGCTTTGCATTGCAAAGTCTGAGATAATGATAAAATGCTTCCGAAGTGACGAATCTTGACGACTGAAGTTATATCATATCAAAATTGGCCGGTCATTATACTCCGAGTGCAAACGAAATCCACAAAATTATTTTCCTCATTATGTTTTTCTGATGTTTGATCCTGAATCTTTTGCAAAAACAATAATACGTAGTGGTCTCAAAAGCGATGCTTGACAATGTAAGCTGACAAGAAATCTACACCGAGCAAACGGATAGTTACTGGAGGTTTATGAAGACGCCATCTCAGGCAAGGCTTATAACAAGTACATGAAAAATTGGATTTGAAGGCGATATTCAAGATTTCTATTAGAATACGTGAAACTTTAGTGTTTTTTGTAATATTAGTTAAAATTTGATTAGATGGCATATCCGCAGTTACCTTAACCATTTATTAAGTCTGGGTATTAAACTATAAATATTTCTGGATTATGCTCCATTCGTGAAGGTCGAATATGTTATATGTAGATTGATATAAGGTCTACTCTCAAGTTAAATTTCCATCTCGTGCATGCTTAACAATTTCTGTCAAATATTTTGGAAGTCTTTTTTCAAACGTTCTAGGTCAACCCTCCCTTACTTATAACTTAAGATGAAACAAAGCAACATTGTGATACAGTATCAATCTCCAAATCCTACTTGTTAATGATTTCAAAACATTCTGCCACATCACCCATGCCAACTGCCCAGTTAAGTCTGCTTTATGTAAAATATGAAAAAGGTGTGAATAATTATTTGTTGCTTTACTTGAATTTCTCCTCATTAATCTGAACTTGAATGAAAATGTAAACGAACGAATTATTGAAAATTGAAAAAATTAATCAACTAATGTGTTGATTGCCACAGAGGCCAGTGATCCACGTTAAAGCTATTGAGCATGAGAATTAGTGAAAAAAACAAAAAAAAAATTAAAAAAGTTTAAGCTATTGAAAACGGTGAGATTTCAGTTTGATGCTTACAAATGTAGTGCCGATGAATGGTTGAGACGCTGACGATGAGAATTACGAGACGAGAATTTGAATGATTTTAATTTGACTGCGCCGTCGACGCCGCCGCTACGACAGTTTGTTTGCTTTCGATTGCGCAGCTTCATTTACGCCGCGTTAATCAATTATGAGACTTTACGCTTCTAGCGATAAATTCAATTAGCCTATGGTAATTATGGAGTTGGAAATCAAATGGAGCTGGTGGCGGGAAATCAATAGCGGAGCAGGTAAAAATGAAAATATGTGTGAATTCAAATATATTTTTTTTATCGAGATGCCTGTGTATGCTACTACTTAACAATGTACAAAGCTTGATTAATTAACGCAGCAAAAATTTAAGCAGGGCAACAACAAAAATGAAGTCGCTTTATAGTCACTGCTTTGATTGCTGCGCGCATGACGCGCACTTGACTTGATCACCTTTTGTCTGAGAGCCCATGAGTTATGAACTCAAGCCAGGCTTTCGTTGAAAAATATTTCAAAATCTTATTAACTTTACATGCTATGTGTTTGTGCGTGTGTGTGCATGTGAGTATGTGTGTAATTTTCCATTCAAGTCAATGAAGCAATTTGGTAAATTAAGTTAAACAAATTTTATAACACCTTTCTGCAAGTGAGCGCGCGCGCGTGCAAAAAAATTACCGAAAACAAAAACGAAAAGCGCAAATTCAACAAGCGAAATTGGGGCCAACATACAGGCGAAGCCAATTGCCGCGCGGCACGTACGCGGCGCATCATAGCGCGTTGCGAGCGCTGCATTAGCGCTTAACCCCACTTATAACAATAAAGTAAATTACACCTTATTTCGTCTGCAAGCGTCTTCGAGCGCGTCTTGCCGACACGCTATCATTTTGCTTGTGCGCCTTAGTTGTTGTTGCGCTGGGTGGTGCAGCGCGCCGGCACTTAACTCAACAATATTAACTGTGCTCTGCTATGCCGCACTTGCCGTTCGTTTGCGGCAACAACAAAGTTAGTTAGCACCAGCGGCAGCAGCAGCCGTCGCCGCCGCGCGGCACAGCACGTAAATCAACGTTCGACAGTTGCGAACGCAAGCGCGCGGCGATTTTCAGCTCGATTTGTGTAGTATGCGCCCAATTGCGCGCACACCAAACAATGCGCTGATTATTGCACCGGCTTGTCGATCGCCAAATGCGCATTGATCAGCCTCTATGTGCGTGTATGTGTGTGTGTTTTTGACTGTATCCCGCTGTGTGGAAGTGCTGTGGTGGCAAGCGTCTGAGCTTCGGCTTTGGTGTTGGCATAAAATAGTCGGCGATTTCAAAAAATTTCGCCGCTTAGTCGTTGCTAACGAGTCGCTCGCTCCTTTGGGGTGGTGGGGGAGGTGCGGTAGTTTGGTTGGCAGCTGAGTGCGGTGTCTTTAGTGAAGCGCGTTGCTGAACGCAGTGTGTGCGCTTTTTTTCTGTTTGCATACGCGCATGCGTTTCATCACCTTCTGTCTTCTGTATGTAGCGCGGTTGTTTGTGTGCGCTGGCTGTTATGAAGATTTGTGGTCGTCGTCGTCGTTGCCGTCACTAGCGCTTCGTTAGCGTGTTGGCAATTACTTACTTGTATTGGCCGATTGATCGAATGAGTGTTTTTGTTAAATTCAATTATGCTGCAGATAAGTGACTACCAATATACCCTGCATGCCAAAATGTGGGCAAATTTTGTGATACAGATTAATAATGGTATAAAGTTCTTTAGTAAGAATATTTTGCATTTGTTGGAGGAAAAAATGTTCCCCAATTTTTCTGTTGGGTTATATGATGTTCACGACGAATACTATTCTGATCCATCTAACGGTACTGAGATAAGGTGTAAGGTTGGGAATAATTCGAAACTATCCAGCTTTCGAGAAAAAAGGGAAACTCTGCCACGCATGGTTTCGACGAGTTCAAGACCAATATAAGCTTTTACTACGTGACTTTTTGGTATGTGTTCCAGAAATCTTCATCCAAAACTCCGTTCTGTTAGAATAGCTATCTCTAATATATTTATATTTCATATAAATGGAAATATCCAATTCTACGCGATAGGTTCGATAGGTACTTAAGCTCAACGTTAGAGATCGCCTCTATCACAGTTTCCATTTCCACCGCACAACGATGGTTTCAACGTTTTCGTTCGGTGGTCGAAGATGCGCCACGCTCCGGAAGGCCTGTCGTCGAAAATTGCGATAAAATCGCTGAATTGGTCGAAAGAGACCGGCATAGTAGCAGCCGTAGCATCGGTCAAGAGCTGGGCATGAGTCATGAAAAATTCATTTCAATTTCAATAAAAAAAAATTCAATAAAAATACCGCAAGACTCTTTTGACAACCTAATATTAAGTTTCGCAGATGAACTCGTTTGACGGACGTTGAATCGGACTTCTAGTTCTGTTTTGACAGCATGAAAGATCTGCTGATTTTAGGAAAATAGAAGAAGAGCAATATCGGATTCGATTTGGGTTTTTGGAAGTGAAAACGCGGTCACCGTACCCTATACTTTTATCCTTTGATGTCGAAGGCCTATGTGATGACATGTCAATCTTCTTTGAGTACTCCCAGTTGTCCCAAAACTGCTACCATAGAGAATAACGTATCTAAAACTCGTTAAAAAATGATCGACACACACCACGCCTTCGTCGATTTCAAAGCTGTTTTTGATAGCATGAAGGCAAAAGCATGAGATGTCTGAATTTAGTGCTCCCGAAAAACTAATACGGCTGTGTAAAGGGACGTTGAGAAATACCAAAAGCTCTGTCAGGATCGGGAAGGACTTCTTCGAGCCGTTCGATACCAAATGAGGTTTCAGACAAGGCGAATCCCTATCGTGCGACTTTTTCAATCTACTGCTGGAGAAAAATGTTTAGCCCCTGATGTGGCCTCAACATCTACGCCGAGAGTTCTGCTTTCTCCAGATTGGACAAAGAAACGAGGCAAATGGGTTTGGTAGTGAACTCGAGCAAGATCACTGTTGACAGTCGTAACTTTGAAGTCGTAGATATCGTCGAACCAGTATTAAAACCAACAATAATGTCAGCCTCGAAATCCAACGCAGAATAATTCTTGCCACCAGGTGCTACTTCAGACTGAGTAGGCAATTGAGAAGTAAAGTCCTCTCTAGACGAACAAAGACCAAACTCTCTAAGTCACTCATTATTCCCGTCCTAAATGGTGCAGAGGCATGGACGATCACAACATCTAATGAGTCGACGTTACGAGTTTACGAGAGAAAGGTTCTGTGGAAGATTTATGGTTCTTTGTGCATTGGCCACGACGAATACCGCATTCGACGGATCGATGAGCTGTATGAGATGTACGTCGACATTGGCATGGTGCAGCGAATTAAAAGACAGCGGCTACGCTGACTAGGTCATGTCGTCCGAATGGATGGAAGCAGAGAAAGAGGAAGACTTCCATTCTGTTGAAAAGATGATGTGAAAAGGAAGTTTGCTTTAAAGTCAGCTATAATCGCGTAAGCTGTGTCTACGTAAATAAAGAAGAAGAAGAAGAAGAAAGCCAACGATGTCGTATTATGGGAAATATAAATAATGAAATATTTTACATGAGAACACTATCAGCACCATATCAGCTTCGTTTTCTCATTTTGGACCACGAGCGCAACCATGAGACTACTGCACTGTAGCGTTTGATACTCATTCAGGGCAATTCAAAGATTTTTCTGCGTCGTTTTGATCGTCTTCGAAACATTGGTTCACTGTCACACTGGGAACCAAGAAATAGTCGAAAAAAGCCCTGTTTTCTGTTACTCGCAAGTTGCTATCACCATTGCGGAGAAAGGCAAAATGGTTCGACGTTACTATGCCAAATTATTGCTTCGATTCGAAAATATCATAGAGTCCAACGATACTTTTTATAAGGCATGCAGCTCAAACTATATCTTAGGAGGTATATTTCTATACATATTTTATTATATTTGAGTTGTAATCTCTGTAATTGGCAGATATCAAATTTTATCCATTAGTTTGTTAAACCAAATTTTTCAATATAAAGTGTAGAGCTCGCAACAGCCAACAGAACATGGCTCGAGTTCACAAAAAGTTCAAAATCAAACATTACTCAGCTAAAGCAAAAACAGGGTGCGGGCAATTGGCAAGAAATGTCGCTAAATAGCGAAAATGCACAGCAGAGATTTTTTTGTGCGCAAAAAGTGCCGAGCTTTTCAGCATTTAAAATGATAAGTATTATTAATTTGTGCTGATTTGCAGGCAACACAATGCGGCAACATAAATTTGTCTGCCTGTCTGGCACAGCACACATACAGACACATATGAATAGTGAATTAACTAAAAGGCGCAGTTAGGATTGTCAGCGCGCATGCGCAACTCGCGGCCAGTGCGTCAACGATGTGCGAATCAATGAATCAGCGCCCGCAGCAGCCACGGCAGCAATGACATACGCTAATTGAATTGAATGCAAAAATGAAAAGCGAAAAAGGGAAAAATCACGCACAATAGAAGGCAGAGGAATGGCAAAAAACGGCAGAAGACGACAGAGGAACGCATGACAGCGCTGAGTACTTCGCGCGCTAATTTGTTCGCTGGACAATTATTTGTGCGTTGGCATTGAATTATTGGCGCAACCCGAGCAGCAGCCGCGGCGGGAGCAGCAGCAGCAGTAGCACAATACGCGCCACCGTTGTTGGCGGAGTGGCATGTTGCCGCATGCAATGTGGCATCTTCCGTTCAATGCTGCTAATGAACGTTTTTGTGGCCTTAATCCGCTTTCATGGCGATCTCTGGACACCTTCGCAGCGGCGCATCCTGCACATTGCCGTTGAAGTGTGCAAATGATTGCGTTCTGTTGCCTCACATCGCTATATTGCTTTGTTGCAAGTGTATTGTTGTTTATTTCGTTCATTTTCTTTTGTGCAAATCTCGCAAGCACAATATAAAGTTTTATTTATTTGTGAGCAAATGGGAATTTGCATTCGCGCTTGACTGAAATGGTGGCGGCTGGTGGATTAATCAAAATTAAGGCGAATAATTTGTTGTGCCTACAGTTGCTTGCCTAATTTATGTACAGTGGCAAATTAATAATGCGGTTGACAAGAAATGATGATAATTAACTGTTATTCAAGGATAAATGTGTAGAGATAAGTATTTCATAAATATTGCTGTATATACACAGACACACTTTTATATAATTCTACATAGACTATGCTTACTCCTGCCATAAGTTCTGTTACAAATTCAGGCCGTTGTAGAAATGAAACTATACAATATTTTTAAATAAATCTAATTTTATTTAATAAAACATATATTAAATGAGCGAAATACACAATTTTAAGCGAAATGATCACCCTTTCCTTTCATACAAGTCCTCAAACGCTTCGAACATTGATCAGTAGCACGCATAGTTGCCATTGATATTGATAAAACTGCTTGAACCAAAGATATTTTTGAGACACTCCAAATTTGTGTGGTGTATTCCAGACCATAAGTTCCAATTCTAACCACAAACCGTAGTCCAATAGATTCGAATTTGGATCTACTCCAGAAGGCCAATCATCAGCAGTTATAAAGCAGGGAATATTAAGACACTACTGGGTGGTTTTTGCCTTTGGAATCAAATAGTGTATTGCTTAACTGTTCTACCATGCCTTCTAAAACATTCTGTTAGCACGTTTTTTAACTATTTTTTCATAGAACTGAAGAACGCCTCTAGAGGACTACCCAGCAAACCATTACAGAGCTGGACGGTGATCACATTTAACTCTTTGAATAACAATTTTTGCGTCTTTGCAAGTTTTTGTGTACATTTCGTCGTAGGTTTTCATGTGGAGATCATCTCAAAAGACCTAACATTGATCTGTTTTCTAAAGTGATTTCTGAAAATACGCCCGCGAACTGTTTTTGTGGCTGAATTGATTTATTTTTAAACCCCTTAACGATCTTAATACACTACCTCAAATATTTTTGCAAATTTCATGCTTTTAAGATTATGTTAGGATAGGTTAGGTTAATCTGGTAGGCCAATAAGCCACGCATAGAACATTTTGCTCCTTTGCGAAACCAGTTGGAGGTCTCTTGTTAAGTCTACGAGGAGTAGCCACTGTTTATCATGACTGCGCTTCACGCGAATTTTCCAAAATTTTGCGGCATCACTGTCAATACCTCTCCAGTGTATCTTACTGTGGAGACCACAGATGCTTACAGCATAGTTTTGCCAATGCGGGACAAGTGCACAAGAGATGCATTGATTCCATTGCTCTAGACAGTTCCTGCAGTCTTCGCGATTTGTCAGTCCTATCTTGCGGGAGTGTGCCGCCATCAGACAGTGACCAGTTATTATTTCCATCATGCTCCTACAGTCTTTTCTCTCGAGTGCCAATAAGAGTTTGTGTACTTCTGATCTACCGTTTTGCAGTTTTGCATCCTGGTAGCTCGTTTCATCGGATTTTGATTATGCTTGGCTTGTTGACTCTGGAATTGCATGCAGGTGCATTAGAGGCCAGCTCCACGGCTTTCGCTATAGCAAAGACCTCAGCTTGAAATATATTGCAGTGGTCCGGCAACTTAAAAGGTTACCTAGCTCTGGACAGTATATTTCCGCAGTAACTCTATCGTCCATTTTCGAGCCATCAGTATAGATGTTTAGCTAACATACAGTTAGCTGCTGCTCCTGGAGCCAGTAGTCGCCTACAGTTGGCAGGTTTAGTACCAGTGCTTTCAAGATTAAGTTAAGATAACTTTTTGTCTTGTTATTCTAAGGTAGATAATATTGGGGCCGATACATAATTTGCATTTTGATTCCTATAACAAAGATGCTGTGTTACATTGGTTAACACAAATACTATAAAAATACCAAAGATGAGTTAAAAAGCTATACTTCATTTGAATCTTAAATTACACTCAATTATATTTGCATATACTCATTCTCATGTTATCCCGAATGCATTTGTGATGAACAATAAAATCGCCATACTATTACTCGCTTACCCCATGATTCGACTAACGATCACAAAACAATGCATAAAACATACCGTTAAATTGACACTTGAGCTCTCCGAATTCAACGATCTACTTATATATCGTGACTCTCATAAGAGGTGAAATTTTTGAAAGCTTTCAACATTGCCAACAGTGATAAATTACGAATGCTATGCTCAGATACCAAGCTTTATGTTATTAGAGCGAAGCGAAATAAATACCGAACGAATTTGTCGACAAGACATGAGTTTTCCTAGAATAAAAGACTGATGTTCAAAATATTTTCTGAACATCTTTGTAGAATTTAAAGTTAGGTGTGGTTAATTCATTGACTCTAATACTAGTGACGAACTAAGAGATCCTTCTTATAATATAGATAACTTCTTATCTATAAATTAATAAGTATATGGTGCATTGTGTACTTTATAACAACGCCTGTCTGTTACAAAGCAAGATATTTCTATTTTCTTACTATTGCATTATTGTTACCCCCTTCTTACCATAATTTTTCTGGTAATTTTTGAATTTTTATTCCCATTTCATCCAACATCTTATTTTCTTCCAGCCAGCGATGCCGACGCCGACGACTACCGCTCTAGATCATTTCCTAATATGAAAGACCCGTTGTTGAAGACTGGGAAACAGTTAGTGAAAGTGAGAGAGAGAAATAGAGAGAGAGAGAGAGAGAGAGAGAATGAGAGATAGAAATATTTTGAGCTCTTGGAGAGCACCAGTCTCAAGCTCTTTTGGATATTAATTTTATCTGGAATTTTTATTTTCAAATATCATTTTCCATATTTAACTAGCATATATCTAAAAGCAGTCTAGAGTTTTAATGGAAAGCCTGCTTCGAGTTTTCAGTTATGAATTTTTAATTACACATAATTCACGATTTTTTTTACACTTTCGACCTTCCACCTTCTTTTCTATTCAGCTACTATTTAGATTATGGAATTATTTTTTCGGATGTCCTTATTAAAGAGTTGTACATGACACCTATAAGGTATGTTTTCTCCTCTGTCTTAGGCATATTTTATTATTGGCTTTCTTTATAAAGATTTTACGAGATCGAAGCAAAGAATTAATCGATCACTTTTTTAATAAAGTTATTTAGCTTAAAACTGCTGGTGGAAAGCTTTAGAGGGCTACAACTAGAGAATTTCTTACAACATTAGATATCTTTTGATACAAGTAATGAAGACAACTGAGTACTACATACAATTTTCGTTATATAAAATATGAAAAAAAGCTAGGAAATATACTCAAGTTCTCTGCTTCAGAGCTCCCATAACTTCGCAGAACTGCAGTAATTTCAATAATTCGACTATTTCTGGTATTACTCCGCTTATCTCCCCGCTAATTGGAATATATTACCACACTTTCTCTCTGTACCTATTCACTAAGCTCAAAATCATAACAATTTAAAAGAATGTTTACAAGTATGCGTACGATAAAATTGTATTTTAACGCGATGGCAGCGCCGACACATGCTTTCCAATCTCGTTATTAATTTAAAATGCATTCATTGTGCCTAATTGCGCTAAACGATGCGTTTATGTGACCCTTCACGACGACCCTATCGCCAAATGGCCAATTATTGTGCGAACAACTGTCAGCTTCAGCCTCGTTGGCAGCCTTCGATTGTCCGATCATTAAAGCACGAGCAATAATTTACCTGTACGCGGTGAGATGAGCATGCCCGAGGGTTGCAGTGGCCACCGACAGCTGGACAATCTGTCCTCGCGCGTGTTTAGCGTGATTAAAACGCATCTGCGGTGTGGGTGCCTCGACATGCGTGGCTGCGCATGCGTAAAAATGCCACAATGAAATCAGGGTCCACTTTATTAATCAGCGCGGCATGCGGGTCCAAATGAACTTAATTTATATCAATATGTATTATCCTATTGAATTTAAACGACATCTCTTAGTGGATATATAGTGTAAACATGCATACCTGGTCTCATAAGCGTCTGAAGGACACATGCTTCGATGCTTCGTTAAAGAGCCATTTAGTTATGGTTTTTACCGACTTTTCAATTGCAATTTGATTTTGTAGCCGATTTCAGTGCTCATCGCACTTCTTTCAACAATGTCCTTGTGATCCTTGTCAGCAGTTGACTTTCGGTTTTATTCATTAAATAAAAACTAATTTGTTTCAGTTGTTAGTTTTTTGTTGCTTTGTTGTTTTTGTATTTTTTAGCTTGTATAGAACACACTTGAAATTGTTTAAACAGTCGTTGTGTCATCTTTTGTCACGTGCAATGAAATATAGAAAATTGACACTCTTGCATGTTTTTCTTTTCTCTTCAGGATTTGTGTGCGTCTTTTTGTTCTTCTGTATTTAAGTTGCATTCAAAATCAATCGTGTGTTAATAATCGCATATTTATAATCCCATTACATGTACTAATGTGTCTAAGCTGCTGAAGCACTGTTTTTTGGTTCTTGCGACTTCAGCGTGTTGTCAATATGTCCCACGAACATGAAAAGTCCCTAAATGGGAAATTTTGTTATTGTATAGACAAAAGCATGTGTAGATAAATGAATGTATGTATCTTTATTTATTTTTTTTGTGGTCCTTCAAATGTCATACATACATGCTACTATGAGCAAAAAATAGTAAGACTTTGTTCATAATTTCAAAATTCTTAATTTATACTTCAAAATCTATGTCGTCCTCCTCAAAGTAATCTCCCTTGGTGCCAATAAACTTGTGCCAACTTTTTTCTAATCCTCGAAATAGTCAATTTCCGGAAAAGCCTTCAATGCGCGTAGCGATTCACTTTCATGTCTTCAAATGACTCAAAACGGTTTTTTCGGAGGCGTCGTTTGAGTTTGCTGAGTAGCCAGAAGTCAAACGGAGCTAAATCAGACGAATGTAGTGGCTGTGGCACGATATTAGTTGAAAATTTGGCGAAAAACTGACGAAGAATCAATACAGGACCTGGTTTGACGTGCTTTATCGGCCTCGGCTCACCTTTGACACGATATACGGTCGATTGTTCGACTAACGATTTCAAAATGGTTTTCACTGATCCTTTCTTATTGACGTGTTAAACATCAGTTGATGTTGATGGCCGTTCTGGACGTGACTCGAGTCAAGATTTATCAAACCTAAGTACAAAACAAAACAGACTACCAGACTACTGTAACGTCTTTCAGGGGAGATGGTTGCCTTTAAAGTAAAAGTAGATGTACCACTCCGAAATGCAGCAACCTTCAAAGAGGTGTAGATTCTCTCCGATATCCGAGCGGTTTTACGGTGCGTTGACGAGATCTTCAGAGTGAACCGTAAGTGATCCTCCGATCTACTGGCTCTTAGTAAAGTCAATCTCGTCATAATCGTCATAATTTTAGGCATAATTTTTAATTTTTAGGTGTTCTGACTGACCACTATCCAATGGGTTCACACGCGACGCGGCTAAATATTCTGTCGGACGCTCTTTGCCGAAGCTATGTATATAGTGTATGGCGTGGTGGAATAATTTTGTCACTTCCTTCTCTATTGCCCGACTTTTGCCGGACTGAGATTGAATTATCTTGATAGACAGATCTTTTGCGAATCTAACGAAGTTGCTGAGCCAGATGACTTGTTTCCTTATACTTTAAGAAATGGGTGTTGGATTGGGTATACCTTGCGGAAGCAACTGGATGCGATCTGCAGACAAGCGCTAGAGTAGAACCAACAAAGCAGCAGAACGCGTGGAAGGGCCAAGCGGCTTTGAAAAAAAAATTTAAGTTAATGAGAAAAGTTAATAGTGAACTTAGAGCCTATCAAAGTGGAGACATTTAGCAGCGGATCTATGCTCCTCAAGGAGCCAGAGGAACTAAGAAGTAGTAAGATCAACACACAATATTTTTTTTGAGGATATTGTGCCAAGGAATTAAATTATACTATATTTTGTAAATTTTTTTTTATTCTATAATCTTCAGGTTTTTGGTAAATAGAAAACGGCGTTTGTCAAATCTTCCTTTTTCAATTATGTGCATACGATTTTTATGCCCTTAAGGGGTTACATGGGTTTACGGGTTTAAAAAAGTAGAATTTTTTATTGTCTTATTAAATTCTACAATATCTCTAGAATATTACCCTAAATTTCCAAGTCGATTCGAGTAATAGTTTTGGAGATACAGCCTTGATAACTTGTGCGCTTAAGGCTAGAGAGGCTAAGTGCGCCGTCCATAATCGCCTTTTTCTCGAAAATGTGTTTTTGAAGCCGGTTGGTAAGATCTTCATGAAATTTTACACAAGTCTTTGAGATACAATTCTTAAACATTTGGACGAAGCCGTTCGGCCGTTTTGGGATCACTATTAGGGTGGGTCGATTCCGGACTTTTTTCGATTCGAGATTTCTAATAGTGCGGAAAAGTTGCCTTAGTACTTCCTGATTCCAATGCAACTTTTTGTTTTGAGATCGGATTGCATCTTCAACCCCAACTCCGGCCTTGAAATTTCGGAAATTCGCCTAAAATCGTGAAATTGTCTACCTAGCGCCTGAAATACGCATCTCATTACTCTTAGGTTCATAGTTGTCGCCTCGGAGTCGCCCTATACGAAATCTTTCAAACTGATAACACAAAAGAACATCCTGGTAAGTAGGTAACTGGGACTCAGAGAGATTGTACGGATATATGTCAAACACAGGACATTTCTGTCTAAATTTAAATTTAGATACAGACATTTTGAGTTCTGTGTTCTGTTGAGAGAATATAAGTGATACCACTCGGCGAAATCAACGACAAGAGTGAAGGAACTCGATGAAAAAATATTTGTGTGGAGACCTATCCGAACGTGTCCTTTGGCGTAGGTGAATGAATGTGAGTGATAGCACTCGGCGAAATCAACGTCAAGAAGTGTGGCCGCAAGCCGATTTTCACCTTGCGCTGTGGCGCGCCGCATTTTCGCTCGTATCTCGGGAACGGTTCGTCCTACGGCCATGATCACGTATACCATTTCGGTAGCAAATGACGTGACAAATAACTTTTGTTTTACACATTTTGCCATGAGATGCGTATTTCAGGCGCTAGGTAGACAATTTCACGATTTTAGGCGAATTTCCGAAATTTCAAGGCCGAAGTTGGGGTTGAAGATGCAATCCGATCTCAAAACAAAAAGTTGCATTGGAATCAGGAAGTACTAAGGCAACTTTTCCGCACTATTAGAAATCCCGAATCGAAAAAAGTCCGGAATCGACCCACCCTAATCACTATAGCACATAGCTGATATACAAACAGACCGATCAAATTGAAGCTCTTACATGGAAAACTTTTTCATTTGATGAAATACCTATGTTCACGAAATTTAACATCGGTTACTTTCATACGCAATGATGTAATCTCCGAAGAAATTGTCCAGATCGGAGCACTACAGCATATAGTTGGCATACAAATTGACCGATCAAAGTTCTTGTAAGGAATATTTTGTGTTTGTGAAGGATATTCGGTGACACCAAAGTTAACTTCTTTCCTTGCTTTTCGCTAAAACTTTCCTTTAAGCAGACATGTGGATGCAAATAATAGAATTACAAGTGTTCTCCATGCTGAAAGATGCATATCTTTAGCCAATAAGACGACATAGCACATCGAATATTAAATGATTTTGCGTTGTTTTATGGGAAGCTTTACAAGACTACAAACTCTCTGCTAATCTTAAGTGCATATTGAAATAGTTAAGTATATAAGGCCTGCAAGGTCGTAACTCTATTTGTATGAATAATAATTAAGAATTTAGCATTTGCGGCAATTAAAGAGCTAATTTCCCAAAGCCCGCCTTTTTTAAGTAATTAACATAAACTTGAAGCCATGTAGCGTTTAAAAAAGGATCCTAAATGACTTAGGCATTAAAAACACCCAAAGCGGCAACAATATCGTCGACATCTGCCATGCAAAATATCACAATAACACAAACAAATATGCTCATTATCCTGTCGCTTAAGTGGCCAATGAATTCCTAAATCACAAGCTAATAAATTTCTACAAAAGCAGCGGTTGTCACTGCGCACAACCCAAACAAGGCAATCAAAATCGAGTCGAGCGAGCGCAACACACACACACGCTTATGGTTGGGAGTGTTGGTGTAGCGGAGACAAGCCGAAGTAGTGTCAGTAGTCGAGGCGAACGGCATTACAATACAACTAAATTCAATTTAATTTGATTCAAATCGCATTTATAGCTGTTTATTATTGCATTTGTTGTTGTTGGTTATTGTTATTACGACGAGGCTTTGAGTTCATTATAAATCATGTACAAAATTAAAATTCATCGGCACTTCGTAACCCCTAATGACTATACGAATTTACGAACAAACGAGTAAACAGGCCAACACACCTAGAGACATACAGACATATAGGGAGTTAAAGAGAGGAGGGGGCACATACATAGTACATAGAAGCAGAGGTGCTTTGTATGGCAAGGATGAGTTGGCTGAGCGAGATGCTCAGACCTAAAAGTGTCGATGTGACCGATGTGAATTCAAATCGAATTTACAACGACAAAGCACACAAACAGCAAGAAAAACAACAACAAAAACAAGAAAAATAAAATAAAAGAAGTAAACTAATAGCAGTTATAGACAACGGACGGACGATGGTAGGAAGGGCAAGCATATGTGGACCAGCGATTCATTGGCTCATAAATTAGCTGGCAAGCAACTGTCGCCGGTAAAGGGCGGCGGTGCAGAGGGGTTGAAGACATAAAGGTGCAAAATGCACACAAATGAGAATAAATATTTTCACAATTAACAGAAATTAAAAATCACCAATATTATCCCAGGACCAACAACAACAACAGCAGCAGCAGCAATAACAGTAGCTGCAGGAATAAACACACACACTGCCGAACTCCCAAGGCAGCGCTGCCAGGGATACTCATCAATTTCCCAAACAACAAGGATAACACCGAAATGATCGCACACAGCAGCATTGCGTTAAAGATCCAACAACAACAAGAACAACAACAACAAGCCAACTATGCGTCTGACAATGGGCAACAACAATAATGGCAAGAGACATAACGACAAAACAACCAAATCATAAAATAACAACCACTTTATGCCACTTCAGCCGGCACTGCACGCCGCACCGCAGCACTCGAGTCTGCACTATTCCTAGGCACTCCCCTCCACTTTGAACCACTTCACTTCACTCCGCTTTTAATAATGTTGTACTTACGCTTGTAGTTGTGTACGAGGCACTTCATAAAGGACAATGGCACAGACGGCATCGAGAAGTTCATTTAATAGACTGCCACAATAGCGGATCCTGCCAGCACATCCATGTGCATATATATGTGTGTGTGTGTGTATAGAAAATTTATAATAAATTAACTTCCCATTTGGATGGTGGAAAAATGCGAAATGAATTGCAAGGCAACTGTGCATGAAAATCTTACTGCATCGGCTGCATTTTGTCATTGCCGTGCAGGACCTGTAGGAAAGAGTTGGGCTTGGAATAGTTGAGAATAGTAAGTAGGCGCCTTCTCCTTATTCGTTGCAAATTTCTGTTCGGTGAGTGGCTTTTAGAAGCTTGGAAATTAAAATGTTGCATGAGGTCAAATCTAGAGAATATGGTGGATAGGTCTGAAGTTTGTTGCCTACCAATTTGACCTTGACAAAGGAGGAGGGGTAAATCGGAGCGTTATCATTATGGAATAACACTTTTCTTTGCCACATGGGATTGTGTTTTCTTTAATTTTGCGTCAAAAGTCCTAATAATTCGGTATATTCGACCTTGATGACCCTTCTCTAAGTAGTTGATGTAATCGTAGATTATACCTTAAGGATTCCAAAAAACTGTGGCCATTTCAGGACGTTGGGATATCTTTAGCCTTCTTTGAAGCAGATTTAACTGTTCCTTGGTCTCTGATGTGCATCAGTAAATTCATGTTTCGTCGGGCGTCATGTTACGACGCAGAAATTCCTTTCATTGCGCTTAAACGGTAGCACACGCTGTTGTGAACTGGAAAGCCTTATCATGCTCAAAATTATAGAAGAAAATGGCTCACGCGATCTTTTAAGGTGCCTATTCTTACGCTTTCAATCAGAAGTTTCCGTGATAATCGTTTTCAAGGTACCTGAGTGTAGATTACCAGTGAGCTCATTCAATAACGACATACTTGTACAATTACTTTAAAACTCGTTAAATCAAATTTTTATGGTCGCCATCGAAATAGAAAAATTATCGCATGCTCTGGTTCCCAAGAACAAGGAAGCACTCTTCAACATGCGGTAAAAACAAATGTTTGATTTGGCTCACATTATGACTACAGCCATCTTTGAGAATAAGAACGCGTTGACAACGAACCAAGTCCAGTTTAGCCATCAACATTAACTGTAGATCAACACGTCAACAAGTTAAAAGAATTGGTACTTGAGAGCATACGAGTGTATATCAGTGAAAACCATTTTTTATGATCATTTGGAAAGGAAAGTGAAAACACGGTTAGTTCCAAAATCATTAAATTTTTTCGAAAAACAGTATCGCACTAACGTCTGTGAAACAATGCTTTCCGATGATTCCAGGATCTCATGAAACGTAGTATTACTGGCGATGAGTCTTGGGTCTATGCTTACGACCCCGAAACAGATGATCAATCGCCCGAATATCGTGGTAAAGGTGAGCCGAAGCCGAAAAAACCTCGTCAAAGCAGGTCAAAAATCAAGGTTATGTTGACAGTTTTATTCGATTATCGAGAAATGGTGCACTCTGAATTACTTTCGAGCGGCCAAGCTAACAATAAAGAATACTATTGCAGTGTTTATTTAACTCGGTGTAACTTCTGGCCATTCAGCAAACTCAAACTACCTCTCCGGGTGAACTGTTTTGAGTCAATTGAAGACATTAAATCTGAATCCATTGCGCATTGAAGGCTATTCCAGAAATTGACTTTAACAACTTTTTCGAAGATTGGAAAAAACGTTAACACAAGTGTATTGGGTACAATGGACATTACTTTGAGGGGAACAACATAGATTTTGAAGAACAAGGAATTAAAAATTTTAAAATTATAAACAAAGTCTTACTATTTTTTGTCATAGTAGTATGTATATTAGCATCGTAGGTTATCTTCAATAAAACAAAAATAAATCTGGATTGGAAACTAGCTGAACTACATTCTTGCCTTATCCTTTGATAACTGGAAGAATTACCTTTAATGTCTTATAGTTGAAATTTCAACGCTGACTAGGGGTTCTCAGACTAAAATGACAATGAAGTACTCTTCTTATAGTTTCCCACAAATATTATATATGGATCCTTTTCTATGAGTATTTTAGAACGAACTGCATTCTAAATCACATCTTAATGGAAATTTAGCCTTTAAAGGGTAATTTTGAAATAGATTTGCAAAATAATGCTTCCAGAACAGTTTTTAAAGCAATCATTATTCCATATTGAAAGGAAATCAGTTGAATTGTAGTAGCTCTAGAGAACTACAAGAAACAAATTATAACGGAAACTCATTAATTAAGGGCAACTGAATTAGAAACAAGGCATAACGTCAACTTTTGTTAGAACGATTCAAAAACTTGATTTTGATCGGTCAGTTTGTAAAGCAGCTATGTAGAGTATATGCTATAGTGATCCGAAATTGGCGGTTGAGACAATTGAGCAGTTTTTTTTTTAGAGAAAATGGAGTTCAAAACTGAGGTACTAGTACGTGGTATATGCAGGCGAACATGACTTAATCGACTGTGCTCATCATCATGATCATTTATATATATGTATATTGTTTATAGGGTCTCTGTAGGGCACAATAGACCAAAGGCCGCGATGCATTCCTCATCTTTCAATCTAATCTATAGCGTCTCTAACATTTTCTTCTGGGTGTTTCAAACTTTGTGCCAAAGCTTACATATTCTTTTCAGGGCATACATATAAAATCACATATAGCATTGCTAATTTCTCACTGGGTGTGTACCATGATCATACGAATAGAGAATTCCTACGAAAATCTAAAGTTAAAAAATACTTGTTTTTGTGTGCGTTTGTATGTGCGCGAGCATCATCAATTTCATATTCGCCATGTCACTCGACGCGCCGCCGTTTAAACGCTATTAAACGTTTTATTAATGAAACCTTTTTTGTACCGTGCCGCTGCCGTTCCTGCGCCTGCTCCGGCTCCTGTAGCACAACACAGCCGTCCGACATTGTCCTTTCGAGTGTGATGATGATGCTGCAGCCGTAATGGCAGCCATTTAGGAGCAATTAAATGGATATACTCGCGCTATGTGAACAAAAAAAATACAACAACCGCACAAACACACTTACAGTTGCGAGACAACCCAACACATGCACACAACGCTGCTCAAATGACGCATTTAAAATTTAATGATGCAGAAAGTATTGAGAAATTCATAATCATTGGCAGCGGGCCACAAATTCCTTGAAAAGTCACAAAGGTACACATACATTTATACATATATATGTACATACATATGTATATGCATGTATACACACGCGTGACTGCCGCTGTATAGCTGCCGTCGTTATAAATTAGGACTCATATTTCTATGGCCACTGCAGCACTTGCCTGACAAGTCAAGCGCTAAACGCCAAAAAGGATAACACGCGGCACTCGGCTCGGCCGTCGCATTCGCCGAATCGGTAATCGGTAGCATGAAAGTGAAATCTGTGAAAGCAGCCGACAGCAGGCGGTCATCAGATGGCTTGTAAACAGTAGTGGCTATTCATTAATAATAACAGCGACTATAACAACAAAATAGTTTGAAAAATATTTTCCCACTAAAAAAAAAAAAACGATTTAATGTGTATGAAATTGAAAAATGTAAAACGCAAAAAAAATGTACAAATGTTTTCGAACATCCTACGCCTCAAGCACTACTCTATGTTTCCAATGTTCGGTGATGTGAATCGGCTTGTCACATGTAGTCCGTTTCAGTGGTTTGTGTGTATGTTTGCAGTGTCATAAATTGTGGCAGCACTTGAATGACACTCGAGTTGACATGACATTCTGCTTAACCGCATTATGCGTGTATTATTATTAAATATGAGTACATAAGCACTCAGTTGAGCGCTCACTTGCATTCGTGTTTGCTTGTTTGCTTGTAGTGGTAGCTCTAAGCTGACTCCTTTGTTGAGGGTGCGCCCGTAGTCCTATAAAAATAAACAGATTTCACACTTAACCTTAGCAAATTTCTGTAATTAAACAAAAGTCTCTTTCATTTACATACATATTTACTTAGAGCTTCTTAAATGTAGCCTTTGTTTCTTAGAAAATATTTCAAAGGTAATGGTTCAAGAGCGCCATGATGACATTTAGTACACAGTTTATTTTTAAGTGGATTTTAGTGGATATAGTAATTTCTTTTAATGTTTTTAGCAAAGTCCAAGTATACAATTTATTCTTTTTACTTTAATACAAACAATTTTTTAACTTTTTTAATGCATCTCTTTTAGAGCACGCAATAAACTATCTGAGCTGGAAGGTCCAAAGAGACGCGCACAAGATCTAACAAAATGAGTTTTTAAATACATGAAATACATACACATAATTCAAAGTAATCCCCACCAGATGTAATACGCTTATGCCAACAATTTTTCCAGTCATCGATATATGTATGTACCTTTCATAAGCACTTTTTATGGAAGACATTCAGCTTGCTCATCGAATTTTGTTTTATCTCTTTGATCGACTGAAAACGGGTTCCAGCGAGTGAAAATTTCAGTTTGGGGAATAGAAAGAAATCACACAGAGCCAAATCTGGTGAATACAGTGGTTGAAGGATGACATTCATTACGTTTTTGGCTTTAAATTCGGTCACAATCGTGGCTCGATGCGAAGGCGATGATTGTTAACTTTGTTTGCATGCCAAACTCCAAACCCATGTCTCATCGGCAGTTATAATGCTCTCCATGCATGTGGGTTTGGAATTCACACGATCAAATATGTTCAAAGAAACCTGTTTACGGTACTCTTTTTGAA
This sequence comes from Bactrocera neohumeralis, assembly GCF_024586455.1. Classification (NCBI taxonomy): domain Eukaryota; kingdom Metazoa; phylum Arthropoda; class Insecta; order Diptera; family Tephritidae; genus Bactrocera; species Bactrocera neohumeralis. The sequence goes on along the minus strand of NC_065919.1, from coordinate 80,274,323 downwards.
AAAAATTCAGCTTTATCGGGACGATTAGAGCAGGAACGCCTTTCATACCCAAATTATCCACCAAAATCATTCGAATGGACTCGCGAGAGAGGTCGAGCTCTCTTGTCATCTCTCTAACTCTTGCCTAACGATTTTCAAGCACCATATACTTCACCTTTTAATATCTTCATCGGTTGAAGAGGTCGAAGATCGAAGGTCGTCCAGAACGAGGCACGCTGATCATTTATTATATATATTTTTTTAATGATCTCTGACATTTCCTTCTGGGTGTTACAAACTTCGTGGCAAACTTAATATACACTGTTCAGGGTATAAAAATTTTTAAAATATATGTTTCCTAAGTTGTCTTAGTACAAGTCGTTTTTACCGTTGGGAAGACGCTCCGTACATTTTGAGAATTTTTAAAGCATTTCATAGCGCCTTTAGATTCAAAAAATTTTACGGACATTCATTGTCAAAATTTTTTGTAGGGAGGTGAGGTGAAAGCATTTCGACGTCTCGGCACTTTTAAGTTAAGGAGTGGCCAACCGCATCACCAGCTATACTAAGGTTGACACATTGGCTAAATCGATGTTAGTCACCTTAAAACGTTAGCGATAGATTTAAAGAGTTTCTTCGATGCTTATTTTATATCAAGGAGACTTAGAACCATAAAGGGCCGGCGCACAGTGGTGCCAGAGCGGAAAAAAAGGATTTTTTTAATCATTTCAAATTTGTACCATCTTTTCAATTTAAGCTAAGAACTAATCAAATAACATTGTCCGAATACTTGGGCTTAATATATTCAATGGTTTTTTGTTGGGAGAGCTTCAAAAGTCCAAAAAAGTATCAACGCAAAGTTACTCAGAAAAATGTGATGAATATTGCAAAGGTTAAAACTCAAAAGTTAACTATAAAATACCTTGTAAAGTTTCTATTTATTAAAACCAATGTTATAGATGTGATTTACATCATCAAATGTATACTTTCTTTTTCAAGATTTTTTTTAATATGATGTTTTTTCATGGTCCAAAAAAATCATATATTTCACAACTTCAACAGAATATAACTATTGTGCGCAGGAGCGCGCAGGTTAGCCACTTACACAAAATAAACTTTAAAATCTCCTTAATCGATAGAAAAAAAAATCAGCTGCCATTAGCTGCCAATTCATGAGTAATTAGCATTTTAAAAAACTAGCTGTGATAACAGCGAAAATATTGCAACTTTTGTGATTATATTATATGGGAGATGGGCGTAATTGTCCATCCATTTAAACAAGCTTATATTTACAAAATATTACACTGTAGAAAATTTTGTTACTGTAGGATGATTTTTGATTTTTGTGTTATATGGGAGGTGGGCGTGGTTGTGGGCGGATTTTAACAATTTTTTTTTTCATCTAATTTGGCAATATGAGAGATGTGTGCCAAATTTCAAAGCCCTACCTCGATTCCTTCTATTTTTTGCCGCGGATTGTATGAAGCGGCACCACTGTGCGGCGCTGTCTAAGTGGAATTTTTCTGATCTCAATCGAATACTTCTGGCGTGGCATGGCCTTAGAATCAATCAAAAAACTTTACAGAGTTTATCCGGAAAGTAATAGGACTAAGTCGATTAAAAAAAAATGTCTTCAACCAGTCGTTACAATTCCTTAAAAACATTCAAAATAGGCTCCTTCTGCGTCGATGCAGCGCTGCCAGCGCGATTTCCAAGCAGTGAAGGCGTCACAGTATTCTTTCTTTTCTTCTTTGGAATAGCCTTGAGAGCCGAGGTGGATGCTACTTGGATCCCCTATGTCGTCTCAACATGCTTGCCTTTCATCCGCCTTATACTCAAGATCCATGATTACGTTGTTCAAAAATTGGAGGCAGCCGCTCGTTCGTTAGCTAGGAATGTATAGAAATCAATGGGATAACATTATTTTTGGTTTGACATGACAGCGAATCTCAGAAATAGCTTCATTGATCCCTAGACCAATTCATCAGTTTGGATTTAGATCGCAACATTCTACAATCGATCAAGTTCATCGAATAACAGATATAATTGAGGATGCGATGGAAAAAAGCAAATCTGCACAGCTGTTTTTCTTGATGTATCTCAGGCGTTTGACAGAGTATGGCACCAGGGCTTACTTCATAAATTAAGACTTCTCTTCCCACAGCATCTTACTGAGCTACTTGCTCCTTACCTTAGCAACCGCTACTTCAGAATCAAGCAGGGACAATCATATACTGCGTTACAGCCAATAAAAACAGGAGTACCCCAAGGAAGCGTCCTGGGACCACTCTTATACATTTTGTTTACTAGCGACATGCCTACGCCGCCAAACAGCACAATCGCCACATTTGCAGATGATACCTGCATCATTACTACTGGTAAAAATGTAGTAGAGTCGTCGAACAGAATGCAGTCTTCAATCAACCTAATTGTAGAATGGACACAAAAATGGAATATTACTCTCAACGAGTTGAAGTCAATACATACAAACTTCACTAACAAAACTGATACGTATATCCCCTTATATATTGGGAATGAAGTAATTCCGTACTCCACCTCGGCGAAATATCTTGGTTTGACGCTGGATGCAAAGTTAAAGTGGAAGGAACATATACAAAGAAAAGTTGCAGAACTAAAACTAAAATACAACAAAATAAATTGGTTAATCGGCAAGAAATCACCTCTAACAACCTCAAATAATATTTTAGTCTACAATCAAACGTTAAAGCCCATTTGGACATACGGAATTCAGCTATGGGGATGCGCTGCACCGTTATACATCGAAATGGTGCAAAGATTCCAAAATAAAGTCCTGCGAAAAATTGTAAATGCTCCGTGGTACATACGGAACTCAGATCTACATCGTGATCTTCACATAAAAATGGTTCGGGAAGTCATTCGCGAAACGGCATCGAAACATGCCACAAGGTTGCAAAACCACGTAAACGCTGAAGCCCGACAACTAGGAGAGGCTAGAAATAGCAGGCGCAGATTGAAAAGAACAAAGTTCCATGACCTTCTAAGCAAATAACAAATATTATAATATTTAGTTTTAATACAAAGTTTATTTTTGAAAAAGGTTCTTACTAGAGCTTTTATTGTTTTACCGTATATGTTATGAAAAATATTGCTTGTTAGTACATTTGTCACTAGTTGCAATTCGAATGAAATGTAAAACCATATCTTGTTACGTTTCAATAAAACACAAAAAAAAAAAATTGATCCCTAGAGGTTACTATAAAAATTACATTAAGAACTCAGAAAATCTCACTGAAATAGTTTTAGGTTAAAAGGTGCAGTCTAGTAGAAATCGCATACCAATAAAAAAATTAAGATGTAAACTTACTTATTTTGATGTTTAAAAAAGCTCAAGTCCTGTTTTTTTGCCTCTCTCAACAATTAATTCGAAACTGACCAACAAATGTATAAAAGTCTGGTCTTATCGCATATAATCGTTAAATTAATGAACTAAATTTGTTCTATAGCAAAATAAAATCAATTTCCATGAGGGTAGTTTATGTTAGTAGAGTTCAAAGCAAGAATTTTGATCTGAAACTTCAAACGACACACAACGACATTTCTCAAGCTCCATCTAGCATTCTCCGCCTTCTTAACTCCTACAGCCCTAATAAATACATGTCGGCTCTACAGCAGAAGTGGCATCACAGTAGTTGGTAGTATTGGTGCGACTTTGCCACGTTACGCCTGACAGCCGATGATTTATTAGTGCGGTCAAAACATGTGTTGGATGTGACAGCTCCTTCACAGCAACCTGAGACCCGAATTCGAATCCCAACACCAGCAACATGCAACGCTTCATCAACTGGCTGCAAGGATGCAAACACACATTAATCGCACACATGTGTGTGTGCATGTGTGAGTTTTATTAACGCCTCCGCAGCACGTCTGTGTGTGATCTGGCAGCGCGTCAATTCCGTGGAATTCGATGTTGTTACGGATGCGCCCCCAACTTGTCTGCCACAGGCGCTACAACTCCCATGGTGGTTGGGGTCTCCGGTTGCCACAGTGGCTGCCGCCTCTAATGATCCTTGCGTGGAAAGGGAATACAAATTTACTGGCAGCGCGGCGCATCTTCAACACTGACGGCGCTTTAATGATACCTTCACACAAACACTGAGCGTCCGATTTCGGAGGAAGCAAAAAGGAGCTACAACCGATCATTATTTCGTTTAACACATGCGCTGTGGCAGGAAATTCGAGTAGTGCGCCTGCGCGATTCGCTGCGCTGCACAGTAGTCGATACAACTAAGCGCCGCCTAACTGCCACCAGCAGCGTTGCATGCGTCGTTATGTCTGGTTGCACGGTGTTGCTGGCTGCTTGTTGTCTGGTTGACTTCAGACGAGAGAAACGCATTTTTTTGTATCTTTGGCGCGCGGAATGTTTGATTTTTGAGCGTCTTGAAAAAATAGACGCTCAATTGGCTGGCAGCTTCTAATTGTAGATTAATCACTTTTCAGCATTTTTTGGAATAGTTGCAGCATTTTTGCTGCCTGTTTTGTGGCAGGAAGTAAAAACCGAAAACAGGATGTTGGTGGGAGGTTTCTAGCAAGGAATGCGAGTGTTTAATGAATTGAAAATTCCATCAAATTTGAAATTAATTTAAGGAATGTCATGAATTTTTATTTTTTGTGTATATCGAAGGAGATTCTCAAAAAAGAGGAATCATAAATTGGCGCAGCATATAAGACTGTTTTATCTCTCAGGGTATACGATGTCCTATTTAGTGACTTTGATTGTTAGAAGCGTTTGATAAATACACTTTTCTGATTCCAGAAATAGTAATGTTTCTGTTAACTGTAAACGAGATGAACTTACTAGCTTACTTACTAACTGTCCCGATGAGTTACACGTGATCTTTGACGGCACTAACAAAAGTCTTCCACTGCCGCAGTGATTACGGCCTTGATATATGTACCATCGCTCTAGCTTGTTTAGTTCGCCTGCTGCGTCAAGTTGAGTAGACGTGTGTTTGTAGTGCTCGTCACGAAAATGGAAAAACGAAATCAAGAGCTACGCGTCGCGATAAAATTTTGCGCCAGATTGGCCGAAACAGCTTCGCAAACGTACGCTAAAATTGTAAGAGTGTATGGTGATAATGCTTAGTCGTGCCCAAGCTCACAATGGTTGTCTCCGCGCGCCCTCCGCCCGAAAAAAGCTCGCATGAGTAAATCAAAGGTGAAAACGATGATTATTGCCTTTTTTGATAGCCGTGGAATCGTCCACAAAGAATTCGTTCCACCGGGGAAAACTGTGAATCAAGTCTACTACTGCCAAGTACTCGAAAGATTGCGAAAACGAGTCAACAGGGTGCGCCCAGACATCGCTCGTAACTGGATCTTTCATCACGACAACGCGCGGTGCCACACCGCCCTCAGCGTGTCCATGTATTTGGCCTCTGAAGGGATCGCCGTGTTGCAACAGCCGCCTTATTCGCCCGACATGTCTCCCTGTGACTTTTTTTTTGTTTCCTAAAACAAAATCGGTGGTCAAAAGAACCCATTTTGAGTCCATTACGGACATAAAGGCGGTCGTGACGAGGGTACTCGTGAACATCCCAGTCGAAGCATTCCAGAAATGTTACGAAGCATGGAAATCGCGCTGGAATCCCCTACTTTGAAGGGGATGGCAGAGTTGAATAATTTTCAAATATACATATATATCATACCTCGTAGGCTATCGAACTACAGGAGTGTTATTCAAGCAAAATCGGCTGCTATTAAGGTAACAGTAGATTTACATCTTCGAAGTGCAGCTTCTTTCAGAGAGAAGGGCTTTCACTTCGGCAGGTCTGCGAAGATATTAGCATTGAGTTCGCAAATTATGCGCTCAAAGTTGTTCGGGGAAGGTCCGTCCTCACTAGAAAAAGCATCATGCTACTTATTCATAAGACTCGTTTGAGTGCCTGGTCGATGGTCAGCGCTTGTGCAATTGCGAGGTCCTCCTGGCCTAGAAGAGAGCGTAGAATATCTACAGAACTGATTGCTCTGAGTAAAGTGAATTAGCCTTAGGAGTTCTTTCTGGACATTGTCCAATAGTCTTTCATGCTATACAGCTAAAAATCTAGTCGGACTGTCAAAATTGCATTGGAAGATCCTGGTTTGGAAGCATTCAGGCCCTTTTTATTTCATCATTCAGCCTTTGCAAGACAGTCCTTCGCCGAACCAGCAGACATAACCGAAACTGACATTGGCTGCCTCAACAAATTTATGATAGTCTCAAAGCGTCTTTATAATAAACAAGAAAAAACGTTAACTTCGCTAGCACCGAAGCTAAATACCCTTCACAGGTGCATTTCTGTTAGTAACTATGTGTTCAGTTTGTGTATGACAGCTATATGCTATAGTTAACCGATCTGAACAATTTCTTCGGAGATTACATTGTTGCCTTAGAAAATAATATATACTAAATTTCGTTAATATATCTTGTCAAATGTGAAAGTTGTCCATACAAGATCGTTCAGTTTGTATGGCAGCTATATGTTATAGTGGTCCGATATCGGAAAGTAGTTTTGAGAAAAATGGAGCGGATTAAGCTGAGCGAAGACTTTAACTCAAAAATATTTTAAATATTCATTTAAAGTATTAGTATGTTCAATTTAAAGACCTATCGAAATATGTCTAATATACATTTTTTAGTCACTAGTACACTAGGTGTGCCCCTTAAGGTTCTATGAGGACTTTTGACAGTTTTGAAATATATCATTATATGGCTAGTGATGTTATGGACACTTTTGTAAGAAAAAATTCTGATAAATCACACAAAATTTATAAAATACTCACATTATTGACACTAAAAGGCCTTCATTAAAACAAACGTAGCCTACTTTTAGGAGCAGCAGTGGGAAATATTCTAAATAATATGTCGCTGTCATTACTATTCGCTAAAGTGGACTTAAGAAGACTTAAGGGAATAACAATATTCACATTTAGTTTTGCATAATTTACTTAAGGGTTGTAATTTCCCTGTCATTTCATCTCCCTGCTCAATTCACACCAAGTGTCTAATATTTACGAATGTGTGAACAATGAGCAAAAAAGCAGGGCAAACAGCAGCTAAAAGCATATTAATTGCATTAAATGCTGATGAGGATCATTAAGCTAGCTTTTGTGTACAAGAAGCGTCCTTTCGAAACCACCAAACGCTGAAAAACACACGCAACCACCAATGCACACACATGCATATGGACAAGTGTGCACACATAAGCTCAACAATACAGTTATGCCGAATAATAGCTGTCGCATAAACCATAAATAAATAGCGAATGTGCAGAATGTCAACGGCCAATGAATGACGCGCATCACAAGGCAAATGCTGCAGTGTTGTTGTAGTTGTTCGCATCCGTATTGTATTTGCAGTTTTATTGCTAACGAATATTGGCGATTTAATACAAATGTCAGCCATGCAAACGATCGAACAATGGCACTCAAGCGGCGACGGCAACAGCATGCGAGCAATCAAGGATAATGAGGCATGCCACATGCGGCCATTTGTATAGCGCACGCACACAGATGCAAATGCATCATGGTATTCATAGATACTTCACTTTTAAGGTCTATTTGCATGAATGCAAATGTGCAAATGCAATAAAGCGTCACAGTTGGCAGCATCCACACACACATACATTTACATATACACCTAAACACATTTGCAGATACATACATATATTCGGATACATTTAACAGTTTAATGGGGTTCCATTTGATTACGCGTGAAATATTTCCATTTATGTTCTTTCCATTGGCCAACTCATCACTACAGCCATTATTTCAGAGGGAAATTCGCCAAACCTGCTTTTGAACTTTGAACAGCTGCAATTTTGGGTATTTGATCGTGATAAATAGAATGCAATAAAATGGAGTATGCAGAAAATCATACAGCTAAATAATAGTTTTGTGCAATTAATATAATGTTTGTATGTCTGTATTTAAATCGAGTGTTTACCTATGCAATATATTTATGATTCAACGAAAGAAATTGTTGGTTGGGATAGGCTACAATATATTGGAATATATATTTTACTTGTAATACTCAATATCTCAATATCTTTCCTTAACCAAATATATGTAAATTTAGTCAGTCAAAGTTCATAGTTATGAAGACTCCAAAAAGAGAATTAATTTTTCTCGTCTAATAACTATAAACAAACCTAAATCCGGTCGATAACACAGGTCAACAAAAAAAACTTATTTTTTTTGGGTTTCTGTTCTCATGTTTGAATTCTGATCCTAGACATTGAAAAACACTTCAATATTAATCTTTAGTTCTTTAAGATTGCTTTGGGCTGATCTGCATCGATAAGTATATTTGGGGTTTAATACGAGAGAACTCATATTCGCATAAAAGAAATACAAAAAATATTCACTTTTAGACAGTAATTTCTTGTTATTTTACATTTATATATTATTTTTTTCACACATCTTGAATAAAAACGACTCTTGTATCTAAAAAAAAAGTTTTCTAATTATGATCTTTAGTGAAATTTTTGAAAAAATATAAAAATCAGTCAGTTCTACAAAAGCAAACTTTAACTGGGAAAAAAATTGTTTCCTTATTTTTGTCATAGGAGAAACTAAAATTTAACATGTACATAGATGTCAGACCCAAAAATCGTGTTGACCTGTGTAATGTAACAAATATAAAATTTGGTACTTTGTGTCGTATTTTCTGTTAGCAAATGCTCTTTTGTAATTTATAACTGTAAAATATTAAAATTGTATTCTTTTTCGTAAAAAAATAATAATACTGGTCTACAGTGGTTCTGTTGCCCTAGATATAATGTCTATTTTGGAGATATATGAACTCAGAAATCAGGAAACTATCGATCGTTTTGGAATTTTTTCTCCTTTAGTTTTGAACGTTATTTCCTTTTTTCATTACAAAAGTGAGAAAACATAAAACAAAATAACTGATATCATTATAATGGCGGTTTTGTTTTGGAAAATATGTATACATAAAAATAAACAGAAGGAAAGTTTTAAGTGATCGTCTCAGCTTGAAATTTTGGAAAAATCAATTTTACATTATCGAATAGTAGACGCTGTAATAAAAATTTTCTCAAATTTTGAAATCGAAATTCAAATTATTACGGTCGCTACAGCATTTCTTGTAGAAAGGGAATAGAGTGGGGAATCTAGCGACTCCAATCTTTAAATACGTTTTTCTCAGAATGGTGTTTTCCACAACGGTTTCCACACTCAAAAGAAGAGTTTTGAAGATATGTATCTAGTACCAATTTGGAGAAAACATTTTTAACGACATTCGCTATCGCTCTATGGAAGCTTATATGTTGTTTTTGAAATCTTCCTATTTTTTCTACGAAAAACTGTCGAAAAAAGGGCCAAATTCGATACTTTTTGTTCAAACCGCCGCCATTTCGTCAAATTAAAAAAAAAAAAATCTCTTTAGCGCGATAACCACTTTCCGACAGATTCATAATCTTTTTGAAATTTTTCTTTTAAGCCAAAGTTACGGCCGCAACCATGGACATCGTACAGGATCTTTTTTTACGTATAAATTCAACAATTTATTTAAGTATTATACACTCAATAAATAAATATAAAGAAAATAATTTGGTATTCCTCGTGATTGTATTTATTTATAAAAAACCGGACCGATTAGTTAATTTCAACATTAAAAAAAATCGCGAAAATCAGTGATTTTTCGGTGGATCACACTGAGACGGTCCCTAAATAAAACCCATTTTATTAACAGTTCTAGTTTTTAATTTTCCAGTTGACAATCCCTTTTCTGTTCCTTAAAGAAATAACTTTCACACATTGTTCCTTAACATATGTAATACCCAAAGATAGTCCATCTTAATACTTACTAATTTGCTGCTAGAATCTGAACTTCTTCATTTTCTTGATATGCATTTTTAGAAAGTTTCTATGCCGACATAAGCATCTAAAGGCTATGCACCGGCACAGTGCCATACCGGCCAGTGAGCTAAAACACTCATTCGACAAGTTTGGACCGTGCAAAAAGCTGTATTGAAGCAGAAGGAGACTATTTTGCATAAAATAAATTGATTTTGCCGACAAAACCATTTGGTCCGTTTTTTTTTAAAGTCTTCTTTACTTTGGAAAGCATCTTGTATAGCTGCCATACAAACTGACCGATGAAAATAAAGTATTGGTAAGGACTATTTTATATTTATGAGAGGAATTATAGTTTAAATTTTAAAAATCTTATTAATTTTGACTGAAGATTTTAGCATAGGAACTTAACTCAACAATTTATTTCGAACTCCTGAATGTATACTTCATTTTCGTATACCACATTTTCTCGGGCTTTTTATTTCGAACAGGATATCAGTAGACACTAAGTAGATAGTTAAGTTTTCCGTATTTAATCTCTGGCATGGAGACATACTTTGAAACTTATTTAAACTATTTTTTCCCATTTATTTTACTTTCTGCGCCTGGGTATAGACTTCATACTTATATTTTGGCACCTCGTAACTGATAAAAAAATACTTGTATACATATAATTTCTTGACAAAGGTATCTTAGACACTGGAGATGTGTTTTCTGTCAATCACAACATGATTGATCCGGAGACAGCCCGGTAACTTGAAGAATTTTTCTATGCTGGAATCTAGCACTACAGATAACCACATTTCAGACCCGGCCAAGTCGATTAGCCTTAACCCATTTGGGGATGTTTCATCATGGAGGCTAAATTTAGCGACCGTTTTACCAAAGATTTCTTCTTTGCCCACTCTGGCATTAAAGTCGCCAAGCACGATTTTGCCACCGTGGCGGGGGCAGTTCTCATAGGCTCATAGAAGCCATCTTCGGTCAGATCGTCCTTCTATTCCGTCGGGGGCGTTCATTGGTAATCGGCGATGGAGTATCTCTTCCATCACGAATCCCACACCTAATTTGCGTTTCTTGGCCACTGTTATAAATGCCACAAGGATCTACTCTCCTCAGAACTTGTCCTGCCCATCGTATTTAGGACGGCGTTGATGTCAGCCTTTTTTCTAACGAGAACATCCACCAGCTGGACAGTGGCATCTTCCCAATTAAGGACCGGGCATTCCAGGTGCATGACCTTAAATCGTTATCCTTAACACGTTTGCACTGGTCGTCATCAAGAAGGGGGTCTCTCATTCGAGGCTGTTTTGACTATTCATTAGGCGTATTTTTCACGTGGCGGGTCCCAAACCCAGCGCACAACCCTGCGGAGGGGATGTTTCGCCTTCTCACTTTAGCTCGCCTTCAAATGGGTGTTCTTTGGCTACCCAGAGGATACTTGGTCTCAGATTGGAAGTCGTGAGCTGCTCGAGCCATATGTAAAGGAATCATTTCTGGCCACTTCCAATTGAAAAGCGCTCATAGAGCATTCCTCACTTGCGTGAACTCATGCGATGGCTCCATCCTCCGCGCCAGTCATTGTGCCTTTTCGTTGTTTGGCGGCAATTTGAGATATTAAGTGCAGCGAGGTCCTTCTCCACCTGGTCTTTCTAATGGAGTAGAGCTCTTCCTCTTCCTCTGCTTCCCCCGGTGGGTACTGCGTCGAATACTCTCAAAACAGGAATTTTTTTATTCATTTGGACGACATGCCTTAGACAGGCGTTCAGTGATTTCTATTAGTTTTTTTTCGCACCGATTTCACTTACAATTAACAGCTGAAGCATAAACGGTGTCACCGCCTCTAATTAAATTTTAATTTGATTTCAATCGGTTTCTCTTTGCCCATTGTCGGCGCTTTGTTTGTTGGCAATATTGCCACTTGGACAACAATTCTCTGGAATGCGGGCTATGCAACTTGGTTGACGTGTGTTGCAGCAGGCAATTTGTCGCGCTTCATTCGAAATGCATTTGAGAGAGTGGAGAACAATGCCAAGCGGCGTTTAGTAAGGTGATTTCTTTTATTTCTCTTCTCACTTGGGTTTTTTCTTTTGTTTTTTTTTTCAAAAAATTTTCAAGAAATTCAATAAATTTGAAGACGTGAAATTTGCCGCCAATGTGACTGAAGTGAACAAAGAATATGCGCTGCACTAGTTTGTTGCAGCAATCAGCAAATATATGCAACAAAGTGAGCAAACAATAATCAAGCGCACACATACATGCATATGTTCTCTTTTAAATGACTGTGTGTGTGTGTGTAGACGCACGCCCTCAACAGATTTTTGACAACAAGCGCAGCAGAGACAAAGCAGCCAGCAAGGCGGGAGGCGCAAATGAACAATACACAATTGCCGCAGCTTGCCACAGCGTTGCAACAATGCGCAAATGGCACAATCTGCAACAGCAAGCTGAGGATTTTAGTGTTCGCAAGCGCATCGGATGGCAGGCCAGCAGCCGATTGCCAGAAGATTTTTTTGTTTTGAGCGCAGCGCCCACCTACTGGCGAAATTTACACCTTGTTGCACCTGAAGTGCCGGTTGAAGTGGATATATAGTGGTACGAGGGTGTGTGTGTACCCACGCCACAAAATGCCGTAGGATGCGTAGGCCAACAATGAGGTCCACTTCGTCCATGACTACCGAACATGAAAACGGTTTAGAAAGGCCAACACAAGCGCAGCCGCCATTTAATTGAAGGCCAACAAAAAAAAATTTACAAAAACAACAACAACAACTATTAAATATTGGCAACATTGGTCTTAAACGAAGCGCGGTCACGTAAACGGTCCAAATGTGCCGAACAAAAAAATTGCTACAACAATAAAAAATTACAAAAAAGAACAAAAAATTACAACAACAAAAAGTTACAACATCAAAATACGAACTTTTATTTTCTCGCTAAATGCTTATTTTTGTTATTCAGCAACTGATTTTTCTTTTTTGTTGCTCTTATTGGTGTTCACCATTATTTCAACACATTTTTTGTTCTTGCCACAGCACTCATACATGCATTCGTGTAACAAATCTTGCGCAATTATCGCATTAAACCGCAACGCCACACAGAAAAAACAACAAACGCAACAACAACAAATATTATTATTATTATAGAGCCAACAGTTGCCAACAACAACTTGGTTCGGCGAGCGCTAATGCGCAGGCGTGCGTGTTGCAACTTTCCACACCTCTTTAATTCGCCTGCAACAAATGTCCGTCCATCTGTTTGACTGCCTGTCTGCAAGTACAAATGCATACATGTGGGTAGGTGTGCGTGTTGGTCCGTTCATAATGTGTGCGCCGGCGCGTTGGCTGGCAATTTTCCCATAAAAATATAATTAATAAAAATTAAATTCGTTTTGCGATTATGGCGCGCCGACGCAGTCTCCAACTAATTCGTTTACCAACACACACGCACATGTACTCACACACACACACATATATATTTCCACAAACACGCTAAGAACGGTATATGAAACAATAAAAATATTTGTAACACCATTTTTAGACCGGCGACCTGGCCACAAATGGCATTGGCAGGCGATTAGCAGCTTGGCGTCGCACTTTGTGAGAAATGTTCGAATATTTGTACTGGCATGGACCGCGCGAGACGCGCTAAAATGCAACTACATATTTATTTGGCTTAAATAAGGAGTGGGAAATTTATATACGAATATTTGTGCGATTTATTGGAATTTTCCTAACGTTCGACACGGAAGCTTTCTCTGGCGGAGAAAAGCACTTGGCTTTCATCTTAAGTGAAAATGGAGCATAAATATAGAAAACCAGCGCACCGTTAAGGCATTCAAATGAATCCACACATATACACACAAATGCATGCAGTTGTTCATGAAGAAAGCGCCTGATTTGTATCATAATTATTAAAAGCTTCGGTATTATAGTATAAATCCTTTAATAATGCAAAAAAAGATCATTTATGAAAATCTTTATTCTGATTTTGAACAATCATTTTGCATGGCAGCTATATGTCATAGTGGTCCAACATTCCGATAAATGAGCCGCTTTTTGAGGAGAAAAGGACATGTGCAAGACTTCAGATTGATATCTTATAAACTGAGGAACTTGATCGCAGATATTTAGGCTGGAAGGAAGATAGGTAAACATGACTTAATCGACTCAGCTTCTCACGCTGATTAATTACGGGGCAGTGGCGTAGCTACAACTTCGGGCGCCCGGGGCCAAGGATGTTCTGCCGCCCCCCTTTATCTACCTACCTACAAGTTTCAGGAGGTGGTTCAAACAAAAGTGAATTTTTACAAAATATATCGAAGGTAATAAAGTATCTAAAATTTAGGAACTAGAAGCGGCGCATATTCTGAAGTTCCAAAATTCTCACAATACGGTTTATGAGGAAATTGATAGTAAATTTACAAGACATCTTATTAAAAGCCATAGAAAAAACCCATTTTCGCCCTATATCTTGTACACTTTTGACACAATTTGCAGGAACTTTTGCCCGAATTGGAGTTTTTAAATACCATTTTGCTGGCCCCCAAGACGTTGCGCCCGGGGCGAGGGCCGCCCCCCAGTACTTTTCAAGAGCTCATAGAACGAAGAAATAACTTAACACAAAACTGAACTCAGCACTTCAGTCCCCTGCCTATACACAAAAAGTCCTACACTCAAAACTTTCTCCTCTTTCCTTCATCTAGATCTATTGGAGTATATTGACTCATAGTTTGACAATTAAGAACTTTTACTAGTCAAATTGTTTGTTTTCATTTGCTTTTGCATGTACATGAAGGCTGTTAATTTCGTCCTTATTTTGCATCGTTTCACCGGATGAAATATCTGTTAGCCTTGACTGTCATTCAGATAAAGCACTCTTTTGTAAAATACACCAATTATACCTGCTGGTGAAATTAACTAGAGTTTGGACTTTTTGCAGATATTTGTGAAATTTGTGTTGAAGTCCTAATCACAAAGTTTTTATACATTAGTCGAGCAGATCTCGCTTTGGTTCATGGAAGCTGTTTGTTTTGGGCCACCATTATAGTTTGCATGTTTCTAGGTCGGCATACCTCAGAGATGCCTACACATAAAAGTCGTTCGAGTCTTTTCGAATTTAAGCCCTATGTCCAACTGAAGTGAACATATTATATTAAGACTCTAGCTAGCTTTAGTAAGGATTTCCTTTAGATATAATTTTTGTTCGGTTTCGGTGATTGCCTATGCAGACGATATAGCGCTTATGGTCAAAATGGAAAGTATCTGGGTACCATGTACGAGTTGACGCAGAGGTATCTCAGTGTCGTAACAAATTGGGGACCCGGAAGTGGTCTCGCCATCAACCCAAATAAAACCGAGCTGGCTTTATTTACTAGACTATACAAGATCCCGATGGCACCACTGCCGCAAATGGGAAGCATCCGTTTGCAACCGGCGGATACAGTGAAATATCTAAGGCACTTTCTGGATAGGAAGCTTTCATGGAAGCCGAATATCAAAGAGAGTGCAAAAAAGGCATCGTTGTACTGCTGTAGAGCAGCCATTGGCAAAAGGTGCGGTCTCTCACCGAAAGTGGTCCTCAGGCTCTACTGCGCCATAGTCAAGCCCATTACGTTCTATGAAGTCTTTATGTGGTGGAGGGCTCTAGAAAAGACCACACTTGCAATGAAACTAGAAAGCGTTCAACGGACGACGCTCATCAACATGTGTTATCCACTAAGGTCCACTCCAATCATGGCACTTAACGCCATCTTGCACATATTGTCCGTAGACATCATCGGAAGGTGTATGGCTGCGAAAGATGCTAGCAGACTCAGATAATGTGGGTTCCTAAAAGAATACATACCTTAAAACTCGGATATCCTCACACACTTTACTTCATACCAGATCACTTAGATCATAGCGTCACCAAACCGAACTCTGGTAGTCTAGCCACGGTGAAAACAACTCAACACTTATAATATACATATATTTGATCTCGTTAGCAGTCGACTGGTTAACATCGCCCGAAAAGATATTATTATGGCAGTATTATCAAAATCTTCTGATAATACAAGATCAAATCGAAAAAATACAAAATTTGAGTCTAAGAAAACCAAAAGAGCAAAGGAAAAAAACGGAAGTTTTGAGTTTAGGCAGGAACCAATATCGACGCTCTATCTATCACTCCAGAAAGCTAAAGAGAGCTCGCGCATGCAAAACGCCACCAAAACCAAGTTTACAATCATTGAAAGTGATTGGATCAAGCAAATTTCTCTTCTTCAAACTAAGTGGAGAGTAATGGGTAGATCAGGAATACTTTTTAACTAACAGAAATAAATTGCTTGTCTGATTTTAAAGCGTTAAATTCTAGTATTGAATTCTATTTTAATTTTTCCACTTTTTCTGCGCGGAACTTTCTCCACCAAACCCCCCATTTCAACCATAACGCGCTTATCTGTGATATTATGGCTGGTGAATGACCGCCAAATTGGAATGATTATAATATTCTTTTCTTTACAAGCAATTAAGAAATCTGGAATTTGTTGCCACTTTAACGAGCGCTAACTGCTCGCTTGTGTCACTCTTCGTTTACTTTTTCATTACTCCAATTTCTACTCAAGCGAACGCGCAGCGCTTCGCCTTATCTCCCGCAACGCTGACTATTTACTTGTGGGCAATAAAAAGGATATCTTAAGGGTCAGAAAGCGTTCGAGACAAACACACACGTACGCTTTCTTAAGAGAGCAAGCGCAAGCGAGCGCTCAAGTATGTGTGTGTGTGTGTGAGTGTCTTGAGCGCATACATACGTCATGGAGCCACTTGTGTTATCGCGTCACAAGGCCAAAATGTGCATAATTGATATTTGGTTGTAATCAGCAGGCATAACGCTTGACTTCACGCCACAATTTAATTGTGGCAAGCAACGAGCATGGACTATGCAGCCGCAGCACACAAGTGGCAATGGCTAATGCCAAGTTGCCAGTGCGTGTGTTGGAGTATGTGGGGAACGCGAAGCAAACAACTCACTCACTTGTCCTTATCGCTCGCATAATAATGTGAAGAAAAGCGATTAACGCCGAACGCAATGAATAACTGTAATGCTTGGCGCGTTCGTCTATGCAAGCGGCGATTGGAGGTGGCAGGAGTGTGGCGTATAATCACTATGTGGAAACTAAAGCACGCTCTCCCAGTCGACAGATAACCTAAGCATAATATAATGCACTCGCATGCATGTGTGTGTGTGTGTAAATAGTTGACTTTCAATGGCATTTCACTGCCAGGGTCACGAAAGATTTATGGCCATCTTCGCTCTTCCTTGTCCTCTGCGCTAGTTGAAGACGCGTCGTGATAACTGCTCGATGCCTCCTCGCGTTCATTTGGAACGATTTGTAATGTTTGTGTAGAAATTCAAGTGAGTTTGGATGCATTGGTGATAAGCCCTCACAATTCATATTCTATGTTTGTTTGTATGTGTGGCTTGGATTCAATATTTGTACGCACTTGAAGTAAGAAATTAATACTAATAGTCGTAAAATATTATTCATAATTAAATGCGTGTCTTCTCGCTGATTTTTTTCACTTATTACACACATACATACACAACACATACTTACATGCAGCATAACATATTCTTAAGTTTTTATATTTATATATTTTTTCTTCGCTGCCAGCAATAATAGTTATGGCTTTCCTATACTCGAGGGAAAATTAAGGCCTATTGCATTTATTTAATTGAGATATTCTTATTTATTGCTTTCGTGGGACATTAAACTCTCAAAAAGAAAAAAACGAAAGAAGAAAGTTTGTTTTGAAGAATTTACTAAACCAAGCACTGCAGGCCGGATGAGAAAGTATTATATTGAATTTAGTTTTGTGATAACGAAAAGGAAAGTCATAAAAGAAGAATTTTCTAGTCATACATTCATACATATTAAATTGTCATTGTGGTAGTCGAAAAAGTCTTTCCGTATTTCTAATCAAACTTTAACATTTTTTTTTTATATTTTTAATGAACATTAATGAACCAAATATCTACCATTTTGGTCGACCACTTTTTGCCATTTTTCCGCTAGAGACATTATTCCATCAGTGTAAATCGTTTCTAGTTTCTCAGCGAAAAATGCGACAAGTAATTTTCATGGGCTTGTCTTGAAGCCAACTTTTCTCCATTAAGGGAGTTCTGCATTGTCCAAAACAATTGGTAGTCCGATGGTGCAAAGTCAGAGCTATAGGTGGATGCATCAAAACTTTTCAGCCAAGCTCTTCCAGTTTTTGTCGAGTCATCAAAGATGTGTGTGGTCTAGCGTTGTCATGATGGTAGACGAAGCCCTTTCTGTTGGTCAGTTCTGGCCATTTTGTTCGATTGCTTGCTTCAATCCCATCAGTTGTTGACAGTAAAATGTAGAATCAATCGTGGCTAGTTCGCCTCATAACGGATGATTCCTTTCCAATCCCACCAAACACTCAGCATAACCTTTCAAGGCGTCAATCCTGGCTTTGCGACCATTTTTTGAGCTTCATCAATTCATGTGGTACCCAAGCATCGAGCTTCCTTTTGTAGCCAGCCTTTTTAAATGGTTCAAAACCGTTTGATGTTGAATGCTAAGTTCCTTAGCGATGGCATGGTTGCTTATGTTACGGTCCTGGTCAATATTTTCCATAATTTCATCGACTTTTGCAACGATAGGTCGACTAGAGCGAGGTATATTTTTCACATCGAAATTTCCAAAGCGTAAGCGAGCGAAACAATCGAATCGTCTCTGCAAACTTCACAAATTTCACTGGTGGCTTGTGTGACCCTTTTTTATATAACCGAAAAGGAAGGCGACCATTGTAACTGGTCGAATTTAAACCACTGACGGTGGCCTTTAATCTTTCACACCATATGCTCGAGAGAACCTTATATGCGATATTGAGGAGGCTTATCCCACGGTAGTTGGCGCAGATTGTGGGGTCTCCCTTTTTGTGGATTGGCCAGAGCACACTTAAATTCTAATCGTCGGCTATGCTTTCGTGTGACCATATTCTACAAAGAAGCTGATGCATGCTCCTTATCAGTTCTTCGTCGCCGTGTTTGATTAGCTCGGCTAGCAATCCATCGGCTCCCAACGCTTTGTTGTTATTCAGACTGATAACTACTATTTCGACTTCTTCATGGTCGAGCAATGGAACGTCTGCTCCATCCTCATCGTTGGATGATCGGGTTTACCATCTCCTGGTGTTATGCTTTCACTGTCATTCAGCAGGCTGGAGAAGTGTTCCCTCCATAAACTCAGTATGGACATTAATTGAGTATAATTCACTAGATCACCTCTGTAGGTTCTACAACAGTATGCTTCGGTATTGATACGATCTGTTAGTCGCCGCATGTTTTAGTAGAATTTTCGAGCATTAGCCTTGTCGGCCAGCTTGTCAAGCTCTTCGTACTTACGCATTTCAGCTTCTCTCTTTTTTTTGTCGGCAAATGCGTCTCGCTCCCTTTTTAAACTCTCGGTATCTATCCCATCCCTTACGTGTTATGCTCGATTGTAACGTTGCGAGGTAATGTCTGTTTTGTCTCCGCCGCGATACGGCACTCTTCATCGGACCAGCTGTTCTTTTGCCTTTTCCCAAAACCAATGGTTTCGTTTGCAGCTGTACGTAAGGAACTTGAAATTCCGTTCCAAATTTCCTTATACCGAGTTGTTGTTGAGTGCTCTCAGAGAGCAGGAATGTGAGTCGAGTAGAAAATCGTTCGACTGTCTGTAGTGATTGCAGCTTCTCTACGTCGAACCTTCCTTGTGTTTGTTTATGTGCGGTTTTTGCTGCACAGCGGCTGGAGCGTATTTGGCTGTAACCAGATAGTGGTCCGAGTCGATGTTAGGACCTCGCACATCTGAAACACTGAAGACGTGTCTTGCGTTTATCACAACATGATCGATCTAGATGGTAGTATTTCGATCCAGAGACGACCAAGTAGCTTGATACTGGAATCTAGAACTACAGATAACCATATTTCGGGCTCCGGTGAAGTCGATCAACTTCAACCCATTTAGAGATGGTTCATAATGGAGTCTGAATTTTCCGACTGTTTTGCCAAAGACACCTTCTTTGCTCACCTTGGCTAGGTTTTGACATTGTGGCGCGGACAGCTTTCATAAGTGTACTCCAAACGCTCATAGAAGACATCTTTGGTTACATCATGCTTCTCTTTCGTCGGGGCGTGGGCGCAAATCAGCGATATGTTGAAGAACTTCGCTTTGATGCGGATTGAGGCTAGACGTTCATTGACCAGGACTCGGTCACTGAGTCTCATTCCAATATCTTAGCTTAGTAAATTGCACAAGAACTCGTATCAGTCCTTGTCCCGTCCATCGCATGTGAAGTATCTCTTTTTATATATTGGTAAAATTGAAGATGAGAAAAATTCAAAAAAAACGTCAAATCAATACATTCAATGCTTCATCCATTATTACATTTAACTCTAATACTAAAATATTATATACATATGTATATACTTAAATACTCCAGCAGACATAAGTCAAATGTCTAAATGGATGATTAACTGCAGTGACAAACATTTGTGTGAACGAGCCCTTGTCCTTGTATTAGAGATTATTGTGTGGGCTGTCAACGCATTTATCAAATAATCTCCATATAATTGGCATATACAACAGTTGTATATATGTAAATATATAAATATAAATAAGTAGGTGATTGGATGAGTAGATATGCTGTGAATAGCAGTATGTATGAACGCATATATAAGACTCTATGTATAATATTTAGTTCAAAGGTACACTTTGGGGATGTTTTCTCTGCACTTTCCCTTGCTACCCTACAATTTATATATTTGTCACACATACATGCACGTGATTTTATCATTCCATCATAATCACAACAAAGTACCAAAAAGAATTCCAAATTGACTTTGAGCGAAGAACAAAAGCAATGCCAATTTATAAAGATGCCTCAGTCAATTCGACAAATCAGATAAGAATCTTCATAATGAGCAGATTTGAATGCTTCCCACTCCTTTTGTCAGGCTTAGAATGCAGCGGTTTGTTATTGCTATGAGAAACCAATAATTTTAGAATACATATACAGATTCATGCATATATATTATATAAAAACATATGCTATGTGTGTGTACTCGTATTTTGAATGTGTGTGCGTGCTAATCAAGTTGACAGATGTGCGAAATTTTATTTATCTTTTAATCAGCGTTGATTTCAGTTTATGTGCGAGCAAATATTTTTATGCCCATACTTATAAATTTATGAGATTTTATGTACGTGTGAATATGCTGTTATGTGAAACACGAGCTCCTTCCTTACTTTCCTATTTTATTTTCGTATATTCAAATAGGTAATTAACATTCCGGTATTAATTACACAGATTATTTCTAACTACCATATGCGTCCATTTATTGATTAGGAGATATTTAAAATTTTTTGTAATTTAGCATCATACAGGGTGCTTCAAAAGAAGTTTTATACGTAAATCATCAGTTTTATAGTCAACAAAAGAATGAATTTACGCAATTAGTAGATTGCTTGGCGCTGGTCTAGAATTAAGTGCATGAATAATGCAACAAAAAGATCAAAAGGAATAAAGTTTCACCATAAAACTCTATAACAAAAAAGTTTTCAGTGTATTTTCAGTATATTGGGTTGTCAAAAAAGTCTTGCGGTATTTTTATTGAATTTTTTTTTTTTATTGAAATAGAAATGAATTTTTGATGACTCATGCTCAGCTCTTGACCGATGCTACGGCTGCTACTATGCCGGTCTCTTTCGACCAATTAAGCGATTTTATCGCAATTTTCGACGACAGGCCTTCCGGAGCGTGGCGCATCTTCGACCACCTCTACACCAGAACGAAAACGTTGAAACCATCGTTGTGCGATGGAAATGGAAACTGTATCGGGTCCATAAACTGCACAAATTTTATTGGCTTGAGATGCATTTTTGCCTTTATCGTAGTAGTACTGTAAAATATGCCGTATTTTCTCTTCATTTTGCTCCATGTTTGTGACGCTATAACTCACGAACGACTTAAAAGAAACGACAATCAATCAAACACGTGTTAGCGCGTGAAATGAGCTTTCCAAAAAGGTATAGCATGACCCGATGCGACGAATAAAACTAGAACTACGCGCTTTCAGCGCCAACTAGCGAAAATACCGCAAGACTTTTTTGACAATCCAATATATATTCCTTGAATTACAATCCTTTAGTTGACGTTTAAGGTATTTCCCTGGCTTTGATTCCTGCAAGTTGAAAAACCGGCGAGAGAAAAGTCTGTTTAAGATTCCTGAAGCTATTTGCGTTGCTCCCCAAACACTACTTCAAGGTAATACCCCATACTTTAATCGCGAAATTTGACCGTTTGTAGCAAGTCGGGATCTATTTAATGCCAGTCAGGTCTTTAAAGACACATATAAAGATTCTTTGGAAACAATATCCCTCATGCCCGAAACATTTAAAATCGAATGACGCATACCAAATGAAATAACTACACCATCTTATACAAGTATTCATACTAGAAAATATAACTTCAACCATAACTCTTAAAGTGTATATTTTGAAACAAAAATGTGAATAAGAAGTTATACTCTCTAATACTTCTAACAAATCTTCGTCAAAAATTAGATCTCAAAACTAAACTTCAATGCTCACCTAACCACAACAATTGATCCGACAGTGGCACAACGCCACTCTTCACGTCAAAATAATAAACTAATCAATAAATTCGGAACCTTCTACGGCAGACAAGCAAATGCATGGACACTTTCAAGGCTGCAACCGACACATATTCTCGATAACTTTAGTGCTGAGTTCGGCAAAGTAATAAAAATCAGACATCTGCTGCACGCTTATCAACAGCAACAAATCAGACAACAAACGGTGTGGCGAAGAGGGAAAACGCAAGCAACGACAGGATGAGCAGAGCCGAGAAGCGGTAGATGGGCTGATTGCAAGAGATGCATTGCGAGAAAGGTTGATATGCTTGCAATACACCAATAAATATCAACCGACAATGAAATTGGGAGTATTTAAAGATAGCAGTGCCATATAAATAGCCGTACATATGTATATAACATACATAGCAGTGGTTTTATATGAGTTTGCGTTTGGCTCATATGTGCCAACAGCTTTCCTTTCAAATGCGTTATGCAGTTGCGGCAGCCAGCCAACAAAACCGCCAATCCGTCACACACATTTAGGTTAACTAACACGCATTCAAGGAGGTATAGATGCATATATGTATGTATATTTGATCTGAGCTATGTAGGGATCTTATGAGGTATAGATCATTGCTCGCCTGTTGGCTAAATGCCCAACTATTTTGTTTCTCCTTAAGTGTCTGCAACCCCATGTGGCAGTCATGTACTTAAGAATGGCGCACTTCTTGTGGCTAATTCTCCGAATCGAAACGGCAGCTGCGCACCCACCTTTCATTTAGCCATCGACCATAAATAGCTTGAAAACATAATTAACTGGAGCAAGTCCGGGGAGAGCAGAGAGGCACAAATAGTTGGCTCATTAAATCCACAAGGTATTACACACATTGGAGTCAGAGTTTGATGATAATCAAAAGTCAATGAGCCTCTAAGTGCATATGTGTGAGTATGAAAGGATCTCTTGGACAATGCAACTACGAAGAAATAGAATTACAATAAAAGAAAAATTGAAAAAATTTGAAAAAAATGCGCCACTCATAGCACCTAAAACGATTGAGAGCAAAGCAAGCAGATTAACTTGTGCGCCAACAAAGCGCACAAAGCGCAGGCATACTTAATCCCATCACTAAATAATGCCCAAGTCAATTTAGCAGTCACGAGTCCTTAAGCCGCTTGTGGTGCTAGCCGACCACCCGAAACTGAAAATGTCATTTCGTAAACAATACCGAGCGGGATAGCCATGGCTCATGCTCTTACACATACTTTTACACCCGCTCACGCTCTTGCGCTCTCAGCCGCTCGACCGCTCAACTGCTTAGCGCATTAGTTGATGTGTCAAAAATTTGTATTTCCGAACAATGTAATTTTCAAATATTCCATAATCAAAAATTTTTGTTTAAATGTCAAAAAAAGTGAATAAAAGAAGAGAAGAAAAACAAAAACAAATAGCAACAATGCAACACAAAATCCTCTTGACCTTTTGCCTTTTTGACGTTCAGCTTTCGCAGAGTTAATCGAATAACAGGGATAACACGGATAACAACACAAACAAAACAAACACTTCGTCACTCGAGTCCTTTGCTTGCTTTCTCCAATAATTAACAATAACAAAAACCAACAACAAATCGTTGAAAAACAATAACAATGACTAAGTAGATTATAATAAACCGTCCACTCCAGCAACTCGTGTCCATTGACCATACGGCTGACGGCTGATGGCAGAGTGCTGGAGTGGCCGAGACAGCAGGGCGCTGCATGACAGGGGGCACGGCCACCATGTGATTAACCAATTTTTGGTAATAAAATCTACATAGGCATTTCCCTTAGTCTTAACACCAGGTCGATACTTGAAGACAGCATGGCACGTGAGCCGTAAGACGCTATGACTGTTCTTTTTTGCGTCGTCTCCGCACACGTGTTATTGCCACATTTGCCGCTTTGGTAACCGTTATGTGCGCTCAAACGTCAACAGATGAAAATTTGAAAGTCAGCAAAAGGTGCCGAAAGGTGCTGAAACCATTTTCTCTGCATTTTTTATGCTATTTTCCGGAATTCTAATTAATTGATAAGTATTTCTGCTTAGTCAGGCTGTAAGTAGCGTTGCTAATGAAATAATTAATAACTGTTTCGTGTTGAAACTGATGAATGAATGCTATGGAACAAAAGCGAACATAGATATAGAATATACTATATAGTCAATCTGGAGAAAATCATAAATGTGTGCGTAACAGTTCAAGTGGTTCCAATAGTCTTTGTCAGTGTTGTTAGATTCAAAAAAGTATTGTATTAATAAAATCGTAGTGAAAATAACAATTTCTTGACTAGAAATTATGAAATTAAGTGAAAAAAAAACTTGGCAACATTGAACGAATTTGCTCATCTTCTCCGTCTGGGTTTCTCTAGCCTTTTTCATGCTTGGATTCCAAATTTCGCCAGACCAGCGCTCGAAACTTTGACTAAGAACCAGTCTAAAAAACTTTATTAGCGGGTCTTTGCTGCTTTTTCGCATAATTGAATATCTGCCATATATCGAGGATTCCAAGTAGTCGCTTCGCTCATCTTAATGGTCAACATAGTATTTTTACGTCGAGAACTTAAATTGAAAGCCTACAAAACACAGTTGTGCTAAAACTGAAGCCGCTCGACCGCCCTAAGCAACACCGCGATCAACATTTGAAAGAGATAATCTTTAAAAAGTAGAAGCCAAACAATGTTCTTGGGAATAATAATAAACATTCCCCATTAAATTTAAGTTTTTTGTTTTTTTTTTTTGTTTAAAAATGTAGGGAACCTTGAAATGGATCAGATTCCAAATTCTTCTCTACCTGGTTTTTTCAACGAAGTAGAAGTCTTCCTCTTAAATTCAGTACCCGCCGGGAGAGCGGGCTGAATTCAGAGCTGAATTGTTTTCATCCATTCGGGCGACATATGCGGACATGCTGCCTCTTAATTCGCTGAACTATGTCGATGTCGTCGTGTATCTCGTACAGCTCATCGTTCCATCGACTGCGGTATTCGCCGTTGCCAATGCGCAAAGAACCATAAATCTTTCGCCGAACTTTTCTTTCAAAAACTTGTAACATCGACTCATTAGATGTTGTCATCGTCCATGCCTCTGCACCTTATAGCAGAACGGCGATGATGAATGACTTAAAGAATTTGGTCTTTGTTTGTCGAGAGAAGACTTAATTTTTCAATTGCCTACTCAGTTCGAAGTAGCACCTATTGACTAGAGTTACTCTGCATAGGATTTCGAGTCTAACGTTGATGTTAGTGTCAACGCTGGTTCCAAAATAGACGAAATTATCTATGACTTCGAAGTTACGTCTGTCAACGGTGACATGGGAGCAAAGTCGTGAATGCGACGACGGTTTGTTTGAAGACAGGAGATAACAACGGAGTCTTTCCCTCGTTCAATACTAGAGCCATTTGTTTCGCTTCTTTGTCCAACCTGGAGAAAGCAGAACTAATGGCGCCGTGGTTATGGAAAATTATATTGATGTTATCCTCATATGCCAGCAACTGTATATTCTTATAAAAGATTGTGCCTTCTCGAAAAGGGCGCTTGCAAAATTCCATATCGATATCTCGAAAACTGAGCGATAAGTTCACGTAACATATCATATACAGACGGATGACAGACACTCATATGAACATGAGTAAATCGATTTGTATATCGTTCCGAAATTACGCACTTGTCATTTTCTCTCCAAGGTGCTGCTCATTTGTCGGAGCCTCCGATATTGGACCTTTGTAGTGCATAGCTGCCATACAAACTGAACGATTGGAATGAAGTACTTTTAAGGAAAGCAATAGTCGCAGTTAGTTAATCGTTACTTTGTATGCTGAGAGAGAACAATTTGACATTAAATTTTTTAAATTCTCTTAATGGTGTAATTAGGGTTATATTTGGACAGATAACTCCAAGGCTGATAACTGAAATTTGAACATTTCACTAAGTTACTCGATAGAAGAGACTGTAGGAATATGAATGGAAACTAACTATCACTATCTGTTGGCAACACACGATCGCAGAATGGGCGTGACAGATCGACAAGACTGCAGGAAATGTCTTGAGGCAACCAAGGATGGAGCATCTCTTGTACATTTGTCCCGCATTGGCAAGACTACAATATACGTATGTATCTTGGGTTCCCACGGTATGATACACTGGAAAAGGTACCGATAGTGAGGCCGCAGAGTCTGTTAAAATTCACGTCTTGCGCAGGCATTCCAAAGGATGACTACTCCTCGTCCTTCCTAAAACTGAACTCCATCTAGTATGGCAAAGGACCAAAACTGGTCTATGCGTGGCTTATTGGCCTACCAGATTAACCTAATGTAACCTAATGATAATAGAAGTAGATTACACTAATGTAAGATGCTATAATTGGATTATCATGTCACAACACTCTACTAATTATACCGGCTATGTATATATTTTCATCGCTCCTGATTCAGGCAAATGCTTGCTAAACAAATATCAAATTTTTTTTACGGAACTGAAATCTTCCCAATAGCTTTTTATTGTTTCATTAGTACATGGAACCCAACCGAAGCAGAGTTTCTAGGCATAAAAAGTTAGCCATATTTTTATGTCGATACATAAAGGCTTGGGCCTTCTTGCCCATCCAACTGCCACTGAGTCATAAAGCAAACGAAATAGTTCACTTGATCACGGCACTGACAAATGTCCCGTGAGTTGTAGACAAGCCTTAGCTACCACATTAAATTAATTTCATTTATTACGACAGCGTTAATTGCAATACAAACAGCTGCAAGTATGTAAGAGTGCGCCGCTATCGCAAATCGCAAACATGTCTCACCATTTCAGATTAGTGGCAAGTATTTGCAGTTTCAGCTTCATTGATTAAGTTCTGAATCTGGGCTTTGTAGTTATTTGCTTACGCATATTTCATTCAAGTAATCGATAATTGTCTACGAAAATGTGCTAATTAGGTGCCTGTGTTGATATCCTTTGACAACTGCAGCGCGACGACTTACTCGCAAACGGCTTGCAAAGCAATTCAGATGGCAGCTACTGGATGGTGCGGCAAAATGTTGCATGTTGCCGCATTTTTCGCCACTCAACTGTCGCCGTACGCCACCGCCACCACCACCGATAACCACGCAGCTTTGCCAACAACAAGACAGCGCGACTAGACTCGCATGACTATGTGTATGTATATATTTACCTATATTTGTATATGTATGTAAATATGTATGCAAGCGTATTGGCTGTTGAATTCGCGCACAAAACACAATTGTTGCGTCTGTTGTCTGCCGATGCGTTGTGACCAGTGGCAGTCAGCCGCGTCAATTGTTCACTCGTTCTGCGCTTGCTTGTTTGTTTATTTACTTAGGCACTCATTCAACAATTCGCCCACAGAGATTTGCGCACGTAAAGCCGCGCGAAGCTTTGGCGGTCGTCGCTTAGGGCGGAGGGGGTGTGGCGGACGCGCTTATGGCCCTTTTATGCCGTCACTTGAACGTTTTTGGTCGCTTTCGTTGATTGTTTGTTTGCTCAATGGGCTGTCCGTCCATGTCGATTGCCGGCAGTGTTTGCGCGCACGTAAGCTTTGTGTGTATGTGTGTGTGTGTGTGTTTTTGTTTATCTGTTTGTCAACGACAAACTTAGCCACGGAGTTTTGGCTTTTAGTGTTGCACTGATTGCGTTCGCCAGCTGACAGCGCCAAAGCCAGAGTCCACATGCGCGGCGGCGGCATTGCTTACATTCGCTATTGTGGGCAGCTGCCGCTACTGTAACACCAGCGCTTGACAATTGTAGGCAGTGGCAGTTGTAGCCGCCAAGTACACCTTAGAATTTCTCATACTCCGTGTCGTTGTCGTCGTCGTCGGCGAACGTCAGCGTCTTGCGCGACACCGTCGTGCTGCTTCGTCGCCTCCTTCTTTCTTTCTTTCGTTGGCAGCCGCATTTGAGACACGTTAAGTGTCATTCTATGGCCGCTAATTGACATTGCAAATAATGGTACAGCATTTTTCATGTCGCTGACACTTTATTCATATCAATTGTATCGCAGCGCTGCCATCAGACCCCATCACTTAGTTCACAAATAAGCAAATATCGCTGCAGCTTTCCACACATAATCAAAATCTCAATTAGAAACACCAACACTGGCAACACTTTTTATTCACTTTTACCTATACTCGTATGTGTGTGTTTTTGGTTAGTCATCACTAGAGTAGTGGAGCAGTAAATGTGGAATGAGACACTGCAATAGTTTCAGTTCAGATGTACCAATGGTAAGGGTTCGTGGCTTAATAACAGGCTTAAGTCTGGGTTCGATTTCATACAATGTTGGTTCTGAACTAATGAAGCTCATATAAAATAAATCCAATCTCTTTAACATAAAAGGTTGCATGGAAAACATGTTTAGTATGACCCGATTCAAGTCAAATGTGCATTGTTTTGCACGATAACTTGTTGTTATTTCAAAAATAGTTTCATAATGTCACTCTCATAGAAACCCTCGTGCGTAATTGTAAATGACTTGAACTATAAGATGGATACATAAGTATTAGCGAACCCAGCTCGCGAAGAGACTTCTGGCGATTCACTATTGATGTATCTAACTTGATCTCTCCTATTCGCCAGAACTGGTCGCTTACAGGCTTCTTTCAGGCAGTGCAATTGTTTACAAAAGGGCTTCGAATTAAGAATTTGGCCGTAGAGGAGCAGCTCATAGTGGATGGTTCCTTGCCAGTCCCACCAAACACATAGAACATCCTTCTCCAACGCAAATCATGACGTTGCCACAAGTAGCCCACTTTTCATCTCCAGTAACCACCCGCTTCAGAAATGTATCGATTTTGTTGCGAAGCAGAAGCGATTCCCAGATGGTCGTTCGGTATACGAAGTTTTATGCAGTAATAATTTCATACATCGATCTTCTTGCTGTATCCAACATCATTTAAATGGTTCCAAACGGTTCGAATTTTTAGCTCTTAGACAATCGAAACTGTACTTTCCAAAGCGCAGTGTATCTTTGATAGCAAAATTAACAGAATTTAATCGAGGAAACTTACGGGAGATCTAAGTAGAGGCACGTTTTTCTATAGCCTTTTCCTAACAGATCTCACGTGAGTCGTGTCAAGGTGTCATGTTGTTTGGCATTTCATGATGGAAAGACTTAGGCCTGAGCAACATTTACAAATCGTTTAACTTTATTATGAAAACTCACGTTCCATAAAGAATGTTTCTCGCGCGCTTCGCTCAACTTATGGTCAATATAAACGGCCTACTGAGCGTACCACTCGCAACACCATCACCCATCTCGAGACTCCGCATTAATAATTGGATAATATTTAACCTAATAGACCACGTCCAGCACGCAGCGAAGAAAATATAACAGCAGCTGAGAAAGTACACGAGAACCGTGGAAAGTCGATTGAGCGCCGTTTGGAGCAACTCGGACTGACGTATGGAACGACTTGACACATTTTACGTCGAGATCTCAAATTAAAAGCGTATAAAATACAACTTGTGAAAGAACTGAAACCACTCGACCTTCACAAGCGTCATCGTTTCACTATATCCGACGTTTTGAGCCAGATTTTGTGCAGCGATGAGGCCCATTTCTGGCACAATGGACATGTAAACAAGCAAACTTACCGCATTTGGGACAAAGAGCAATCCGACGAGATTCAAGTGCTGCTATTTCATTCAAAAAAACAACGGTTTGGTGTATTTTGTGAGTCTATGGAAAGAAAAGTTTAATCCCTCCTTTAGTTATCAAACTTCTTAATCTAGTAGACAGAAATAGATAAAGTTATGATTTATTTATTATTAACTCGAAAATCTCACCCCGAGATTTATTTCCTCCTCTATAAGTGTAGCAGTCTCGTATCTGCAGGGTAATAAAAAACAGCCAAAATTACATTTTCAATAATCAAATTGTTCATGGCTCATTACTCTATCAACATTTTCGGTAGTTTAACCATTAAACACCCGAAAAAGCGAAGTGTCTTCGATTTTCTTTACAATGATGCCAATATATGCGTATACTACGACATTCTGATTTTAAAAGCAATAAATAATGCAGAAAACTTATAAGAAAAAGAGTCTGAAACGTGTGAAAGTAATCACAAAGTGCAGCTTTGGCACAAATATACATTTTCTTCTTCTTTACTGGCGTAGACACCGCACACATATTTATATGTGCAAGGTAAGAGGCCTTCCCTATAAGTCAGCGTGCTTTGAAATTTCCAAAGTAAACATTTTAAAGCACAGAAGGTTTCTTTAAAGTAATATATTTCAAAAGATAGCTGCAGTAAGATCCTTCTATTATTAAGAGTATCTTTCGTAATTTAATTAAGTTATTTTATATGTCTGATTCCAAGAGAGGATCGTATTTGAACTTAATATTATCCACCCTTATGATGCCATAAAATTAACTCCAGTTATTAGCTTTTAAAAGTCGACGAAGTCCATTACAGACTTGCATAGGTCTTAAATTTTTAATTCCGCCAGCTAAGCTGGATGTTTAAACCTATGAGATCCAAGGTGTTTCAACTTAAATCTCGCAAGCAGGAAAAATTAAGAAATTGAGATCTTTCTAACTCGTCTTCTTCTGACTCTGATCTCCGCCAGATTTTTAACCTTACCGCGCAGTTGTCATAAACAGAATAAACTCCATAATTACCTTGCTGAGGATGAAAAGCTCACTGGTTCTCTTGGGATTTACTTTCGGCTAGAAGGATGCTGCGACTGGAAAGTTACCGATAGTTGCCCAGCGCTCACCCCGTTACCACGTTTCCCAGCTGTACTGCAACTTGCAAGAGAACAGCGGCGCTCCGAGCCGTCTCCACTTCAATGACAGCAAGGTTCTTCATTAACTCATCAGCTTTGAAGTGGCTTGCGATTCCTACTTGCTAAAGGTGATATTTTGAAATGAGAACTTCATCGTTATTTAAAATTATACAGCCGCGCTAAAATTTACCACCGCAATTCGGAGTCAGTGGCATCAACTTTATGAATGCTACGTCCAATTTATGGTCGTCATAATCGTCCTGTCAGATCAACAATAGAGCATCTAGTGGAAAAATATGAATCCCCAGGCACAGTACAAAATGTGCCCGTGCCAGTGAGGCAAAGAAGTGCCCGCAGTGTCGAGAATATTACTACCGCTAGCGCGTCAATTGAGAAAGACCCAAATCAGTCTCGCACACGTCCTTCTCAAGCATTGGACATCTCTGTGACGTCGTTGTGGCGAATTTTGCAAAAAGATCTTGGCCTACATCCTTACAAGATCAAATTGACGCAAGAACTGAAGCCGCTTGACCACCAAAATCGTCATATGTTCGTGAATTGGCACTTGAAAATGATCCGGATTTTCATCAAAAAATCATCTTTAGCGATGAGGCTCATTTCTGACCGAATGGCTGCGTCAATAAGTAAAATATGCGTTATTGGTCAGGCAGCAGTCCACACATACTCCATGAGTCTCCATTGCATCCCGAAAAAATTACGATTTGGTGCGGTTTATGGGCCGGCGGCGTCATTCTTCTGTGATAGTAGTAGTTGTAGCGGCAGAATTCTACCGAATTCACAGTCCTTGGCAAGGTGAAAATCCGGGACCGTTCCGGTTGCGTAGACCCAACTTTCGTGGGAACGGACTTCTTCCGCGATGATCATGACCGAAACGTTACTGTGACTGGGATTCGCTACCGCTGAATGATAACCGAATATTTTTGGACCGAATTGGATGATACGGACTTGGACAATATGCGGTTCCAGCAGAACGGCGCCACAAGCCACACATCGAATTAAGCTAAATATATGAAAGTTGGAAGACACTGAAGCTCTGCGACTTTTACCGCTTTCGAGGAAACAGTAGCTAAAATAGAGGTGAGCCATTTAGATGGACAGAAAATATTACACCGAATAAATTCGGGAAACCCTGAACTGATCCAAAATTGAAATGAAATTTATACATACATATATGCTAATACATTCTACGCCTTTATCTAACTGCGCTTGTAGATGCCTTCTTTGTGCAGTGAACCCGGCAACTCAGGCGATAGTGTACTGTAAGGTGGCAGCGACAAATAAGCCGAAATGTCTTTCCACTTAATTGCACTTAATGGCAAAATTTCATTTTATTTTCACGTTTTTTGGTAAACGATCAAGTCAATAATATGGTACGAGTATAATAAGAGGTCAAAAACAATAAATCAGTTTGTTAACGGTATTGGAATATACAAAAATAAGACACTTGAAGAAGGAAGTGAATGATTTTAAAACATCAAGTCTGGCAACTACACAAAAAACCTCAGTCATATTCTTCTCAATCAACACACTTTTATGTAACGGTTCACCTTTTATGGCAGCTTGAACAGCGTTTAAGTAAATCGTGCTACAAATTCACTCCGAAAATATCCGCGCAACACTTCCATTTGCTGGGCAAATATTTGTCTGAATTTGCACTGAAATGTCGGCGCAGTTGGAGCGAATGACACTTGGCTTCCTTAAAACACACAATCTCCATTTACACATACATACACAAACACATACAATTCACCGTTTTGCGGCGGCAAAGCACCAATTCAGTTGCACTGCACGGGTGAATGCCTCATCCGATTGCTGGGCAAACAGTTGTGAGCGTAATACGAAATTATCCTGTTTGCATTGGCAATATTTGCGCGCGGCGGCATTAATAATAAACCGCTAAAGTAGAAGCAACAACAATTTTGCTTTACGCAAATAAAACGGCCGATCAAGTGTAGGACAATCAACTGTTGGGTCGCTGAATCTTTCGACCACCTATCCGCCCTAACAGCCATCAAGCTTAATTATTATTTTTTGCTTCGTGGGGACTCATTGATTGTACTGACCGCCCTGCTCTGTGAGTTTATTGTGTGGCCGAACTGTTGATGGCTGAACACCATTAGCATTTCTGTTTGTCCACCGCTTGATAATCACTTTAGCTACTGTTGCTGAATGTGGTCGAGGAAGCACTTTGGTGTAGAGTCAGAGTCAGCGCTCAGGAACTGAACATGCTATATAAATATGGATAAGCGAAGTAAGAACTTGAAATATTAAATAGTAAAACGTCGACTGTTGTTTACGGTTGGTACAAACGGTTAATTTTTGAAACGTCTTCACTAACCCTGTTTTGCTCACTCTTTCAACTACATATTTTCCTTTATAAAGAGTGATCTATTTCGAGGTTCCCCACTTTTTTAATGAAAACACACAGAAACTTAAATTTTATAGGAGGGGTTTATTAGCATTCGAAAGAACATTTTTGCCATTTATTTTTTGAAGATTATCTCTTTCAAATGCTGGCCGCGGATACGTCTCAGATGGTCCATTCGTTGAGTCCAATTTTCGTTGACTCGTTCGAGCATGTCGACTGGTAACTTGTCAGGTTCTGAATCGAGACAGAATTCTTGGCATAGACTTTAGACTTTATATATCCACACAGGAAAAAGTCTAACAGTGTGATATCAGACGATCTTGGTGACCAATCGGCCGACCCAAAACGTGAAATTATCTTCTCACCGAAGTGTGGGAAGTGGCGCCGTCTTTTTGAAACCAAGTGTCGCCGAAATCACGAGCTTCAATTTCAGACATCAAATAGTCGGTTATCATGGCACTATAACGGTCGCCATTGGCGGTTACGTTCTCACCGGCATCAATTTTTTAACATATATGGACCGATGCTTCCACCGACCCACAAACCACACCAAACTGTATTTTTTTCTGGATGGAATGGCAGCTCTTGAATCGCTTTAGTTGCTCTTCGTCCCAAATGCGGCTGAACAAAATTTGGCTCGAAAACGTCGGATCGTCTTGGAACTTTACAGGAGCCCATAGAGCGTAGCGACGTCGCTTGGGAAGGTGGAGCGGCTTCAGTTCTTTCATAAGCTGTATTTGTTCGATTTCAATTTAAGATCTCGACGTAAAATGCGCCAAATCGTTCCGTACGTCAGTCCGAGTTGCTGTGAACGGCGCCGGATCGGCTCTCCACGGTCTTCTCTAAACTCTTCTACACTCTCAGCTACGGCTGCTGTATTTTTTTACTGGCTGCACGTGGTCTATTCGCTCAAATATAATATAATAATGAACGCTGGGCCTCAAGATGGGTGATCACGAGGTTCTTGCATAGAATTTCACTAGATAACTTTGCTTCTGCAATCAATATACCCGTTCGCTGAATATTCCTATTTTTGTTACACTCTTTACACAGCCTTAAAGTCTGATCTTTACTTACCAATTGTATATACATACATACAAACTTACATGCGCATTCGGATTACATACGTACCTAAATCCTTAGCTGTTTGACTTTTCGTGGCAGAAAGGACATCCTGCGGCTACCATCAACAGTAACACCTTTTCTTCCTCAGCTCAGCACAGCTCAACTGACAACTCCACTCAGCTGACATGTCACATCGATCACTCACCGCAACAAAGCAGCAGTACTCGAGGTTCGAGTACCAGTTCAAGTACTCTTGCTCTTGCATTCTGCCAGACATGAGATGCTGACCGTGTGTGTGTGTGTGCGTTTTTGAAGAGGCGCCCCGCGGTTTTCGCAATTTGACTGTTGTAGACTATTTGTCTGTTTCTATTATTTTTTGGAAAATTAGCAGCTCGACACACACACACACACACACACACAATATACTCTAAACATACACAGATAGAACTGGCAGCTGGTCAATCATTGGCGTTTGTTATTTTTGGCGAGTCCGAGTTGACTCAGTGGGCGAGCGTAGGGTTCTTATGTTGTGATTGTCTGTCTGCATCAGCCCTTCGAAATGCCAACCGCACTGCAGCCTACAAATGTCCAAGTACCTAGGTACTTGGTTTATTTGCGGATTTCTTGAGCTGCTCACCTTTCTTGCGGCTTGTTTGTGGCACAATATGACATTTGGATTGCAATTAGGCAATCGTTTTATGGTTTTCTGATTGTAAAATAATATTGGGAAACTGAAATTTGTAGGGTGGGTATAAACGTAGTTGCTTTGGAAGAAATAATATTGTTGAAATTGTATTTTTAATATCGCTCATATCACATGAGGGCACTTTCTATTCGCCATTTAGTAAGTTGACTTTCTGTAGTAAACTCCATGAACCCAAGTTTTCTTAAAATTGGGCAAAAAACTTCGTCTCTTCTGGCTTACGCGGTTGTAGCCGAGTTAACAACAGCCAGCCAGCGTAGCCGCTGTCTTTTAATTTTCTGAACTATGTCAATGTCGTCGTATATCTCATACAGCTCATCATTCAATCGAATGCGGTATTCGCCGTGACCAATGCGCAAAGAACCATAAATCTTTCGCAGAATTTTTTTCTTGAAAACTCGTAACGCCGACTGGTCTTTGTATACATACATATGTCTTTAAACAGATAGGTAACAAACAGGGTTTGTCCGGAAAGTAATAGGACTGAGTTTCTTCCGCTACGACTGTACTTCGGATGATGCGCGCACCGACTGGATTCGGTAGTAAGCGTTCCTAGTTAACTAGCTAGGGTCAATTGGGTCTGACAAGACATCGCAGCCGATTAGAAGTTGCCCCATGACAACGACCCGGCTCACACCGCCTTTCTTGTGAACAGCTACCTAACCAACGCCGGCATCCCAACGCTTCCGCAGCCGACGTACAGCCCAGATGTAGCCCCCCCGGACTCTTTTTATTTCCTTGCCTAAACAAGTCGATGAAGGGGATCCAAGCAGCATGCACCTCGGCTCTCAAGGCTATTCCATGCCTTCCGTGACGTCTTCAAAGCTAGGAAATCGCACTGGCATATATATTAGATATATCGGGGTCTATTCTGGATAAGTAGGTGTTTAACCTGCTACAGTATCCAGAACGAAGCTGCGCAAGGATCACTCTCGTTTCTCACGGCAACTCGAGCTCTTCGTTCTTGACTGTCGTCGTATATGGTTGCTTTCTATATCCTCCCGTAGTTATTGAATAGAACTTCACAGACCTTCTCTATAGCCAGTACTTTCACTGAGAAGTTGCTAGCTATGTATGTTTGGTAGGCGCATAGAAAAAGATATGTCGATATCATTCGAGTATATAATAAAATAAATATATTATTCTAGTTTTGTAATCATCAGCAAAACTAAGTCGAAGATAAGATCTTGCGGTCTCTAACATAGAAGCGGTGTTTTATAGGGTTACATAGCCAAAACATGCGACCAATTATTTTTCGTGATTATTTTACATAATCGCCTTTTAAATGTGGTACTTCAAAGCTGAACTTTAAATCCGTCGAATGCACTCGAATATCATAGCAAAATCGGGAATTGATTTTAATTTACCAAACAAATTATGACAAAACTCTTGCAAGCACCCACATAAAAGCATGTCTCCAAAACCCTCGAAAAGAGGTTAAAACGGTAATTAAATAATCAAACAACAACAGCACGCCGAAAAGGCAGACGACCGCACAAATTGCAATTTCCAGCGAACAAAAAGGACAAAACGACAGAAAGCCACAAAGGAAGGAGCAAAGCAAATAAGTAAATGCGCACTCGAACGCTTGCAAAATCAACGGCACACAATGGAGCAAACAACCAAACAGCAACAACAACAATAAAGTAACAGCCACCCACCAAACCAAAGCCTGAAGGCAAAGAACGACGACAGGATATTGTCTACAAACAGTTAAACAAACAAGCAAACAGACGGACGGCGACGGAGAGAGAGGCAGTGGCAGAGGAAAACCAACAATTGACGATGCAAATGAAAAATAATACAAAACAATCAAAATTCATTATGACTAACAATACAGAAAGATAAATATTGTATATTTATATAAGTACGCGTATATATGTATGTATTTGTATGTATGTAGGTATATTTATATATGCACAAAGGATAGCAAAGGATGATGGCACAACGAGTTGGGGTGGTTGTGGAGCTTGTTGGTTGTTAGAGAGAACACACACACACACATGTATGAATAAAAATAACTGTAAAACAAGCGCTGGCATATGCTCCAACAACACCACACGCCTCCAGCATTTGATGCCACCAGACAAACAACCGCTTGTGGGCGACAAAAGCGGGTTGAGAGCTGTGAAAAAAGGAAGTCACTGAAGTCACTGCTAATATTTGCGCAGGCGGGGCGGGGCGGGCTGAACAAACAAGCAAACACCATAATCGACACCCGAGCTGCTCACTCCAAGCAGTCATGGGGACATAGATAAATATGCAAACAAGCGCACATATATAAACATACAAATACACACACATTTACAAGTAAATATATACACACACTTACATACAAATATATGCACACTCCCATATAAATATACACACACATATGTAAATAAATATACACATACCCTTATAAATATATAAAGCGGCAGTGAGCTTTGACAATGGCGCCGCTCCCCAGGCGCACATTTTGAAAAAATTGCAAATTGAATTAAGCCAAAGTTAACTGACTAAATGGGCTTAAATGGCGCAAAGCCGAGTGGCATGCTCCATGCGAACGCACACACACACAAGCACACACATATAATGCTCATGAAGAGTGCAAGGAGCTAACAGCTTCGCAGCGAGGAGGCGAGTTATTGTGGTTACAAACGCTTTGACTCAACTACCAACACATATACACATATGCTCATAATAATAAGTACATTGGCAATTATTTTATGATTTTCAGCAAATCGGACGATTTATTTTAATGGTTTGCTCTTTCGGTTGTATAGCTCCATCTTTAAAACGCATTGAAAACTAAAAAAATTATATAGATAGATAGGGTAGAAGAAAGCATTGCAGTGCGGAGGAAAAAGAAATCGTCTTAAATCTCAGAAAAGAGGGCCAAAGTCTTAAGAATATCGCTAAAACATTAGGCCGTTTATTGTATTGTGCAGAATGCCCTAAGCATGAAAAATAATGTTGAAACTAGCGGTCGACCAAAAAAGACATCAATAACCACGAACAACCGTATCGTCACTCTTGGCAAAAAGGACCCATTGGTATCTTCAAGGATAGTATTAGCCGATATTGGTAGCATAATATCTTCCCGAATGGCCCGACGAATACCATATCGAGCTAATTTACCAGGCAGGATAGCCAGAAGAATACCATAATTGCAAAAAAAAAATTTGAGATAAGATTACATTTCGCGAAAACTCATGCAAATTGGGCTGACCCTAGTGATGAGAAAAAGTGGGCGCAATATCTTGTGGAGCGACGAAACAAAAATTAATTTGTTCCAAAATGATGCCTGACGGATCGTTTGTCGTCCGAAAGGCAAAGAATCGCATTCACAGTCTACAAAAAAGACCATTAAACACGGTGGCGGCAACATAATGGTCTGGGGCTGTTTTTCGTGGTATGGTGCAGGACCA
Source organism: Bactrocera neohumeralis (assembly GCF_024586455.1). NCBI lineage: Eukaryota > Metazoa > Arthropoda > Insecta > Diptera > Tephritidae > Bactrocera > Bactrocera neohumeralis. Next base: position 80,235,522 of record NC_065919.1, on the reverse strand, counting down.
ATACATCGTATTTCAGGCACCATGAATATGTTCGAATATAAAGATATCTTGGAAAACACGATACTGAGGAAAGTATGGCACTAATATGGAAACTTCAGCAGGATAATGATCCTAAGGTCCTTCAAGATTTGTAAAAGATTGGTTCCAAGACAATGGTGTGACTTTTCTTAAAAGGCCATGTCAATCTCCCGAGTTGAATCCAATTGAAAACCTTTGGGGAAGCTAAAGCAACGGATTGGGATGCAATCGTTCCAAAATAAGAATCAGTCAGGGAGTTTTGTTGAAAAAAACCTGGGATGAGATTCTAATTGATACGTGCCGCAAACTTATCTCCAGTTTTCCAAAACGAATCTCAAAAGGAATTGAAAATAATGGCGGATATACTAGATACTGATGAAAGAAGTAAATCAAAATCAAATAGGAGACAGAAAACTCAAACTAATACGTTTTTTCATTCACAGATACCTGATGTACTTATTATTTTGTCCAGTCATTTTTTTAGTCTTTTTATTATTATATTTGCTAGAAATTTAAGTACCTATTTCAACTATTATTACAAATTTTACACGGGCGTATGTACTTATTATTTTGACCAAGTGTGTACATATGCATATGTATGTGTATTATGTACATGTATGTATGTATATACATATATTTGCCTTTCTTTGTACTTTCTTTGTAGCATAACGGCATATCCTGCGCGCTAGAATCACACTCACACTCTCCACATATTGCTGCTCACCCCACAGCAACGGCGCAATGGCTCTTGATATTCCTTTGAGTACACATCTACTCGCTCGGCTGAGTGTTATTTACCCGTTTAAATTATTAAACGATTGTTAGCGAAGTGCTTTCCTTCGCACATTTCACCGCCAACCAAGCTGGAAATTCTTTGCGATTTCTTCCGCCTCGTTATTATGCTGATGGCGCTGCCACGTCTACTTCTTCTTCTCTGTCGCCGTTGTCGGCATGCTCTAACAGGCGTTAATTGGCTGGAGGGTTGGTTGGTTGGTTGGCTGTTGCACGAGTGTTTGATTATCGTTGTAATCGTGCTGGCAATCGTCTGCCGCATCCTGTCGTTTCGTTTTGGTTGCTTGGGAATTTGATATCTCGTAAATTTATTTGATTATTTGATTAGCTTGCGTTGCCTTTGCTGGCTTAAGTGTTTAGTGCGTTTATGTGTATGTGTGTGTGTGTGTGTGGCAAGAGGGTTGCGTTGGTTTTAACGATTTAACACTCGTCCGTCGTTTTGTTGGCAATTATGGAGGGTTGCATGCAAATACTTTCGATTATACATATACATACATACATACATATCTACACTTTTGGATATGTAACTGAAAGGAAAGTGAGTTTATATTGCTTTATTTGCGATTTTAGTAGCTAGTTTCGTAGAAAATACTTAGATAAGTTTGCATAAAATTAAAATAGAATTAGCTTACAATCAAATTATAAATACATATTAAAAGCCGTATTCGATTCGCAAAATCGCTGCTCGCTAAATGAAAACTCCATTCGCCTGTTAAACACTCATACCTATGGGAAACAACAAGAAAATTATCCAGTTGAATTCAGTGCAAGCAAGTAAACGGATATCTCATTAAGCTGTTGTAGCCTCTTGCTAAACAATCTCTATCTAACAATATATATGTATATTAAGAGGCAGCTTCCGGACCCTGACTAAGTCATGTCGTCCGAATGGATGAAAACTCGCCAGCTCTGAGAAATTCGACGCAGTACCCGCTGCGGGAAGCAAAGGAAAGGAAGATCTCCATTCTGTTGGAAAGAGCAAGTTGTGGATGACTTGGAGTCTCCAGTTGTCGCCAAACAGCGAAAAGGAGGAACGATTGGCGCGCTGTTGTAAACTCGGCTATAACCGCGTGATCGATATCTTTATGCTCCGTTTTGTGCTATCAACAAGCTTTGAAATCGACGAAGAGGTGATGTGTGTCGATCCTCTTCTCACGAGTCTTTTCCAAGATTTGGCGCATGGTAAATATGTGGTCAGTTGTTGATTTTCCTGACCTAAAGCCACACTGATAAGGTCCAATCAGTTTGTTGACGATGGATTTAAGCCTTCCACGCAATACGCTCAATAAATTCTTATATGCGATATGGATGAGGCTCATTCCACGGTAGTTGGCGCTGATTGTGGGGTCTCCCTTTTTGTGGATTGAACAGAGTACACTTAAATTCCAATCGTTGGGCATACTTTCGTTCGATCAGATTTTACAAAGAAGCTGTTGCATGTTCTTTATCAGTTCTTTGCCGCCGTAGTTGAATGCTTGGTCGGCAATCCATCGGCCACCGCCGCTTTGTTGGTCTTCAGACGGGTAACTGCTGGCCGGGCAATGCTCCATCGTCATCGATTGGGGAATCGGGTTCTCCATCTCCCGATTTTATGCTTTCACTGCCATTCAGCAGGCTAAAAAAGTATTCCCTCCATAATTTAACTATACTCAGGGTATCAGTCGCTAATTCACCTCTGGGGATTCTACAAGAATATGCTCCGGTATTGAAACCTTCTGTTAGTCGCCGCAACTTTTCATAGCATTTTCGAACATTACCCCTATCAACCAGAATGTTAAGCTCTCCGTACTCACACATTTTGGCCTTTCTCTTTTTTGTCTGCAAATGCGTCTCATTTCCCATTCCGCACGTGCTGTACGTATGGAGTTTGAAATGCCGTCTCACAGTTTCCTTATAGTTGCTAATGAGTGCTCTCAGAGAGCAGGAGTACAAGTCGAGTAGAAAATCGTTCGGCTGTTTATTGTAGTTGCAGCTACGGATGCATATCTAGGCTGAAATAAGATAGTGGGCCGAGTCAATGTTAGGACTTCGGGGCGTACGCACGTCTTAAACACCGGAGACGTGTCTTTCGTCTACCACAATATGATCGATCTGGCTTTTCGATCCGAATACAGCAAGGTAGCTTGATGAATTTTTCTATGCTGGCATCTAGTACTACAAATAACCATACAAGGTGCGTTTCAAAGTAAACAGGACTTAAACAAAAAAACCAGAACAAATGGTTTTTTCGGCAAAATCAATTTATTTAATTCAAAATAGTCTCCTTCTACTTCAATACAGCTTTTTGTACGGTCCAAAAGCATGTCGAACGAGTGTTTTAGCTCGTTAGCAGGTATGGCCGCCAGCAAGCCTTTTGAATGGCCCCTACGTTGCATAACGCTATCCTTTCATGGCAAATGCATTTTCCGAAAAGGAAGAAGTCGCACGGTGCCACATCAGGTGAATACGGGGAGTGGTTAATGGTTAAAATGTGATTTTTGGTCAAATAATCGTCCTTCGAATGTTGGATTCTGAGCTATTTTTGGTCGTCAGTCAATTTGTGCGGAACAAGTTGTTCGGTCAAAATGCAATAAATCGATGTTTTGGAGATCTTCAATTCCATTTCCATAAATTTCAATGATGATTTCGGCTGATTTTTGATGAATTCACGCACAGTTTCGATGGAATTTCCGGTGATCACGGATTTTGATTGGCCCACCTGTTGATCGTCATTTATGTCCTCACGACCACTTTGAAAACATTGAAACCACTCGTGCACTCTGTTACGGGATAGGCAATCATCGCCATAAACTTGTTTCATCAATTGAAACGTTTCGGTAAAAGGTTTACCAATTTTAAAACAAAATTTAATGTTGGCTCTTTGTTCGAAGCTCATTTTCGCACCGATAACACAAACATACTGACACTTAGAACGCAATAACTGCACTTCCAATACATAAAATGTCATGAAATTCTCTCTGGACAATCGATAAAAATAGCAGATTCGAATGCACTGGTAGTAATATACATGGCACCACCAGGGGGCGCTAAAATCTCTCTCCAACCACGAATACCACACCGAATTTTCGCCTCTTCAAATGCCACCAGAACCCACTCGCCTCAGTCCTCGTCCTGTCCACCGCAATTTTTGGACGGCGGTGATGTCAGTCTATACTCTAACGTGGACTTCAACCAGCTAGGTAGCGGCACCTTCCCAATTAAGAGACATGCCCTTAAATCGTAATCCTTAACACGTTTGCAGGGCTCATTATCAAAAAGGGGGTCTTTCGTCCGAGGCTGTGTTCTTCTTTTTTTTACATGGCGGGTCTCAAACTCAGCTCATAACCCTGGTGAGGGAATTTTTCACCTTCAAAAGGATGTTTTTAGACTACGCAGATGATACTTGGTCTAAGACCGGGAGACGTGAGCTGCTTAAGCTATATGCGAAAGAATCGTTACTGGCCAGAAACTTTAAAAAGGCTCAAGAGCAAATCAATCACAGTTGATAACTCACAAAAAAGCAAACTGAAATTTAAGTAAACCCCTCACCTCCCAGTACAGCTTGCGACTCCGCATAATTTATTGACCAACGAAATAATAGAATCAAATTACGTGTTAATGATAGCTTTATTATCGCCCACGAACCATTAACTGGCTGCTTGGTTTTACCCCACTGCTTATCATTCTCCCCTCCGCGCCGCTTAGCAAACGGTTAGAGTGTAATTCATAGAGCAAAATTTTTCTTTGGGGAATTAGCGCGCGTGTCGCAGACTGCCAAAGCGACATTTAGCTTACCCAACCCTTGGCGAAAAGCGAAATTTTACCCGCCACTTTGCACTACTCCTTCCAGACTTCCGCGCGCATTAGCGCTGATTTCTGGTGCTAATCTAAAATTCATTACACACAGGCAGTGCGTTAAATCGGCGAACATGCCGTGGCAATGTCACATTACGTTGAAACAACAACAACAATGACTGCTACAGCTGCTCGCGTTGTCTTTGTAGTTGTAGCTGTTGGCGTTGCTCTTTAGTTTCGGCGACAGCTCCACCGCAGAGAGTGTGTGTTGACAGTTATCACCCAACTCACTCGCGCCACTCGCCACTCGCCCCTCGTCACTTGTTTTATAATGATACTGCATGTTGTTGTTGTTGTCACTATATACTTGGCAGACTTTCGCTATGCAGTTATAACAACAACAAAAACGTTTAACGAAAAATTAAATTTTATTTAATCTGACAAAGTTGGCTATCTCTCTGCCTTCTTCTTCGTCTTCTTGAGTTAGCGAGGACAACAACAACGAAAAAGCCAGAAGGGAGTTTATTGCGCCGTTATGGTGACACGAGGGTAGTCAATTGAGAGTAAATAAACCACCCCTTAGTGTCATTGTGTACACAAACATTTTATTTTATTTTTATGCATGTGTGTGGTTGTTGCTTTATAGTTGATGTTGTTGTATGCATGTATGTGTGTGTAATCAAATCAAATGTTGCTTGCGAACAATGAAATTGCTGCCGCTGCAGAAGTCGCCACCCCTCAGCAACTTCATCGCTGTGGTTGTTGCTATTGTTGTTGTTGTTTCTATATTACTTTTGCTGTGATTTTCTATTAGTGACGGCGGTTGCGCTGATGGTTATGGTGCGTTTATTGAATTACACCTAAATGGCTGCACTGTCAACCGAATGTGTGGCGAAAGAACAAGACGAAGAGACACACTTCCAGTCCTAATAAGCACCCTTCAGGCAGCTCTTCCGCTCAGCATCGTAAAACAACAAGCAAATAAATAAGTAAATAAATTTTTGATTTCTTCACCAGCATTTTTGTTGTTTTTCTTTCTCTGCTGGCTATTGTTACACACACACACACTCTCATTTCATTCACCTAACGGCATTTGCATGCAAAGATTTGTCTCTTCTACTTGTTTTGCGGGGGTTGACGGCAGCTTTGATTGCTTTGGTTAGATTTTGTGCAAATACAAGTATTTGTCCAACGCAAACACATACATACATACATACATACATACATACGCACTGGTGTCCCTGCGGGAAATAAATACAAAAACACTTAATAAATGATTTTCGCAAATTTGGCTTCGAAGATAATATTCTTTATTGGGTGATGTTACGAGCTTTTTTTGATATCATATTCATTTATTAAAGAGATATCCCTCTTTTAATTTGGACTAAGGGTAGATATGGATTAAATTCATATACAAGGTCTGTCGCAAAAGAAACAGGACTGTTAAAAAAAAAACAACAAACAATTAATATTTTTCAAAAGTTATATTTTTTTATTCAAAGTAGTTTTCTTGTGCTTCGATACGGCGTTTAGCTCGGTCAATTAGCATTTCAAATGAGTGTTTAAGGTCATTTTTCGTAATGCTCTTAAAAATATCAGTCGTCCCCTTTTGGATAGCTGAAATGTCCTGAAACCAGTGTCCTTTCATGGGCAAATGAAGTTTTCCAAATAGGTAAAAATCACAGGGTGCCAGATCAGGTGAGTAGGGGGAGTGATTAATGGTTAATATGGTGTTCTTTGTCAAAAACTCAGTGCCAAGCGTCGACCGATGACACGGCGCATTATCATGCAACAGGCGCCAGGACCCTGCCTCACGGTATTGTGGCCGAGCACGACGAATGCATGACAAAAGACGCTTCATAACACTAAGGTAAAACACAGCATTAATCGCTTGGCCAGGTGGGCCGAACTCTCGGTGTACAATACCCTCGGCATCGTAAAAACAAATCAGTATTGTCTTTATTTTTGACTTCTGAAGACGACCGACTTCTGATCGTCACAGAGGTCCTCACGACCTTCTTGGAATCGCTTAAACCACTCATGCACATTACTACGGCATAGGCACTGATCACCATAAACTTTTTTCATCATTTGAAATGTTTCAGTAAACGTTTTCCCAAGTTTAAAACAAAATTTAATATTTGCTCTTTGCATTTTACGACCGATGACCAAAAGCTGCTGTCACTTTTTGATCGATAACATCGATTGTAGTTATCCAATTGTCTTAAAATTTTTACGAAATGTCAACAAGAGATCAAACTTTTTATTTCATATACCCAGCAATAGCTGGCGCCACCAGAACCAGTTATATTTAAAAAGTTCTGTTTCTTTTGCGACAGACCTTGTATTTTCACACCAAATAAGATTCTACTAAATGAAAGACTTCTATTTCATTTTACTAAACTATCCCAAATTTCTGACCCAAATATACATTAAGCTTAGCGACAGTGACCCATTAATATGATATGGGCATATATATGGACCGGTTTCAATCATGTTTGCATCAAATCATATCATGATAAATAAAAAAACCAACTTTTTTTAACTTCAATAAAAAAAAGCATCCAAATAACCTTATTCCATGAACTATCCATGGAGCTTAGAATACTAATTATTGTCGGTCTTCAACCATATTTTGTGTAAACTTACAGTCATTGCAGTTTAAAAAAGACTCTTAGTTAATTTTAGTATAATCATTGTGAGCATATCTTTCTTGGTGGTTTTGATTTTTTTTTTTCAAAATGGTGTATTATTGGTAGTGGAATGATTAAGGTAAGATTTCTCACTTTCCCCAGAGAATGTTATGTAACAAATTTGCTTACATTTGCTATAGCCCCATACCTTCTGCTTACTTTTTCGAAGGATATCCAAAAATCATTATTCTCCTCCATTAATTTTCTTAATCTTAGCCTTAATCCTCCATGAACTACCTATGGGACCTATCTGAGGTCAGAACTAAGTGATTATGTGCCAATCTGGAATTTCTTCTACAAAAACCAACCTATGAGCAATTATGCTATACAATTTAAGCCTGAGCAAGTATCCATTTTAATGGTATAATTTCAAAATACATAATTTGGCTTTTTATACATAAGATAAATAATGTTTTAAGATTAGAAAATGTATTAAGGGGTTACATGGGTTTCCTCGGTTAAAAACTTTTTCAACAATATTTTTCTCATATAAAAAATGTTTTATTTTAATAGAATTTTTTATTGTTACATACACTATTAACAAAGAATTTCTGAAATTTTTGGAAAAAAATATTTTAAACTCGTCCATTGTAACGCCATTTCCGATGACCTCTCGAAAAAAAGTTGCCCCACTATGACGGAATAACTCCTTACAGCATCATCCAAAGTGGAAAAATACGTGTTTTATTTAAAACCTTAACTCAGAACTTTGTCGAAGGAGAAGAAAAATTGCAAATTGAATTTTTGGCAGACATTTTTCCAAAAAAATGAAAATTTCGGAACTTCTTTTTCAAATATTTGTAATCAAAAAAGAAGCCTTCGTCCAAGTCTTTAAGAATTGTATCTCAAAGACCTCGGTTTGAGTAGTTCTCGAGAAATTTTGCCAGCCGACTTCAAAAACAAAATTGGTAAAGAAGCCGGTTCATAAATAAGCTGATACTTCTTTCCAATTCAAAAGTCAAGCTATCTTGTAGGATCTGATGAAAACAAAACTCAATTTCTAGCTAATAAATAATTTTATAAATCTTTATTTTAATAATGAAAAACAACAAACGGCCCACTGTTAGTTGCTGGTCAGCAAAAGGCAGCTGGTTTGACAATGTGTTTTCACATTTTTCTCTATTTCTTGCATTTTATTTCATTTTTATTAGATTTATACGAAAATCCAAAAACATTTATTTAATTACAATTTATTTCGCATTTATTTCTTGTTATTGTCTTGGTACACTTTTCTCACTTTTAGTCTCATACAAACAGTTAGACCAGCTTGAGTTTGAAATTTTTGTTAAAATAAATTAAAATGTCGTTGAGTTAAATAACCAAATAGGCCGAACTGCACACAAATATATATACATACATATATATTTCTAATATTTACATACAAACATGAACGTTCTTACATTTCTGCACCATTTTAATTGCTTTTTGGGAGACAAAAAAATAACATACGTTCAGATACATTTCTAATTTGAGAATAAAACTATTTTATTTAAAATTTAGATAAATAACGAAAGGAACTAACTGTAAGTGGAATTAAAATTATATCAAAGACTTGAACATGTAATATAATAATAATAGTTGTTCTTTAGATAAAAAATTAAATAATATCCAAAATAAAAATTAAATTTCAGCGTTACTTTCCAAACCAAACATTACATTTTAGTCCTTTGGGATACAAAATGGATTTCATGGTCTTTTGAAAATAACTAGAAGCTTAATCAAAAAAAAAGTCTTCGCCCAAGTCTTTAATAATGCCTGCACTTGATCTAAAAAACAAAATTGGTAAAGAAGCCGGTTCATAAATAAGTAAAAGTTAAATTTGCAGCATTCATTATTGGAAAATATTCTAAAATATACCACGTCCAGCAAGTAGTGAAGAAAAAATAACGAAGACCGTGAAGACTCGATTCGGCGCCGTTCGCAGCAACTCGGACTGACATATGGAACGACTTGACGCATTTTACGTCGAGATCTTAAACTGAAAGCATACAAAATACAATTTGTGCGGGAACTGAAGCCGCTCGACCTTCCCAAGCAAAAAACATCTCTTCGTTCTATGGTTCTTATTTGAAAAATTTAGATTCAAGAAGATAACGACGTTTATCGACCGAAAATTTGTTCAGCAGTGAGGACCATTTCTGGCTCAAGCAAAATTGCCAAATTTGGCGAAGAACAATCTGAAGAGATTCAAGAGCTGTAATTTCATCCAGAAAAAACAACAATATTTCTTCAAAAATGATACCAGTGAGAACGTAACCGTCAATGCCGACCGTTATCGCGCCATGAAAATTTAATATTTGATGTCTGAAATTGAAGCTCGTGTTGTCGACGACATTTGGTTTCAATAAAATGGCGCCACTTCCCACACATCGCATCAAAGAATGGATTTATTGAGAGAACACTTCGGCGAGAAGATAATTTCGCATTTTGAGCCGGTCGATAGACCACCATAATCGTGTGTATCATACCGTTAGCTTTTTTCTGTAGAGATATGTAAAGTTTAAAGTCTATGTGGATAATCCCGCTTTGATTCAGAACTTGGAACGAACCATAGCGCTTGTCATTCGCCAGTTATCAGTCGAAATGCTCGAACGAATCATTTAAAATTGAACTCAACGGATAGCTCATCTGAGACGTACTCGCCGCCAACATTTGAACGAGATAATTTTCAAAAAATTAATACCAAAGAATATTCTATGATAATTAAACATTATTCATTAAATTTGAAGTGTTATCTCGAAATGGATCACCCTATATAAACAAACTTCTAACTCATTGAGGTAGGTAAGCTCTTCACACTTGTATAACTCAAACGATGATATGTTTCCTCAGGCACTCAGGATCTTCAATTGTAAAGCAGTTGCAATTACTGATGTTCTGAAAAAATCAGTGATTGAAGGAAACCCGTTTATATAGCGAACCGCCTTCTTCAAGACAGACGCCCGTTTGCAGCCGCACCTTCGGGTGGACAGACGTTGTAACCTCGTTCAGCCATTAAACCGGTTATCTAAGAGTGGCTCTCTCAACACTCCCTCTCTTTTAGCCGTGATCCTGAGTTCCGCACGGGTTGGTTACCGCATCTTACTCAAAGTTGTGCACGTTGCTCGCGGTGTTCGACGCGGACGCAGGAATAAGGATTGAATATGATTGCTCAATTGTGGTTGGACAATCGGAGTAAGTACCACATTCAATTTATTTACTTATTGTATATTTCGGAATCGACATAAATGCCACCAATAATCTTAAGTCTGGAGATCATGCGCAGAATAACCCTTGCTCAGAGGTACTACTTTCGGATCTCGATGTCCCGTCCTATTTTAGGGTTCTTAAACAGGAACGATGACGACCCCAGATGAGAAAAAAAAGTATATATGTATATAGAGTATACCAGTTAGTCTTCATCCAATCCATCTTGGTGAATAAGAAGAGAGCTTTATTCGAGAGTACTCGGTACTAATGACATTTATATAACGACATATTATAAATATTAACGATCACCCTGCCGCCGATAAGGCACGAGCAGCCACATCGTATAGAACTTACGGTTCTACCATATTTATCTTTCAGCTGATGGCATCCACCGAGCTTGCATATCGAGTTTCGAGGCGCTCTCTTTGTCTACTAGCTGAACTGCCCGCGATGATTTTGCTGCTGCTGCTCTTGTTGATGGTGGTGGTAACTGCTCAAGTGGTTGAAGTTGTCCAGTTGGCTCAAGTCTCAGCGGCTGCGCAACATGCTTTACTACGCTTCAGTTCAGTATTTGCCTAGCTTCTACATGTGAAGCACAGACATACATATACATACATATGTATGTATGTATTTGTAAGTATGTGTTCAGTGAAGTGTTTGCCTTTACTTAATTTCAGATTTCAACGCCAAATGAATTGTTGCGCTAATAAAGATGAATGACTTAATAAATTGCGACCCTAATCGCAACAAGATGGCGGTTCACTCTACTGCCTCTGCCAGCGGGGTCGGCAGTTGGCGGATGGTGGATGGCGGATGACGCGGTATTCCACTTTTATTTCTGTTTAATGATGTGTACACACATCGAACGCACCGTGTGAAGTGTCAGTCGGCGACTCACGCAGCCGTGAATATCGCGGTGGAAGCGATGATAGTCTTAATGGGGAAGATAGAACAGATACTCGTATTGTTATTGCTGTTGTTGGCATTCGTAGCGCTAATGTTACACTTTGTGTGTGATGGCGAAAATGGCTGAAGTGCTTGGGCGGCACTGGTGGCGTTGGTTAATGCACGGTAAGAGGGAGGCACATTCATTATTTCACACGTTTTGTAAGCACAAGCGATTACTAATCGTTGCATGGCACTTAGTAAGTGGCTATTAGTAATTTACTCTAAGCATTTTCTATTCGGCGTTAATTAAGTCAATATAATTTTTGAGGTGAATAGTTTAAAGGTGACAGTTTTAAATCTACAATCACCATTTTGTTGATATAGTTAAGGCGCATACATAGAAACATTAAACTAAAATATGTATGTATAACATATTTTTTTGGAAACAGTTTTCAAAGATTTTAGCAATTTTGAAAATAGTAAAATGTAAAAAAAATAATGTAGAATATTGGCATGTATTTGATTTTCGTATTGAGAAATAACATCATTTCCTGAAAAAACCGATCTTAGGCAGCTTAAGAAGTATGGTGTTCTAAAATTTTACTAAATTTTTTGAAAATATAATCTTGAAATATAGTCAATGGGTCAGCGAATGCTGATCTAAAGTCATCTGTGGTACGCCATTCATTATGAAAGTCATCAACGAAGTTTATTACCTACAGAAAAAAACGTCGAAGACCAATTGATGCATATACTTACTACTATGAGCAAAAAATAGTAAGACTCTATTCATAAAATTCTTTATTTATTCTTCAAAATCTATGTCGTTCCCCTCAAAGTTATTCCCTTGGCCCCAATACACTTGTGTTAATAGTTTTTCCTATCCTCAAAACAGTTGTTAAAACCAATTTCCGATCATTTAAATTTGGTGAATAGCCAGAAGTTGCTAAATCAGGCGTGTATGGTTGCGGCACGATGTTGGTTGAAAATTTGGCAAAACCTCAAGAAGAATCAATGCAAAATGCCACGGTGCAAAAACAAAGAGTTAACGGCCCATAATTTCGGCCACTTTTTGAGAGTAGCTTCGCGCAAACGAAGCATAACTCTCAAATAGTATTCCCTGTTCACAGTTTGGCCGGGCGGAACGAATTCGGAGTGCACCATACCTCGATAATCGAAGAAAACTGTCAACATAACCTTGATTTTTGATTTCTTTGACGTGTTTTTGGAACTGGACTCACCCTTGCCATGATATTCGGCCGATTGATCGTCAGTTTCCAGGTCTAAGACTCATCGCTAGTAATAATACGTTTTATGACATATTGGTAGTCGGAAAGCATAGTTTCACAGACGTTAACGCGACGCTGTTTTTCGAAAAAATTTAGTGATTTTGGAACCCATCTGTGTTTCACTTTTCTTAGGCCCAAATGAACTTTGACAATGTTTTTCACTCATTCTTCCGTTATTCCAACGATGCCAGTAAGATCTCAGACTGTTAATCGTCGATAATCAAGCACCAATTCTTTTATTTTATTGATATGTTGGTTGATACTGATGGCCGTCCTGCACGTGGTTCCTCATCTAGATCGGACCACTATATTATGTTTGTATATGTAGCTGACATGCGAACTGAAACGAAGATTAAAATATTTTATACCCTCTTATGATATATAAAAAATGGGTATTATAGCTTTGATACAGGCGAAATACATTCTTTCTTTTTATTTATAAATTTCATATTTTTTTAAGTTATGTGCGAAAAATTGATTCAAACTAATTTGTTTCAGGCGGCACAACTTCCTAGAATTACCTTTACTCTTAGGGGCCCGGGCTAGAAGAAGATGACCCGAAAGATTTGCCTACTAGCAGGCAATTTTGAACCAAATGTCAATATAAAACTTTTTCCGAAAAAGATGAGACCGAAAATTGGCCAGCAGCTAACATATTTTATCAAAATTCAAATATAATCTTTTTATACAAAAAATATATAGTTTATTTCTTTACCATTGCTCGCAGAATATCTTGTCAAAGTATGGCTTCTTTGATAGCTCTACACTGAACAAGCCCTTAACAGATATCTTGTGCAAGAACTGTAATCGCTCGACCTTCTCAAGCGACATCATTTCGCTCTATGATCTCTTGAATTGTTCCACGAAGATCCAACGTTTTCGAGACAAATTTTGTTCAGCGATGAGGCCCATTTCTGGCTCAATGGATATGTAAATAAGCAAAATTGACACATTTGGGACGAATCTGAAGAGATTCAAGGGCTGCCATTTCAATCCAGAGAAAAAAACCGTTATCGTACCATGATAGCCGACTATTTGATTATAGAAACTGAAGCTCGTGATAGCGGCGAAAATTTCTTTCAACAAGACGGCGCCACTTTCCACACATCGCACCGATCAATGGATTTATTGAGAGAATACTTCGGTGAGCAAATAGTTTCACGTTTTGGGCCAGTCGATTGGTAGCGAGACCATGTGATATCACACCGTGAGACTTTTTCCTGAGTGGATATGTAAAGTCTAAAGTCTATGCGGACAATCCCGCTTCGATTCAGGCCTTGGCGCAAAACATCACGCGTGTCATTCACCAGTTACCAATCGAAATGCTCGAAAATTGGACTCAACGGATGGACCGTCTGAGACGTAGCCGCGGTCAACATTTGAAAGAGATAATCTTTAGAAAGTAAATGCCAAGAAATTTTCTTTCGAATGATAAGAAACATTCCCTATTAGATTTGAAGTTTCTGTGTTTTTCTTTAAAAAAGTTGGGAACCTCAAAATAGATCCCCCTTTAGTTTATGAAATTTAGTTATAATTTGATTTAAATTTCATAATCATACAATAAAATAGACAATATTAATACATTAAATTTATTAAGTAACAATGCTAATTACGAGCCAAACTTATCACTTAGCATAAGGAAAAAAATCATAATTTTTTAATTGATATAAAACTTATTTTATAATAAAATTGTATAAGCGGAACAAATTTTAAAATAAAATTTCTATTTTTAGCGTTTAAAAGCCGACGAAAGCCATTAAAACCATTGATTAATTCCGTAGTTGCCTAGACACTGGTCGAAGACGCATTGTGCTCAATTGACTCGTACTCGCGCTAATCAGTTTGGCTTGACTACAAAATACTAGCGCGTTAAGTTCTAGACACAGTCTAGAAGCGAGCTTTGTCTAACTGAAAATCGCGCTAATTACTATAAAATTTAATACAAAATAATAATAAAATTATATAGTAGATGCAGTTGTAGTTGTAGGTGATACAAGTACATGTACATATACATATGTATGCGAATAAAGGCTAGGATCTATTTATGTATATATTATATATATATGTATGTATATATAAATATATATAAAAATAAAATTAGACTCTACTTTAGTGGAAGTCGAGTGTCAAACTCATTTGCTAGTTCCATTGCGGGTTATCGCCGCTGAAGTGATTGAGTTTAGTATATAGTACGTACTACAAGTATATACATATGTATGTATATAAGTACGTTCGCTATAAATATGCCTATACGTATATTACATACTATATCAATAAAACTTTCAAAATAAAAACAAAATATTATATTTTTTGTATTTCTCTCAAATTAAATGAAATAGACAAATGAATTATAATTGCAGAATATTCGCTTGGAAATTACTTGGCAGTTTATTTGACATTTTAAAAGCAATTAATTGAGTTGTGCTTCTAAACCGCAATAAAAAACTTTTTATTTTTAATGCGCATATTTTTTGTTCTTTTTTCTTTTTGTATTTTCTCAAATTAAAATCGCTGCCTTAACAACTAAATTTTTAGCTTTTCCACACATTTTGCTTTCTTAGACCAAATGAAACTATCAAAATATTTACATTCCGCACGCTGAGTGGGCCAATTTATCATTTTCATCCGTCAAAGCATTGTCCGCAACGCGCAGACGACGGCGGCGTTAAATCAAAAGATTTCATTCCACGCACCGCACAGCGCCAGCTTTATAGTCGCAATCAGAAAACAAAAAAAAAACACGTGAGCATAATAATAAAACTTGCGTTGGTGTAACTTAGAAAATTAAGACATTTTCACAATCAGCGGTTTTGTGAGTGGATAATTTTTACTTTTTGTATTTAAGCAATACAAACAAACATACATATCTAAGCATAATATGTATACTTATAAATGCAATCGCACAAATTTTTAGTCGTGCGATACATTAAAGAAAACATATATTTATTTGTCTACATACATTTATAAGGTTCAAGTTTTTGTCCGGGATAAACGACTAAACTACTGAACCGATTTTAGTAAAATTTGGTACACTGTGTTCAGTTCGATCCAACTTAAGAGATAGGATAGTTTATATCTCAATTATGTTAAAATTAAAAATAATTCATAAATAAAAAATACAAGGTCTTCCAAGAGATATGATATGATTTCCAAGAGTCATTTCGGCCGTTTTTAATATGTCATGATCTATAATTTCAGTAAAGATGCAATGCAGTATCAGTTCGGGTAGCACAACAATGATTCGCTCGCTTCCGTTCTGGAAATTGCGATGTGAATGATGCACCTCGCTCAGGTTTTCGCTGAAAAAGTCGATAAAATTATGGAAAACGTTGATCAGGACCGTCACATAAGCAGGCATGACTTCGCTAAGGAACCTAACATTCATCATCAAACGGTTTTGAACCATTTAAAAAAGGCTGGCTATAAAAAGAAGCTCGATGTGTTGGTACCATATGAATTGTCTGTGAAAAATTTAATGCACCGAATTAACATCAACGATTCTTTGCTGAAACGGAAGGAAATCGAAACATTTCTGAAGAGAATGGTAACAAGAGACGAAAAGTAGATCAGGAACGACAATAATGTGCGAAAAAGATCATGGTTCAAGCGTGCTGAAGCTCAACAAATAGTCGCAAAGCCAGGATTGATGCCTCGAAAGGTTATGCTGAGTGTTTGGTGGGATTGGAAAGGAATCGTGAGCTGCTCCAGCCTGGTCGAACGATTGATTCTACATTTTACTGTCAACAACTGTTGAGATTAAACAAGCAATCGAAAAAAACGGCCAGAATTGATCAACAGAAAGAGCTTCGTCTTCCATCAGGACAACGCTAGACCACACACATCTTTGATGACTCGACAAAAACTGGAAGAGCTTGGCTGGAAAATTTTGATGCATCCACCATATAGTTCTGACCTTGCACCCTCAGACTGCCATTTGTTTCGGTCAATGCAGAACTCCCTTAGTGGAGTAAAGTTGACTTGAAGAGAACTCTGTGAAAATTACTTGTCGCAGTTTTTCGCCGAGAAACCAGAAAAGTTTAACACTGATGGAATAATGTCACTAGCGGAAAACTGGCAAAAAGTGCTCGACAAAAATGGTATATTTTTGGTTCATTAAAGTTCATTATAATTAAAAAAAAATAATTTGAAGTTTGATTAAAAATACGAAAAGACTTTTTCGACTCCCCAATATATGTATATGTATGATCAGCGTTGCGAGCTGAGTCAATTTAGCCATGCCCGTCTGTATGACGGTCCATCTGCAAATATTTGCGGGAGCTAGTCTAAATGTTTTTGAGATGTTGACCTGAAATTTTGCAAACGATCTCTCCTCCTCAAGAAACTTATCATAAAAATGGCTACACTTAGAATATTAATACTTGTATATAGTACACTGTTCGGCGCCTCGCCGACTAGTAACAACTAACTAGCTAACAATTTTTACTTAGCAATACTTCATATACATATGTATGTACCTTATATATGTATATCAAATACATTTCTTCATTTCTTTTAAAAACTTAGATTGAGGCACTAAATAACAACAACTGCGTCATAAAATTATTCCCCATACTCATATGCGCTAACAGATAAATGTAATAATTTTATGTAATCACAAAAATATTTTCGCTTTTGATGGCATCAACTTTCAGCAACTCTCGATTAACAAAACCGCAGACATGGAAACCGTTACTCATACCACATAGCCTGCAACAAGAGGAATAACATCACAAAGCGCAAAATCACCAACATTAACGGCACTTGAACACAACAAAATAATAGTCATTTGCTGCGCCATTCCTCTTCCTGCCGCCACCAGCTTACAGTGTTAACCACTTTCCACGCACACACACAAACACACGCACGCTTCGCTACACCAACACTAGCAACTAGCAATTTATCACTTTCAATGGTGTTGCAGCTACTTCCAAGCCAACAATTTCGAATAATAATAATCCTTAAAATGAGTTTAATTTGTTCAGTCAAATTGCTGGCGCGCCTGCCTCGCTTCACTGCGCTGCGTTGATGAGGCGGTGCGCGGGGGAGGGGAGTTAGCTGGTTGGTTGCTTGCTTGCAGCTGCCGCCAGTGTTGACTGTCAATTTTGGTTGCAGCAAACTTTTGTGGGTGGAAAATGGGCGAGAAATGGCTAAAAGCAGGCAAAGTTGTAACTACTTGAGATATTTATATGCATACATACATATGTATATATGTATATATAAACACACACATACAAACGTAGTTATGTAACCAGCGAAATGTAACCAACAATAATGAAATAAGTTGGGAAATTAATTTGCTGCAGATTTACGCTTACTACTGCTTGGCGAGAAATGGCGCTACATGCGAAATAACTGTAAAGACATTTTGAGGCATATTTTTTAAAAACCTGACAAACGTTAACTTAAGTTGTACTAAAGCTATAATAGTGCAATTACAGATAAAAAAAAGTTTCCATGCAATAACTTGACTTTGCTCGTTCAGTTTGTATGGCAACTACATATTATAGTCGTCCGATCTTAACAATTTTTGCGGAGGTTTTATCATTATCTTAGACATTAATATGTGCCAAATTCGATCAAGTTATCTTATCAAATAAAAAAGTTTTCCATACAAAAACTAGTTTCTGATCGAAGGGTTTGTATAGGGGCATATCTTAGAGAGAACCGATATTGGTGGTTCCGACAAATGTGCCGGTTCTTAAAGATAAAAAGACGTTTACAGAATTTCAGTTCGATATTTCAAAAACTAACGGAACGGTTCACGTATGTATATACAGGCGGATGGACATGGCCAAAGCCTTTCAGCTTGCCGCGGTGATCATTTACATATCATCACCTAATATGCAAAATAACAAAACATCACTTTTCATAAGTTGAAATTCGAAGAAAAGGCGATATAATAGAAACCACTTACATTGAAAAAAAAAATTGAGTTTTGGTTATGAAACGGTTATGTATTGGTTAT
Source organism: Bactrocera neohumeralis (assembly GCF_024586455.1). NCBI lineage: Eukaryota > Metazoa > Arthropoda > Insecta > Diptera > Tephritidae > Bactrocera > Bactrocera neohumeralis. The sequence goes on along the minus strand of NC_065919.1, from coordinate 80,216,914 downwards.
ATATTGGTTATGTATTGGTTATACATTGGTTATGTATTGGTTATATCTCACAGCGCAAGCTGAAAATTATGCTGTAGTGAATCATAAGCAATAAAAAAGTCAATTTCGATCTTTTAGATGATACATTATTTTCCAATATAGGAGACGATATATACTACATAAGTACATACATACATATGTATATATAATAACATACATACATATATCATATATGTATATGATCACGTGACGATATTTATATATGTATGTATACCCCCTTCAAGGTATACTAATTTCATTTCCAACTAGTTAACAAATGCAATGGTTATTGGTATATTAGCCCGCAAATATTATTCGAAAATTTCGACCATAAAATTACCGTTATTCCAGAAAGCACTCAAATATGGTTTTATGGCAAGCACTTACGTAAGTAGCGCACTAACAAGTCGTCGCACGCTTGCCTGCCTTTTAAGTCAAGCATTTCATCATTCATACATTTAATCGCCTCTTCATTGTAGCGTAATGATTCTACCCGTTTTTAATGAGCTTTTTTCTCGCCCTCCTTCCATTTCACTTTGCTGGTCGTCGCTTTGGTTTTTGGTAGCGTTTGCCCACCAATGCGGCTGTGGCACTGTGGCGCTGTGGCTCTGCAGCCGTGGCGCAACAATTTCATCCGCCCGCCGCAACAAAAGAAATCGCAAAAATGTAATTTCCGTTTTGCTGCTGCTGCGCTTTTCATACTTGCAAATAAAGAGATCTCCGGACGATGATAAGCCGCCATTCAAGCGCCCGCCGTCGTATGCCATCACCACCGAAATACAAACATATCTATCTAGGTGTCTATATACATATGTACCGTTGTCACTTTGGTATATGCCAACTGTACTTATGTGCATGTATTTAGCGTTGCAACCCATTCTCATCAATGCTGTTGGTGCCGTCAATAGAAGCATCTATGTTATGTATGTCGAAAGCGACAACGCCATCAGCTCAGCCAAAAATAGTTAACGCACATATTCACACATATAAATAGATATACATTCAACAGTATTGCCACCCACCACCTTTTTTTTTTGACAGCTCCGTTATTGTTATTGAATATCTTGTCCTTTTTGTCAACGAATCCGTTTTTTCTGACAATAACGGCACGGTTTATTAATTTATTAATATTTTACATAACGGTAATTTGATGCTCATATTCGCAGTGCTAATGAAAGAATGTTAAATTAGGATACAGAGTTGAAGTATGTACATAATTGGTTTATGTACGAGTAAATAATATTTGTATAGACATCTAGAAAATACATAAATAAATGTATAAGTCCATATCGTCACCTAAAATTCAAAATAACGTGACATCACATTACAGGCGAAGGAAAAACGATTTAATAGAAACCACTCATATTAAAACAAAATTTGAGTTTTGGTTATAAAATGGTTATTTTATTGGTTATTTAGTGGTTATTTATATGATATATCTGACAGAGGAAGCTGAAAAATAAGATGTAGTGAATCGTAAGCAATAAAAAACTCAATTTCGATTTTTTTGAAGATATGTTGTTTTGCATTTTAAATGACGATATCTTCTGCATTTTGAATTGTGACAGATTTTCGATATCGGTATGAATGTGTTTTCAAATTATTCCAGTTCGATTTGAAGTCTAGAGAAATTTAATTCTTAGTTCGTTCACCGCCGACAAAAGTACTTTCGAGCCACATTTTTTTCGGAATTAAAATCAGACGTGCTCAATGTTATACCCATTTGAATAAATCTGAATATTCTGCACATTTTTCAATGTAAAATAATCGTTTTTGAAACCTATAAAATAATTCCCCACTTACTGATGCTTATGAAAAGAACTGTAAACAAGTAAGGAAGGCTGAAGAATCCGAGTTTTTATGCTTTCGCAATTTGTATTGGTCAAACTCAGTGAAATAAGTGTTGGTAAAGCATTATATTAAGGGGTAACTTTGGTTTCGAAAGTTCAAAAAAACTTGTCTCTATTTTTTTAGTACTGTGATATATCTAGAATATTTCCCGAAAGTTTAAAAACATTCGCAATAAAGTGTAGGCGACAGAACCTTTGGGGAAACGGATGTCAAGCTAGACCGGTCGGCTACTTCATACTTTATTCATTTTTTTTTCTCAAAACATTATTTTCAAAGTCGTTGGCCACGACTACTCACAAATTAGATGATTTTAGGTTTTGACTTTGTTTTGTTTGCAACTTTGTCAAAAATTCATTTATTTCCAAATCTTTCGTTTAATTATGTCCTATACTCAGCTACTAACCGATCAATTAGATTTTTTGATTTCAGATGAACCCTTCGTCTGTTATGCTAACCAACACGAGGAGACGTTTTTGGACGGCGCCTCTGGAAACCAGCTGCCATTAACTGAATTTCCAAAAAAAATTTAAGAAAAATTCGCAAATATTATTCAAATCATATTTGATATGTAACCTAAGCGATGAGTTATATAATCACTTATTCCGATATATTTATATTAAAATCAATCTAACCAACACAAATATTCATAACTTTGGTGTTGAGAAAGGTACATTCTAATACACATAATATATGCTACCGAGATATATATATTATGTACAGGCCCAGAAATTGTAAGTAATCCTCACCTGATTTTTAAATTTATTTATTTTTTTATTTTGTTTATACTTTGCAACTAGTTCAAATTAAACGTATAATTACAAAATTACAAAACTACTATGAGAGTATTGTTAATTTGAAAGATCGCTGGGTTTGAGGCGTTTGAGTCGTCTTGGTGGTCTATCTCTAGAAGTTAACATTCGTTACAATGATGTAGCAAACTTGCACTATGTGCTGTTGCAATTTTTAATATCTCTGCATTCACCGAGTTTGCGCCTAGATCACGCTCTATATCAGCGCATCTACAATACCAAGGCGCTTTCACATTTAGTCTTAGTACTTTGTTTTGAAATTGTCACCAGATGTAATACACTTTATGCCTACGATTTTTCCAGTTCTCAAAATCCTTTTCATACGCACTTTTTGTGACGATCTTCAGCTCCTCGGCGACTTTTGTTTTATCTCTATTATTTTCAACGAATGTTCTTACGCAAACGCCTCAATACGATCAAATACATCTCCTTTTTGACCGTCTATCCCTCCGAAAAAAATTCATGATGCACCAAACCACGAATATCGAAAAAAACCATCAGCGTAACCTTGATTTTTGTGCGGCTTTAGCATGGTTTTTTTGATCGAGCAAGAACGCATTTCATACAAGAGATGTTGAGCGCTCTTGCCTTCTCTCTAACACTTGCCTGACGATTTTCAAGGACCATATCCCTCACCTTTTTAATATTTTCATCAGTTGAAGAGGTCGAAGGTCGTTCACAACGATGCACATCTTCAACGATTATTATTATCTATTCGATGCATTGTAAAAATCGCAATGCACTACGGAGGTGTACCGACTTAAGCAGCTGCTGTAAACAAACTCGTTGAAGATCGTGCTCATATTGGCATAGGAATTAAGGACAGCCTACAAACATAAAAAATTACATTATTTTGATAAATCATTTACCCGGAGATATTAATTACAATTTACTGGATTTACCTATTCCTGAAACCAGGGCGCATTATTATCACAAAATTAAGCTCTCAGAATTTTAATTACTCAATAGCCAACCAATTGACTGACATTTATGATCTGATTTCGACCATTTTGAGGTAAGATACATACTTTAAAAACACTAATCGTGCAACGTTTTTCTAGATAAGTATCTTCATTGATTTTTGAGAAATCACTGTAATTTCGTATTTTTATGACAACGATTTAAAGATTTTCATTCCAAAAATACCATTTTTTGAAAATAATATTTTCTTGCATAATTTTAAAACACATTTTTGAAAACGTAGTTTTTTTTGTAGTTACAGCAATGAAATTACATTCAATTAGCTCTCGTTAACCAGTGAATAAAGTTTCTATATACTCGCTTGTTTACTTTGTCGCAGCTGTATCTACTAAGATCCCTTTGTTACAATTTAATTTATTCTGCTATTACAATTTTACAATTAAATCCTTGAAATGACCGCAATCTCGAACAAATAATCTGCCTTCTAATATGAACGCAAATTAAGAATTCAGCAAAAGGCCAGACAATGTGGCCCCAACTGCCAAAGTCAGCGAGCGCTGCTAGAATGCGAGAGGTGAGTTTCCCCAGTGCATAGACAAAGAGGTACATACATACATATGTACATATAAACCCACAGCTTACCAAATGCACGTAAAATTGTGCACGAAATAGTCCGTTTAATGCTGCAAGCAAGCCATTATGTATCTAGTATGTATGTATATAAATATATAATGTATGTGTGCAGACGGTACGTGCGATTATCAATTGCATATTAGTGGCCAACGACGAAAATAAAGCCATAAGCCATAATGGCCAAATAAAAAGAATTAATAAAAATAAAAAAAAAATAAAAAAAATAAACTCTACAATAGAATTGGCTATGGCACACACATACATCTATATATTTCGCATTTGAGCCACTTGACAGTGTTTGCCAATAGTAACTGCGCAAGCGCTCTCACTCAACTGCAGAGAAGCCGTTAGCAAAGCCTTGCAAAAACAAAACTCAACTTCCATGGGATGTGTGTGTATGTATAGCTTCGTGTGTGCGCGAATAAAGTATGGCGGAGACACACTGGAGACCAATTAGGTAATGTGCGCCAAGCGCAAGGCATTAGTAAGCGCTGACGACGGCGGCGGCAGCAACAACACGTACGCTTAACTACTTGACTGTGCGCTGGAATGCAAGCAGCAAACAAAACAAAAAACGAGAAGGTGAATAGAAATATTGCTAGAGAAGAATGCCGTGGACATAATACATATTGCTTAACAGTTTCCGTCGCTTGCAGCGCACTAAATTAAGCAGCGACGCGCGTTGCATTTGGCGGCTGGGAAAAATGGTTGGCAACATGCTTTATGCTGATCGCGTTTAAGAAGAAACGTTAATGCAATTAGCTGTGCCAACGCATGCATATGAACGTACATACAAACATACATATACATATATACATGCATGCATACATACATGCATATACCCAAAACTCCATACCAAATGTTGTATGTGTGTTCGGCAACGTTTATCAAAACGAAGTAAATAACTTTGTTAGCAAACAAGCCATCAAATGCAAAACAAATTGCCGTGTGACGCGCTGCAAGGCAAGTGAAAGAGATAGCGGCAGCGCTGCGCGTCGAGTTTGTGTTTGCGGTTGGCGCGCTTGTTGATAGAGCGGTTAGGTATGTGTATGGCATTAAATAAAAAATAATATGATAAATAGTAAATAAATATTTAACATTATTGTCTTAGCTGAACAAGGAACTGTTGCATTTTTCCCATTGCTGCAGCTGCGGTGCCGTTGCATGCCACGTTAATGCCATGAGTTATTTGCCAGTGTTCTGTTGGGAAAGCTATACTAACAACACTTTGGTGCCTGTATATGGAAATTGTATGCGCTAGATGCCCTGCGGGGAGGCTGTTAAGTTCAATTCAAAATAAAAATAAATAACGAAGTTATAATAAATAAAGCTTTGAAATAAGTTGTAGTGTAGTATTCCTTGTTGACAGTTCGGCTGTTTGGAAGGAATTCGTAGTGCAACACACCTCGATAATCGAAGAAAGCTGTGAACATATTCTTAATTTTTAACCTGATGTGATGTGGTTTCCTCGGCTTCGGATCATCTTTGACACGATGTCTGGAAGATTGATCGTCGGTTTCCGGATAATAAGCTTAGGTTCAAGACTCGTCGCTACTAGTAATACGTTTCATTACAGCCTGGTAGTCGGAAAGCATTATTTCACAGACGTTAATGTGACGATGTTTTTCGAAAAAATTTAGTGGTTTTGGAACCAATTGTGCTTTCACTTTTCTTAGGCCCAATGTATCTTTCAAAATAATTTTCACTGATCCATCCGATATTCCAACGATACCAGTAAGCTCACTGACTTTTAATCGTCGATACTCAAGCACCAATTTCTTTATTTTATTGACGTGTTGATCATCAGTTGTTGGCCGTCCTGGACGTGGTTCGTTGTCAACGCGTTCTCGACCTTCTTTGAATGATTTGTATCAATCAAAAATACTTGCTCGCGACAAACTATTATCACCGAAAGCCTTTTCCAACATTTTGTATGTTTCCGCACCAGAAATTTTATTTCGCACACAAAATTTAATGGATTTTCTTTGTTGAATTATTTCACTCTTAGTAAAAATCGCCGAATGCATTTTATGTACTTCAGAAAGCCAAGCGTATACTCAATAATAGTGATTATTATGTTGTGACATTTGGCTCAGATGTCACTGGTAGAAAAGTCTTACTACTTTTTGCCCACATTATTATATAGAATCGGATCTTGCTTCTATATAAGATTATAAACAACAATAAAGTTAAACAAAGTAGGTTCGTTATAGGCATATGCATTATGTTAAGGGAATAATAGTTTTCTCAATAAAAAAAAATATTTTTTGGTTTTATGAATAAGTTATATATGTTTATTATAAGCAAACTTAAATTTACAGCTTTGAAGAAATCTTAATAGGCACACCTAGGGTGACAGCCAAAAGCAAGCGATTTTTTGTAATTAAAAAAGAAACAAAACTATTGTATCAATATTTTTTAAATTTTGAGGTTATAATTATAAATATATTAAGAAGACACAGACATGTTTTGAAGAAAAAATTAAATGTTTTTGATTGAATATTTTTGGACTTAGACGTGATCTCCGTCGGTGATAAATAAAAGTCCTTCGTTGCTGCAGGGATTTCGGACTTCTCTGTGGAAGAAACCTAAATGAAGAAAATTCTCTACAAGACACACTGTTCATACAATGACCGACGTTCGAAAAAATACTAAAAAAAATACAAAATAGCGGCGTTCTTAAAAGAGTTGAATTTTATTTAAAAATTTTTGGGGCTTTGGGGCTTTTAAAGGACTGGATGGAAGAAAATGAGGTGGAAACAACTTCCTTCTTGACTGTCCTGCATTTGGAAAGTCAAGATTTAAGAACTTGCAAGCGCATACTTTGAGACATCCTTTTACCCCTTTTACAATGCTCAAATGTGATGCTATAAAAAAGAGAGGAACATTTTTTTCTAATGTCATTTAAATGGAATATGGAAAGTTAGGAGCAGGCAACTTTTAATGTGCATATTAAAATTTAAAATTTTTAAGAGGCTTCTTTTGATTTTAATACCGTTTTTTTTGTTTGTTGAAAAAACAGTGGCCTTAAATATAAACAACTTAAATCACATAAGAGCTATGGATATAATTCAAAATGTTCCTTAACAAACGATTAAAACTGTAAAATTTCTCCCACTCATTAATAACTTATATTTTTTAGAATTTGTTCATATTCTCATCACAGAAAGATTTTATTATTAAGCATTTTTCTAGCCGAGATCCATTTATTTCCTATAATTTATGTTCCATTGAATATATTAAAAAAAAATTCTACCATATACGGACCATAAATTAAATTTTCAATACTTTTCATTAATTCATATGAACACGAGTGTTTTTGGTAAATAATCTTAAATTCCAAAGTATAATTTTATTAAAATTATATTGCTATTGTAAATACATATATATAAAATTAGGGTAGCGAGCTCACCAATTACCATATGTATAACCTTTATTTATGTCATTTGCCACTTCCTGCAGGGTATACATATGTATGTATGCATATACATATGTACGCATTTATAGACTTACATATGTAATCTTTTGTTAAAAAAAAAAATAAACTAAAAAATACTTTGCAAAGACAATAAATGCAATTAGAAGCAATCGACGCTTTTAAATGGCTGGTTGACAACATTTCTCCGCCTTTAGAGAGCAGCGAACAACAAAAAAACAACACAAGCAGGCAGCCAAAGCGCAGTAAAGCAAACTCACCACAGCACACCACACTGGAAATCGTTAGCTGCTTCCAGCGCTGAGTGCAGACAAGTGAGCGCAATTAACGCATGCGATAAATGAGTGTGTGTGTGTTGAAGTGAGTGAGTTGACGTGCATGAGTGTGGCTGCATTTTAGTGAGTACAGTACAAGGGGCGGTGACCAGTGCGCGCTTCCAATTGTCTGCCATCAACGGTGAGTGAGTGAGTGAGTGAGCGACTCATGTGGGGAATTGCATGCGCTTTTTTATATGCATGAATATCCAATAGATACACATACCGTTGTTGAATAGAACAAAAAAAACAAAATATATGGAAAAAAATACTTGAGAGCAGCATGCTTATGTGAGTGTAACAGAGCGCGTGCGAGCCAGCAATTAGTGAAGGGCGGCAGGTGATGGGTGTGAAAAGAATAGCAAGAGCGCAGCAGCGTGGTAGTGAGATTAATAAAAAATTATGAATTTTTGTTTTAATTTGTTGCCGCGTATTTGTTATGCCTGTTTTCAGTTTTATTACTGTTATTATTTCAACAGCTATTTTATTGGGAAATTCTTTCAAATAATTTTCGATTTTTAAGTGACAGTCAAAAATTTTTTTTTTTTGGAAATTTTTTTATTGAAAAAGTTATACATTTTTCGTAAGATTTGCGATTTTTAAATGGCAGTCAAAAATAATTTTACTAAAATTTTTTGATTTTTGGTTTAAAACAATCTTTCTATTTATGTTTGTTTTTTGTTTTTTTAAGTACAAAATTGTATTCATGTTTTTATAATATTATTTTTCGTATTTATATATTTTTGTAAATTATTAAACATTAATTTCATTTACTTTAATTTCATAAATAATAATTTTTTTTATTTATTATAATTATTTTCAATTCAGTTACATTACAATGTCTGCTATCAAAATAAATTATGTCTTTCAAAAAGTCAATTGTTTTTGAATTGCATTTAGCATCTCGAGAAATACATATACATATGTATGTATAAAAGACACTTTACTAGCTAAACTTTTGCGCCACTTCCCATCTCCTCAAACTCTTTCAACCTCAAATACACGTACTCCGAGGCTTTAACTGCAATAGTCTAACACTGCGTTGTTTTTGTTATTGCACGCATAAACCAATTAGAAGCAACACACTCTAGCGCTCGCATCCAAGTGCCGTGCTGAATACGAGCATCTCATAAAACTATAGCCAGCACGCTCGCACTTGCAAATTAACGGGACGCCAGCGCTGCTGTGAATATTGAAAATATTGAAACTTTTTTTGTTTTTGTTGTTACCGCTGTTATAAGTGGTGGTGGTGGTACATGCCTCAGCGCTGTGTTTCAATGAATGGACGTTTCGACTCATATGACTGGCCAGCAGCCTGCCTTCCACCCTCGTCGAAGGCTTGCTTGCATGACTGGCTCCCCTGGCTCACCTACATGGAATCACACACACACAGCCGCTTGTTTTGCTTAGTTCTACCACCACATATGCGATACAGCAAACCGGTCGGTGGTGGTAGGTGTGTGTTGGTGTGTATGCGTCGGCTGTGCATGTTGCGCGGAGCGACCGCGTACGCTCTGTTTCTACAAACGCCTCAATGCTCAGGCACTTGGGTTTGTGAGTATGAAAATAATTCAGTTGTAGACCAGTCGTGATCTTAAACGGATGTGTTGTCCGTTCGTTTGTGCACGCTCGCCAGTCGTATATTTTACCGCTACGCCAAAAGCAAAGTAAAACAGCCAGTGGCTCGATTAAACAGTGACAAATCGTTTCATTAATAAGTGTTGAATAGGAAAACAATTTTGAAAATTTTTTTATTTGATTTTGATAAGAAATTGCAAACACTGGAATTGTTTTATTGTTAAAAAAAACAACAATTAATTAAAAATAAACACATACACACACGCACATCACAAAAACTGGTTTTAAAATCCTGACTGCAAATGCATGGTGCTTTCGTTTTTGTTGTAACGTTAATGAGAACGCGCGCGCACGGTCGCATTAGTCATTAATTAAAAATTAATTAAAGCGCTTTAGTTGAAAGCTAACAAATTTGCAAGCGACAAAGCACAAAGCCAACAAAGGTGACAAGCCAATTTGAGCGTGAAAAGCGAAAAACAAAAACAAAAAATCGAAATTTGAAACAAATTGAACAAAATTGCAGTGAGTCAAAAGCAAAAACAACAAAAAAACACCAAAACAAATCGCAAAAAAGCTCACCGGAGTGTTGAACAAATCTCATTACGCCAACTCAAGCGCTTAGCAGAGTACGAAACGGTAAAAAATATGTTGTTGTATTCGAAGTCAAGCCGCTGTGCACTGTGACATCTTTTCTTGTATAAAAACAAAAAATAATAAAAAAATTAAAATTTAATACTGTGCAACATTATCAAAACGCCAGCGCCAGTTACACTCTCGCCACCCCGCTGCCCCATGTTAAAGCTGTCATCCACAGGAATGACTGTCACTGGTTTACGCACAAGCATGACAAGCCCGACGGTACCGCCGCAAACAGCGTCCGCCGCCATCACCACCACCATGACAATGACCAGCCCCAGCACGCTGGTGGTCAGTCCCGCACATCTAATTGGTGGCAACAACAACAATAACAGCAATAGCAACAACAATAATACAAATCTCAATCGCAGCGGTAGCAACAGCAGCCCCACATCACCCTCCACACTCCTCCTAACACATCAGCAACAGCAAACGTTGCAGCAACAATTGTTGCCGCTACATACACAGTCAACGCATAGTCACCCGCATCAATTGAATAAGACCAGCTCGCGTCTGAGTAATTTCAGCGTCGCTTCACTCTTAGCCGATACGCGGCCAGCAGCAAATTTGTCCCCCTCACGCACCCACAGCGCGGACGGCATGCAAATGGAGCCGCGCAATCTGTCCAGCCACACACCAGCCGTCACGTTGTCACCTGTTTCGCCGGCAGGCTCCTCACCCGCTTCACCCAGCGCCACACACGGCACGCAACCTTTGGCGCCACACGCCGCCAACCATCCGCCACATCAGCATCCACACGCGCACTTCCATTCCGCCGCCGTGGCACATCATGCACATTTGTTGCATGCCGCCGCAGCTGCACACGCGCAACAACAACACGCCGCCGCGGTGGCTGCCGCTGCTGCAGCACAACAGGCGGCGGTCGCGGCAGCGGCCAACAGTGGCACAGCGCCACATTTGCATGGCGCGACGGCTCACTTGCGTCACACGTTGAGCAGCAGCTCAGCGGAAGCGCCCACCAATCTAGTTACCACGGAGGGCGGTAGCGGCAGCAATGCGCAACAACAACACCATGCGGCAACATCGCGTCTGGGTTCACCCGCTACACATATGAGCGGCCCGAGCGCGGACACGTCCTCCTCCTCATCGGCCACAGCGTTGCTGGCGAAACATGAACGTCACTCGCCCATCGGCAGCTCGGTGGACTCGGAGCTGGAATATGATGATGATTACAATGAGCACGAGCACGATGGTGAGCATGAACATGATGAAGAGGAGGATTCGATAGTGGATATTGAAGATATGAATGCGGATGATTCGCCGCGTTCCACACCGGATGGCATGGACAGCAGCAAATCACCGGAAACGCTTAGCGCTCATATGCCCAACTCACCGCATCTGCTTTCGCCAGCGGCACTGGCTGCCTCGGGTCATGTGCCCATACGGCCGACACCGTTTAGCGCGCTGGCCGCAGCCGCGGTGGCGTGGGGTGGCATCGGCGGCGGTGTGCCTTGGCCGGGTGCGCGTCAAATGCCACCGTTCGGGCCGCCTGGCCTATTTCCAGGACAAGGATTCGGCGGAGGTGGTAAGTGCAGATTTTTGTTATTATTTTATTACAAGAAAATGTTAGTGAATGAGAGAATTGTTTGGGTGTGAAAAGCCGACGGGCGGTAGTGTTTCTGCTAAAACGATGTTGTAACTAAGCTTAATTTAGCGGCGTGCTGATAGAAATATTTGAATTACTTTGTTTGGATGCTAAAAGAGTATCTCAAGACGGTGTTGATGTAGTTGTTGTATCGGCATAAAACATTCCTGAAGCAATTTCGAGGAATAGTGCCGAGTTGACAGTCTTTGACCGGATAACAATCCGGATCCGTTTCGGTTACTTAGACCCGACTGTCGTTGGAAATATTTGTAGTACTATAATTATGGCATTGCCGATGACTATATTTTTTAATTTTATTATGCTTTTTTTTTCTAAAACCACATTAAATACATACATATGTTAATTCTAATCTGTAATCAGCAATACTATTTTCGAAGAAATTCTCTTGAATTCAATTCCCTTGAAATATTCTCGATTAAAATTTTTATAAATTTCTAATTTAGTTTTTGAAATTTCAATATTTAATCAGAAATATTATTTTAGAAAGTATGAAATTCTCTAGAAGTCTTCTCAAAACGACATTTTTATAAATTTCGAATTTTATTTCGAAATTTTTATTAAATCAGAAATGTTATTTTCGAATTAAATTTTACTGAAATATTTTCAAATTAATATTTTTATAAATTTCAAATTTAATTTTTGAAATTTCAATATTGTTTTCGAATGTATGATATTATCTTGAATTCAATTACATATATTGAAATATTCTCCAATTGATAATATGATATTCTCTTTAAATATTTTCAAAATGATATTTTTATATATGTACGTATGTATTTTCAAAAAAAAATATTTTAAAAATTAATTATTGAAATTTCAATATATAATCAGAAATATTATTTTCGAAAATATGATATTCTCTTAAATTAAATTTTATTGAAATATTCTCAAAATGATATTTATATAAATATCAAATTTGATTTTCCGCAATACAATACATATGTATGTATATGTATGTACATATAACTTAAAAATTTTGAGATCATACAATTTGTATGTATACCATTATTCGAATGCTGTTCCGACTGTTCAGTGCAAATTTAAAAAAAAAAGTGCCCCAAAAATAAGTAGAAAGTGCCTCGCCACTGAATAGACTTAAAAAAAAATCATTTCAATTACTAATCAACTAACTTTCTATATAATTATCCTGCAATTTATAAAAGAAAAAAATATTTATACTTTCAAACTTAATTTAACGCTAGAAAACAAAATTAAAATTAATGAAATTTTTTTAAAATTTTTCAAAACTCTTTTATCAGAAAGTTTCTAACAAATTTTGCACTCAGTGAGGATTCAATCACTCATAAAAGTTCCTAACAATTCTGGAACACATTTGTCTTCTCACTCATAAACTTCTCCCATTCAATTGGTCCACAATTGAGTCACTTCATTTACATACACAAATACACATAAAGATGCGTTTGCCAACGAGCGTACGCATCAATTACTCACGCCACCCATTAGTTACGAGTTTCCTCATTTCCAACAGGAAAGTAAGAAAAACAACAACAATTGTAGAAGATTGGCAGAAATTTCAATACAAATTTAAAAAAAATTCAACCAAAAATTTTAATGAATTCCGCAAACAGTTGACCGGCGCAACCAACCCCAGCAGAAGTAAGCCAACAAGCAAGCGCTCATTGAATCATTAAAGATTATTTGACAATTTAATGCTTTCATTTCATTTATTTTTTTTTGTAGTTTTTGTTTATGCTTATTTTTATTTTTTTTTCTTATTTTCACACATACAAATGCGAAAAGCTAAAAATAATGTGCGCTGCTGTCGCCATTAAAGAACGCGCAGCTGAGCCAAAAGCTCCAGCTAGAGTGCGTATATACATATGTATACACATATGTATGTATGTGTATTCGTGCACTAAAACAAAACCTATTAACAAAAACAATAATAGCAATGAAAAAGTCAACGCAAGCAGCATTAGCACAAATGACAAAGGGAAGAGCCAAAGCACAAACACGCGCACACATATAAGTACATAGATATATGTACATATACATACATACATACATACATATATACATTATATTATAATTGGATGAGCAATATGTGCTGTGCTCTTGGTTGGCTGCTTGATTGGGCGGCTCTGGCCGTTGGGACACTTATTGCGACTCCACCGCTGGGTTGTTGTTGTTGTTGTTGACGCAGCGATTCAATGCTGATTTTCGGTGAACCACGCAGCGCAGCAAACAATTACAATTCATTGTTTTACGACATTGCATTGTTGTTGTTGTTGTTTTACATTTATCCGAAATGTCTGCAATATCAATTGGACGGCGCGGCGCGGAATGGCCGCAAACGGGCAATTGTGCGCGGCTGATTGGAGTTAATATGCAATTACGCGATGGGGGCTGCACAACAGCAACAACAGCAACACAAACAAAGAAAATGTCTACCATAAAACAAAAAACAACAACAAAACAATAAACATTTTTTTAGAGTTTTTTCACTCGTACCACAAGTGCATGCTTTCCACTGCTGCTGGCAGCCAATGACTGCTGCGGCGGCGCGGCCAGTCAAAATGCGTGCAATTATCAAATTAAATGCAATAAAAAGCCCATTTGGGCGCTGGCACGCAAGTATAATAAATAATAATATGTATATACATACATACATACATATGTACATCTGTACAATATATGAAGAAAAATCTGGCTGATTGGCGCGTCGGCTTAGCAGCGCGCTTCCGGTAGTCCAACAAATAAAAAATAATAATTTTTTTCATGCGGAAATATTAAATCTATGAAAATAATGCGTCTCTTCTTCCGCATTGCCAGTTTTTAGGCGTTTTTGTTGCGTTCACGCGCTCAGATGCCTATCTTGCCACACACTTAATGCACAATTCACACATTGATTTCGCAATGCATTGAATTTGAATATACTCAACCAGTAGCTTAGTAATATACTAAGAAATGTTTGTTATATAGCCATATAAACCGATGTGGCAAGCTTTTTCCAGCCAATTTGCTTGACGCGCGCTTCCGCCACTGCCGCTTATGCATGCACTATTGCGCCTATTTTCAAGTTTATAAACAATATTTGCGCCTTGCACTTGACTAACGAACTAACGGTACGCGAAACTTACTTGCAACAGCGCCTAGCCAACCACAGTGTTGCATATTGCAAGAAAAACTTTAATTGTATGCAAGAAGTGTGAAGCACACACACATATATACATAGATAACCACATTAGAGAGTAACTAACTTGCCACAAAAAGGCGCTGGCGGTCACACAGCGTTTTTGTAGCGCGCAACACTTTGTCAACGATGCGGCAAAGCGCGATACAAGCGCATTTGTGGCACCTTTCCAACATGCCGGCGAACCCTTTTCGAGTGACAAGCAGCAACCATTGTGGCAGCACACAGTAGCAAAAGTCAAAGTACCAAGTCCAACGCAAGTCCAAGTCCAAGTCAAAGAGACAGCTACCGTTTCGGTGCAGAAAAACGTGTGTATTTACCTTGCATGTGTGTGTGTGTGTGTGTAATTTCTTCAATATTGACTGTTTTTCTGTTGTGAAAGTCCAATTGCAGCATAGCCAATTGCCACGGCTACTAACTAAGCCTGGCAATGTGTGTGTGTTCGGGTATGCATTGTTGTTGTGTTGCATATGTATGATTGTTGCCCTGCTTGCTATGCATGTGTGCGGCCCTTTTCCACACCGTTTGCACTTTATACATTTCACCTTTTCCACAATTGCATACAATATGCATGAGGCACCTCTGCTTTGTAGTTAGAAGTCTTTGCTTTCGTTGTTGTTGGAAGGCATAATTCTGTGCCTACGGCCTAGCCAACTGTGTTCACACACTGTGCAACATAATTTTATTGCATTTATTTGCGCTGCGCCACTGTGAATTTTGCTTTAATGACCAACAGCGGCAGCAGCAATGGCCAGTGGAAGTCTTTAAATTGTTGCTATAGCAAAATTGATGGACTTGCAGCGTATCTAGTTGCATTTGAGTTGCTTTTTATGTAACTAAATTACTTGTTTGCATAAGTTTTATAGAAATTTTATCTTATCAGATCTTTGTATGCGTTGCGTTCGGTTGAGTTCCTAATGCAGCATAATCGAGGACTTCTAGATCTTCCGTTCACACCATAGTGATGCTTATGTAACCGAAATTTTCTTTATACAGATATGTATAACTGTAATCGCTGCACCGAAATTTTGTGTGTAATATTTTTTGCCGCTACAACAATAACAACTTAAAGGTTTTCAAAAATTTGCAACCCGCTAAAAAAAATGAAAAAAAAATTTTACATTCTTGACGAAAATGCTGACATTTTCAAAAATTTAGCAATATAGTGCAAAAAAAACTTCTCAAAAACTGGAAAAAAAAATTTCTCAGGATTGAAAAAAAATATTTTTTTTTTAAATTGTACGAAATTGTTATATGAAAAACTTCTCAGGATTAGAAAATTTTTTTTTTTAGTTTTACTAAATTGTTGTATGAAGAACTTCTCAGGATTGAAAAAAAATTATTTTTATTATTATTTTTTTTTAATTTTACGAAATTGTTGCAGAAAAACTTCTCAGTATTAAAAAAAATTTATAATTTTAAGTAATTTTCCTATAAAAATCTGCTGTAATGGCAACTGACAATGCAAATATTAATATTTAGCACTCTTCTGTAACTTTTGCTCAATAATAACTAGATATCATTGTTCACGAAGTCTTAGGAATTTTTTTTAGAAATATTGAAATTGATTGGAGTCGAAACTTAAAAGTATTGTGGTTGTTTTGTTGTTGTTGTAGCGGCAGAAAACATTGCTAAAGTAATTGTGAGGAATGCTACGGAGTTGACAGACATTTATTGGTTAAAAATACGTGTACGTTCCGGTTACTTGGACCCGATTGTCATGAGAAAGACTTAAAATTAATAGTTGGATGATCAAAAAATATTATATTTATACATGCTAAAGCTAGAAAATTCAATTTCGACTGATTAGATCAACTTTAGAGTTACATACATATGTTTATTAAAAGCTTCTTAAGGTCATATAGAAAGGCTTCAAATCACAGTTCGGACTTTAAAGAAGTCCCAGCGATTTTTATTGTAGAGTTAATGCTGAAGCCCACAATTCCAATTAGATTTGGTTCTTGGTTTTTTTTTTGTGCTAAGAGCGCCATGTCATGCATAACTAAACTAAAAAAGAAAATATATGTATTCATCGTCACCTGAAATGCAATTTATATATCATCAAAAAGTCAAAACTGAGTTTTTTATTGCTTACGATTTACTAGATCATATTATACATACATATGTATCATAAAATTTTAAAAATCACTGTCAGATATAACCAATTTATAACCAATATATAACCATTTTATAACCAATATATAACCATTTTATAACCAAAACTCAAATTGCAGTTTACGTGACGATATATTTATATACAATACATATCGTCATCTAAAATGCAAAACAACGAATAATCAAACAAAAATGAAATCGTTATCAGATATAATAACCAATATATAACCATTTTAAAACCAAAACTCAAATTTTGTTTCAAAATGAGTGGTTTTTATTAATAGTTTTTCTTTCGCCTGTAACTTATGAAAAGTGATGTTACTTTATTTTGCACTTTACGAGACCATATATCCTTATAAAGTAGGTTTTGAACTATAAGCAGAATTTCTTTATTAATTCAGCAAAAGTCATGCCTTAAGATACATATAATTTTTTATGAATTCTGTTTATAAAATTTTTTTTCCCATTTTTTTTAAATTTTCCTTTCTTAATCTTTTATGTTCGTAAAATGTCAATATAAACTTAAAAACCACCCAAAAACACTCAAAACTTGAATCAATAAAATTATTTTGACAAAAAACTTGAATATTGAAGTGCTTGAAATAAATTTGTGGTCCCTCAATGACGGCATTTCCTTTCATCCCTGACCCCATGGACGATTTAGTGTCACATTAAATGGCAATTGGCCTTTTGGCCACGTACCAACCAGCACAAAAACGGCAATAAGTTCATCAGCAGTGACAGCACCAGCAACATCACCAGCAACTGCGGCGGGAGTGTAGCCAAAGGGACAGCAGCTAGCATGGCATGCAAATCTATATAAATATTTGTACTTGTAATTTAGTTGCTGACATTGGCAATGCAACTAATTCCGATGAAATTGGATTTTTCAACAAATTTGAATGCCAGCGCGAGAGACGAGCGCGCGAGCGAGCGAAATAACAGGTGCATTGCGGCAAGGGCACACAAGGCAGCCAACCAAGCGCAAGCACATACACACACATACATATATCTACTGCGGTAGCAGCAAAAAACACAGTTAAGTTATAAAAAAGTGCAGCAAATCAGCAGCCTGTCAACTTTTTACCTTTGCGCATCCGCGCCACTTGAAGCGCGCAATGAAGCAGCCGCCGAAACGCGCGCGTACATATGTACATATATATCTACGAGTATGCATGTATATGCGCTACCGTTACGGCGTGTATGCGGCACTGCCACTTATCCAGCATTTATCCATTTGTTTTGTGTGATGTGTTGTTTGCTATTTGCTGTTTGCGCTGCGGCTGGATTATTGTCAGCGCTGCAGGTTGCCGTACAACTGAAGTGCCGCCGCTTTAGCCGGGCTGTCACCGCCAGCTATGCGTCCTTTGTGTGTCATGTGTATGCGAGTGGCTGTGTGTGACAAGTGTGAGGTACTTAGAACCTCGGCAGGTCGCACGATGCAGCACACACACACACGCAAGCATGCATATACACGAAAGACTCTGCTCACCCGCTTGATTGGGCCAATTGGTCATGGCCGATAGCTGGTAGGCAGCGGCAAAGCCGAAAGCATGCATAGCTGGAAGTTAGGCTCACTGCCACATGTCAGATTGCCACTTCAGATAAGCGAGATTAGCCCGCGTTGCAGCGGGCGCACGCTGCTGCAAATGTCGTAATTTGGCTACTGACTGTCACTGCTCGCCGCATTACAGGTAGCTGTGTGATGTGACAAGTGCTTGGCGGCCGTCGGCAGCTACCAAGCTACTGTCTTCATAGCCATACGCCGCGATGGCTGTCGGCAGTGTAAGAGAAAAATGAAAATGTCGCTTATCTGCCGAATGTGTTACACTTAATTTGAGTCAAATTAAATGATACTTTGTAGGCATTTAACGTATCTATTATTACATGCTTGGACACGCTGTTTGTGTAAGTGCGCGCCACACACCAACTAGTGGCACACCAGGTTTCTTCTTCAGGCCACACGCATGCAGTTGAGATCTAGAAAACTCCCTCACACACACACACACAAACACCCACGTATCGCTGATAACGCTGCAATAAAACCAACAAATATCCAACTACAAGTTGAGACATCAGTAGCACTCAGCTCCGTCGCACCCGCAGTCGCACCGACTACACAGAATATTCGTGTTTTTCAGCTGATGAGGCCATAAAAAAGTGTCGCATTTAAAGACAAAGCAACGTTTGTTCGAAAAATCAACCGAAAATGGTCTAAATGAAAAAGTCACAAAAGCAAAACAGCAACAGTTAAGTTAACAACAATAGCAATAACAACTGCTGCTGCTATAAAGCGCACTACAATTATGCCTCGTCTGTTAGTAATTAAGCGTTTTCAGCTGGAAATTTTTTCGTAAATAAGCCACGTTAATTGGGCGCTGCATTGCAATGGCCCGAAAAATGTAAATTAAAATAATAATGAGCGGCAAGTAATGAGAGAAAAGGTGCAATGCCGTTAAAGCTGTACGTGGCAATGGAAGTTTACTTGAAAAGCTTACACCATAAAAGCGGCTAAAAATAGCGTAAAGGTTGACAATTTTATAAAAGAAAATAATGGCTTTTAAACTTTGTGGTTTTGTAATTTTATGAAGATGAGAGAATATTGTTTTTATTGAATTCTACTATACCTCAAGACGGAAAAATATTTTTCATGGCACGTTTTTTATGTTGTAAATTAATATAAAATTTAAAACTGTTCCTTCTGCTTAAAATTACTTGTTTTTAATATATGTATATTAAGTATAAATGGTGCGGAAAGTATTAAAAGTCAAAAGTTTAATACATTTTTTTTATTACTTTTCATAGATTAATCAGTGGAAATCAATTTAATATAATTATATAATATTTTCTTCACAATAAAATAAATTTTATTATTAAAAGTAATTTTTAAAATGATAAAAATAATTTTTAATATTCTAGATATTAATATTTATGAGTAAAATAGGGTTTGTTTTTAAAAAATTATAGTTAAATTTAATATTATTTATTTTAATTACATTTCGAATATTAGAAATTTTTTTTATTAATACAAATTAAAGATAAAGTATATTTTATTCATAAAAATTAAAATTAATTTTTATTAATAAAAATTGAAAAACCAAAAAATAAAATTAGTTATTACAAAAAAATATTTTTTAATATTCCAAATGTTAAACTTTATGAACGGTGCTACTTAATCAAATACGAATTTCCTTTTAAAACTTTGGAACTTTTTTTAAAATTAAATTGTCTTAAAATTAATAATTTAAAAATTTTTTTGAATAATTTGAAATATAAATAAATATTTTTAATAATTTTTATTAACTGTATTTGGATAATAAAAATTTTTTATTAATAAAAATTCATGTTAATTTTATGAACAAATGTTAATATTTATGCACAGTAAAATTTAATAAAATACGGGTTTCTTTTTAAAAATTGAGAATTATTTTGCATATTAAAAAGTTTTCAAATTACTAATTTAATAATTTTTTTAAATAAGCTTCCTGCGTTATTTTATTTATTTTAAAATTCAAATATTGCTTTCTCGTTGAATTAAAAAATTTATTTTTCATGCCGGTATTATTAATATTTACTAATAAAATAATTCTTCACATGCCAAAAGTAAATATTTAAATATTATTTAATAAAATACGGATTTCAACTTAAAAATTATTTTCATATTAAATTGTTTTGTTATTAATAATTAAATAATTTTTTATATAAGTTTTCTTCGTTATTATATTTATTTACAATTTAAATATTGTTTTTTGTTAGAATAATATTAAAAAAAAATTTTCATGGCTATAATATTTATCTCAGAAAAATTTATTTCTATTTTAATATTTCTTTCACTTTAATATTATTCACTGTTCATAAATTCGTACATATAAATATTTTTTTATGCTCAATCTATTTTCTTCCATAATATTAGTTTATTTTTTATTATATAAAATTTAATTAATATATTTTGTTTTAGTTTTTTATTATTGAAACTTCAAATGGTTATTGATTTGCATTTTCATGCTAATTTTTTGTGTTAAAATATATATACATTTTAAAATTCAACAAAAGGATATACATACATACTATGTATATGTATATATGTATGTATCTATGTATGTACATAAGTAAGCCATATGCACTTTGAAGACAAAAAAACCCATTTTTTGTGATTTTGTTTTTGAAATCAAAATTCGTATATTTCAAAGTAATTTTTACATTTTTTATTTTTTAAATACATATTTTACCCATTTTTGCTCCTTTGCTTTAACATAAATTCTCATGTTTGAAAATCAAATTCATTTATTTTTAATCATTTTTTAATTTTTTGTTTTAAAAATGCATTTTTCGCCCATTTTTGCTCTTTCGTTTTAATCATTTTTGACATTAAGATTATTTTATTTTCAATTATATTATTATTTTTATATTTTTATTTTATAAATAAATTTTTCAGCAATTTTTATTATTTTGCATTTGAAAATTTTTGATCATTTTTGAAATTCAAAATTATTATTTTAAACTAATTTTTATATTTTTTTGTTTTATTAATACATTTTTCAACATTTAGCTTTCCCTTTTTTTTGTTTTTCTATTATCATAATTTTACACTTTTTAAATATAATTAGTTCTAAAAATTAGAAAAAAATATTTTTTTGATAAAATACGATTAATAAAATCTATTTGTTTCCTTATCGTATCACCTTTTCTACAATATGCGGCACTTCTCTCATTATTTCAACACTTTTCTTTTCAATCGCTTCACTAGTTTAACACTATTCACCATATTTACATGTGTTTATGACAACCATATTTACTCATACTCGTATGTCTAAAAAATTTACTCCTCCTCTCACTGACTCCGCCTCGTGCTGCTCTCAATACCTCGTGTCTATTTACTGCAATTCACCGAACATCGCAAAATTACTTAAGCATTGAAAAATTAGTATTAACACTAGCGAAACGAAAAATTGCAAAAATTCTGCCAACACACCTCAATGCAAGATTTTCAATAAATTTTACGGAAAAAATTATTATATTTTTTTACAACTCTTTGCTGGCTACGAAATTCAATTAATTTAATGCAAATGTGCATGGCGGCACGCACGCAGTGAATAGAGACACAGAATCGTACAGCAATACACACAAATATATACATACATACATACATACCATACTCATGTACACATATATGTATATGTATATAATGTATGTATATGTATACATACATATATTTGTTGTTACAAGTAAATTGCCTTTCGATGCGTTCAAATGCCTATAAGCGTGTAATTTTATATGCACATACATACATATGTAAGTACATACGTGCATGTCTGTATATTTGTGTGACTATTTGCTTGTAAATTTATTTGCCGCCGCACCCGCGATTTTCGACAAGCGCAAAGGTTAAGTAAATATCTTAAATCAAATTAGCCAAAGTACGAATTGCCGGCAATGCAAATTATGCGAAAGAGTGGCCGCTCGGCCAGGCGTTCAGTTATGCCGACAGACATTTTGCTGCACAAATGCATTGCATTGCAATCACGCTTTTATTGTACATATATATAGATATATACATATACATATATGCATGAGTGTGCATATACATATGTACATGCATATATGTATATATGTGTAGAAGTGTTTGTATGTATATATTCGACATGCGAGCGGCATTAACACTCGCAAATGCGGTTTAAGCGCCTGTGCATTTGGGCAACGACCTAGCGGTGCTTTTCAAAACACACACACACGGACACGCACACATATGCATGTATGTATGTGTTAGAGCACAGCCCCTTTTCGCTACAAAGTTGACTAACCCCTCGGCAAAATAGTATTTCATGCCTTTTTTGCCGCTTTTTTGTTGTTGTTGCTAAAGCGCTTGGTTGCAGCGCGCCTAGTTGGTATGCAAATGGGTGTAAGCGACTAATATGGCCTTATATGCTGATTTAATGCAAATAAATTTTATTTGGCACAACATTTTTCTTCATAAAGTTGAGTGGCGGCGACGGCGGCTATGGAAGCAAAGCCGATACACACACATATACATACATACATATATACATATGCATGCATAAGTACATATATATTCAGAAACATTTGTCTGCAGTTTGGCATGCCAAGTGTAAATTTGTATGTGTGTGGCATGCCACTCGCCGCATACTTGTTGTTGTTGTATTTTGTTGCAGATGGCGTGCAAAATGCAAATATTATTAGCGCTGGCGTCTGGGCTAGCAACGCCCTGCCGTGTCGCCACCAACAGTCAAGCGTCTAGGAGTCACCGGTTAGCAATTTGATGCGCCAACGCGTCACCGTGTGCTTGCAACCAACCAGCTAAAAGTGCAAAAGTTGCACGAAGCGCCAACATTAGCGGCCAGACGCCATCACGTGCAATGCCAAGAAACAACAAAACACCAGTAGCAGCGCCATCACCAAACACCATCTCCGGCCAAATCTGCCGTCAACCATCAACACCTCAACTTTCAACTGCTGCTTGCAACCATCAAAGTCAATTTAGTGAAATTTGCTGTAGTTGTTAGTGTTGTTGTTGTTGTTGCCATTTGCAATTGCATGCGCCAAGCGCCAACAAATTAAGCAAACAAAACAAAAAACAACAACAACAAATAATTATGCTTATACTCATTTGCGAAAAATTTGCCTGCTCGGTTGCGTGTGTCCGTCGCGCTTGGCGTGGCAAACAAGTGTCTACACACATATACACTTACATTGTACAAATATACACACATACATATACATTGTATATACTTATATACACTTAAATACGAGCATATACATATTTCTATGCTTTTATATGGGCGTAAGCTGATGTGGCATGTCTACTCGGCTGCCAGTGTGGCAAGTCCAAAACTGTGTGTTTACTTACCTCTCACACTTTGTAGGTGGGTTTGTGTGAACAAAACGTTGTTGGCAAGCGTTCGTCCGTCCAGCTGTTCGTCAGCCTTCAAGCCAAACCAATAAAAGCAAATAATGGTTATACCAATAACAACAACAACTTGACTTAAGACACACCCTCATTGCAGCGCGGCAAATAAGCTGGCACCCTCCACAATAAGCAACACACACACCCCACCCACTTGCTTCACTGCGCTCGCCATCACTCGCTTCAACCAGTTGGCAAGTTTATACCACAACAACAACAACAAATTACAAGCAATATACTTGCAATGTGTTTATTTGCGAATTTATTTGTTTGAAGTTTTGTTACCTTTGTTATTGTTGTTGTTATTTTTAGCGTGTTTGTTGTTGTTGCTGCTGCCTCCATTATTCTGCCATTATTGCCTTGGCGTATGTCGCGCAATTTTAAATGCAACAAACTAATTTGACTGCAATTATATTTTTATTATTTTATTTTCGTCGGATTTCTCTTCTCAGCACTTCTCCTCTTCACTGTTATTCTTTGTGTGGGTGTAAAATTTATTATTTTAATTTTTATTATTTTTCATGATTGCAATTTGTGACATTTTTATTGTATTATAATTATGGCACTGTTGCCAATTTGTTGTTGTTTTATTTATGTATGGTCATTATTTATGGAAATTGATATATACACATACTATATATATGTTTATGGTATACATACATTTTACTTCCTCGCTTTTTAAGAAAACTTCGAGTTTTTATAATAACTGTTTACCCTACTAGCCAATTATCGGTTAAGTAACCGGTTAATTATCCGGTTATTAATCAAATAAATATTGGATTACAAAAATAAATGCGAATACACATACAAATTTTTCGAAACCAGTAACTCTACCAGACAACTATCAGTTAAGTAATCGGTTAATTATTCGGTTATTTATAAATTAAATATTGGATTTCAAAAATAATGACAAAATTATACGTATGCAAATTTTTCAAAACCAGTAACTAGCCAACTATCAGTTAAGTAACCGGTTAATTCTCCGGTAATTAATCAATTAAATATTGTATTACAAAAATAATGACAAAAAATTAATATACAAATTTCTCGAAACCAGTAACCCTACCACTTAACTAACGGTTAACTATCCAATACCTACCAGATATTTCAGTTAAAGTTTCTATAAATTTGTTAAAATCAGTTTCCAATTCCATTTCCAACTGAAACTCTTCCGTACATGTGAATGTTCATTCCTTTCTTATTGAAAAGCTTTATGTGTTGCACCGTGTATACATATACGCTACTTTTCACAAACTTTCTTTCAATGTATTGTGTTTCCGGACTTGTTGGGTGCTATATTCCAGAAGAACCAAAAAAATTAACAGATGAATTTTCTTTTTTACTTATATATGTACATACATATGCATGTACGAAACAAATATTTCTAAAATTGCACATTGATGCCACAAATTGCATTTGGTCGAAGTAAGCTTGCTCCAAGCCGCAAATTTTACAGAATACTTCACGATAGAATTACAATAATTTCAAATAATTTAACAAAATCGCTCAACTGACTATTTTGCTTATCGAAAAAAGTAAAATCGATGGATCCATAAAAAAATAACAAGTTGCCAAACAGCTGTTACGCAGCTGCACCGTCATCGCTCATGCCAACAGCGACGCATCGATCACAAAGGTGGATAGCCAGATTTGCCAAAAACAGCGAGGCAGCTAGTGTTGTTACTACACTTGGATATTTGCACAGCACAGCAATTTACCTTGCTTCGGCTTGCAGTTGTTGTTGTTGTTGTAAATTGCACAAATTAATTGGTCATTTGTCGTTAATTGCCATTGGAATGGAGTTTGCTTTCCTACAAATCATATGAGCGCTTCAGTGTGTTTGTGCGTGTGTGTGTATGGCCAATGCTGGCAACACACGAACGTGGCCAGCGGCGATTGGCAGCAACACACGCGCATTTACCGCACGACGATGGTGGCGATGATGGCGATCGCGCGGCGTTGGTGATGGCGATGCCGAAGCCGATGAAGATGAAGATGACGAGTACGTGTACACATTTGCTTGCGAACAAGTAAACAAATGACAGCAACAACAACAACAACAACAATGGAGAAATGGTGTAACTGCCAATGGCCGACGCTATTGCCACACAGCGTTTGGCGCTTCAGCTGCAACAGCGAGCAGCTTGCAGCAATGTGTCATCAAAGTGCAAGAAGCGTGTGTGTGTGTTTACTGAGTTGTTAAGCTCAAAATGAGTGAAACACTTTGTCGCCGCATATTTGCGCTGCTGCTGCGGTCGCTGCCACTGTTGTTGTTGGCTTGCCGGTGGCATGTGTCTTGCATGCGGCATGCATTAGTACGCGTCTCGCATGCCACAGCTGGAAATTGTGACATTTAACTACCATTTAACAATCAGTCAGCGCTGCAAGTGTGTGTGTGTGTGTGTGTGACAGTCAACAGCACAGACCGTTAAGCGGCTGGAGCCCAATCATTGCTGGGCTTCTGTTTCACTTATTTGCTTTATCTTCAGCTTATTTCACTCCATTTTCGGCAGTCAATCAGCTGCATTTGTCTCACTGCACTGCTGCGGCGACTGTTGTTGTTACATTTGTTGTGCTGCTGTCGTGGCAGTCACTTTTCACTTGCCACGTTACAGTTGCAACGCATCTATTTGCTTTGTGCCCAAAATTGGTTGAAGTATTTTCAATTAATTTGAGTTCTCCAGAGTGTCGTAGGCATATTATGAAATCAACAAGCGACATCAACGCGTGTGTTGCTGCAGCTGCGGCGGCCGCAGCGCGCTACGTGCTACTCGGAAGCACTGTCACTAGCTAGCTGACATATGTACAGGCTGACGGTAGACACGTATTGCAACGGCTATTAGTTGTTAGTTATTTTTTGTACTTGTTGTTGTTGTTGTGTTAAGTGTGGAAAAGTTTCTGGAAAATGAGTCGGATTGCGCTGCAAATTGCTCGCAATTAGCTTTTAATTAAAGCCTTTTGCAAGCCAACCATTTTATATGCCATTAACATGCTGCATAATTGTTGTTGGTGTAGCTGAATTATTTCTTTTTCCCTTGTAATTATTTGTTGTTGTGTTTATTGTTGTTTTAGTACACAATGTTTTGCCTTATGTTTTTGTTGTTCTTGCTGTTATTATTATTGTTGTTGTTGTTGTTGCATTGTTTTACAACAACCAGCGTTATATTAGCGCACCTCATTTGGCTATTTTGCAAGCCCACCAACCTGCAATTATGCGCTCAGCTGCCGCAGTCAGTCCATCACTCCAATGGTGGCATGCAACAAATATATACCATAATTGGCGCTGAGCGGCGGCAACAGTAAAAACAATAGCAGACCCTAGCTGGCCACAGAAGCTTGTAACTAACTATATATGTATATGTATGTATATTGAAAATATAATATAATATATATATACATATAAATATATAGACATATACACACATATATACTTATATATGTATATACTTATGTATAGAAATGTCGCTTACATAACAGTAGATATGTATGTAAGCTCCACATGGCAAACCGCGGATCGCCAGCAATCAGCTATTGATATTGGTATCATGCAGGCAGCCTGCCACCAAAATATTCATGTGCTTGCCACATGATATGATATGCACATACAAACACATGTTTTTATGTTACAATTGTCGCCAATTGTGGCAACTGATCGATCGCATGCAATGCACGAATTGCAGTTTTTACTGCTGTTGCTGTTGTTGTTGTTGTTGCGAGATGTCATAACTTCGCTGCTTTTTTAATTAATACCAAATTTGTCATGTTGCACGTAAGTGCACACATAGCGCTGGCGAATTTCGTTTTCTAACCGCCGACGGCTGTTAATTGCCATGTCTAGTTGTTGTTGTTGCTGTTGTTTTTGGTGGTGGTGCTGTTTTTTGATGTTGTTGTTTTTGGTAGTGCTGTTTTTGTTGTTGTTACTTTTGTTGTTGTTGTTATTACTTTTGTTGTTGTTGTTGTTGGCACTGATTTTATTGTTGTTGTACATAGTTATACGGCCCACCAGTGCCTAATATGTCAATTATTGCTCGCTTACATTTGCCAGCAATGCGACACCCAGTGCTCCTCTTGCTTTTTGTTGTAGTTGTTGTTGTTGCAGTTTTTTGTGCTGCACAAGCTTGTCACGCCAAAAAGTAAAGCTGTGTAACTATTGCTTAATTGTTTTGCCATTTAATTACACATGTATTTATTGCACATATTTAATTTGCCCCCACACAAACACACATACAAACACACGCGTTTACTATAAATCGCCGCTGCATTTGTGCATACAACTTTTGCTTACAAATAGTTTTGTGGCAATTAATGTGAGTTAATCTGTGGTATGCGCCACAAAAGTCAATTCACCGCTAAACGTTGTTCGTGCGTCAGTCGGCTCGGCTGCCTTTCGTTAATGTGCAATTAAACGTTTTTTTTCTCGCTATTTTTTGCTGTTTTTTGTTTTGATTTACGGTTAATGGAAAAATTACCGCTGTGTGTGCATGTGTGTGTGTGCGGTGAGTGATTCGCGTGTGATTGTCTCACAAATTAATTTTAAAATTGCAGAAATTAATTTTAATGGAAATTTAAACGCCAGCGATTTTAATGAGTTTGACTTCACTTACAACTAATACATACGAATGTGCCGTTAAATGGGCGGCAAAGGGTTAAATAGTTAATTAAAGAATTGAGACGTTAATTCGTAGTTATGCTGTATATGAAAATATATCCAAAAAAGCATAAAAATGCATTAAAAGTCTCGGAATTATTTTTGGAAAAATTTTTAAAATATATTGTATTTTTTATTTACTGAATTTTGAGGTTATAATGAAATTTTTTGTATAGATGCAGCTTAAGCAAATTTTATAGGTTAGATTATTTTCAGTTTTTTGGGAAAAGAAAAATTATTTTTATATCAAAAAACTATGAGTTTGCTTATATCAAGTGTTGAAGTGGACACACCTAGTTTGAAATTTCGAAAAAATATTTTTTTTTTTTATTTTTGCATAGTTCTACAGTGTATACTTACTAATATAACAACTACAATTTTGCATGATTATTTCAATAAATTTTTCAGTTACAGGGCTTTAATGTGTAGCCGCTCAGTTCAATTAGCCATATGTGGCCACATATGCACCTGAGAGAGGATGCCAAAATAATTGGCATATAATATTGATGAATTGTTTAAATGAAATACCGATGAATTCTCAACTAATGCTCCATTTTGAAATCTTTTCAATAAAGAAGTTATCTTGTCTTCTGTTGCGTACATTTGTTCTTCAGGTAATAACGGAAAGCAATCGTAGAACAGCACCTTCTTCTGAAGAAATTCAACATTCTGATGTAACTTATCGCGTTGATCCTTCAATTGATCGCATTATTATTCACTGAATCACGTTGATCTTTGAAATCACGTTTTCAGTTGATCTTTACGGACTTTTTTCTCAAAACTACATTTTCGAATTTGCTTGGGCGATTAGTCGGAGACAAATGTTGCGAGAAAAACTAACAAATTTTGCTTGATCTATGTGTAAATCTTCTTATAATGACCTACCAGTTTTTGAACTAATTAAAGATCAAACTTGGCAGGCCAAAAACGAACAAAATTTTATATAAAATTAACCTCATCACAAAGGACTACATTATTAGTCTACGTGTGATGTTTGATCAGCCATCTAACCTAACCTAACCTCATCTTTAAACGCCACCATTTTTGTCAACTTTTGTTCGATTTTTTTTGGATCGTCGCTCATTGCACCGACAATATCTTCTAGTCAAAATTTTCTCTTTATGTGTTATCCAAGTAACTCGAAAAATAAATAATTTTTTCTTCAATAATTTACTGTGTAAAATCGCCTTTCTTAGGCCGTCACAATAAATACTGGTTCAAATTGCTTTGTAAGAGTTATCGGCCCATAATTCCGGCTTATTTTTACGAATATCTTCGCGCAAACCACTCATAACACTCAAATAGTATTTCTGGTTGACATTTTGGCCGATGAGAAGGAATTCGGAGTGCACCACACCTCGATAATCGAAGAAAACTGACGACATAATCTTGATTTTCGACCCGCATTGAGGAGACTTTTCCGGTTTCAGCTCACCTTAGCCACGATATTCGGATGATTGATCGTCTGTTCCCGCGTCGTAGGCATAGATCCAAGACACATCGCCTATATAGTACATTTCATGACATCCTGGTAGTCGGAAGCATTGTTTCACAGACGTTGAGGCGGTGATGTTTTTCTCTAAAAATATGTGCTTTTGGAACCAATCGCACTTTCTCATTTCTTAGGCCCAAATGAACTTTCAAGAAGGTCTTCAGTGATCCTCCCGTAATTCCAACGATGCCAGAAAGATCTCTGACTGTTAATTGTCGATTCTTAAGCACCAATTCCTTTATTTTATTAATCTTGATCATCAGTTGATGTTGACGGCCGTCCTGAACGTGGTTCGTCGTCAACGTATTCTCCATCCTCTTTGAATAATTTGCACCAATCAAAAACACTTGATCACGAAAGACATTCTGAACGTTTCGGCACCAGAAATTTTATTTCGCACACAAAATTGAAAGGATTTTCTTTGTTGAATTATTTCACTCTTAGTAAAAATCGCCGAATGCACTTTATGTACTTCAGAAAGTCAAGCGTATACTAAACATTAATGATTATTTTGATGAGTCACTTGGCGCAGATATCACCAACCTAGAAAACAAATTTTTCAACGAATGGATTTTCGCGCGAAATTTCAATAAAAAGTCTTACTATTTTTTGGCCAGAGTAGTATATAAAAAAGAAAAAACGCAAAACATTTTGTCCCTAATCTAAGAAATCGATTTTCGAAATTGATAAATTTTTTTACATATTTTTAAAATATATAAATATGTATATTATTTAAACTTTTTTAAATAAACCATCATATTACCTATTATTATTGGTAGTCGAAAAAGTCTTTTCGTATTTTGTCAATATACGTCGTTGCAATCGTATATCTGCAGTGCTAACAATCACATTGTGTCATACAATATAGTGTTGGCAAGCTGATATTTTAAGCTTCATTTAACTAAAAAAATACGAAAATACTTTTTCGACTATCCAATATATAAACTCATTTTAATGAAACTAAAAAATTTGCATACATGCATACACACAGCTATCAAGCAAACAGGTTCTAAGGTTCATATTCAAATTTTGCATATCTTCATAAACTGTCATCAATTACGCGCTTTGCTACCACCAGTCGACAGACACACCAATCAATCAAGTTTTATGGCAGCAAGCAGCCTTGCCGAACCCCTTTTTGCATGCGTGTGCGATAAATTTTCGAATTAGAAAGAGAAATGAAATTCCTTTCTCAAATATAAGGTATAAAAAATATTTAAAAAAAATCAACTAAAAAAATGTTATTAAAAAATGTATATCTACTTAGAAAAAATAAAAAAACTTTCGAAAAAATCCTGTTAATTTTCTCTTTCAAGTTGCTTTGCGTCAACTGGCATTCGCTCCTTTTGCAAGCTGCACTGCATGCGCCAACGGCCGCTTAACTAAACTTGCCACAGCAGTTGTGGCATATATGGGTGCACATGCACGCACACATATACACACATGCGCGTGTGTATGAACATGCACACTGGAGGCGTTAATAACTGTCACAAAACGACATTAAAGTGTTAATGCATGGCAGCGATGCCATGAGCAGCGCAGAAACGCAGAAGAAAGAGGCAGCATCAGCAGCAGCATGCAAACGAGCAACAATCAGCGCAGTTGTAATGAAATTAGCATATTTAACTTCAACATGTCATAATCGCCGGCTAAGAGATAAAAATACATGAATGCATTTGTTGTGATCGCCGATACGCTGATACCATTTAACGCGCTGTGGGCACATAAGCCTCGCAACAACAAATGCCACGCAACAACAAATATACATATGTGAGTATGTATGTATGAGGCAGTTGAGAACGTGTGAGCTGCGCTGGCAAACGGCCTACGGCAACAGATGCTGGTTGCAATGATGCAACTGGCTGCTTGCTACCGTGCAGCAGCCAGTCAGCCGGCCAAAGCCAGCAAGCGCTTAAATTGCCTGCACGCACTCGTTCCCAGCACAACCACGCCGAACACGCAAACGTATTAATTTCGAGCCGTTTTTGGACTTCCCTGAATGTCTGACTGCCGCGCTGCCTCGCCGCCCTGCTGCCTTGCTGCCTGGTGCTTCGCCAACTTGCTTGGGCAACCGGCTGGGCGTCTGGCTGCCTGGTGGCTGTTGTTGTGGCATGCAGAAATGCTTAAAATTGCGAAGGCGCAACTATTTCTGCGACACGCCGCGCCACTCATGCCTTTCTATGCGCGTTGACGACCCCGCTACCGGCGGCCGCCGCCACAGTCGCCATACGCGCGCTCGGCGTGTCGGCATTTTTACGTGCAACATGCCGTATGCGGGTATAAAGTTGCAGCTATGTGTGTGTGTGTGTTTGTGTTGTATATGCCTCGCACTGAGTCGACGCGCGACTGCGTAGGCTGCGATGCGCCAGTTTGTCGGCCACCGCGCAGCCATTGCCGCTCGCCACTGATTGCCGCTGAATGCGCGTGAACACGATATCTTGTTTGGTCGTTTGTGTTGACTTTTCGCTTAGCCATTGGCGATTAAAAATGCACTTCATTGCTGTTGCATGCACATGCACAGCGGCGGCAATAATAGCAACAGCAACAAAAACAACAACAAATTGCTTAGCAATTGCCTGGCAGCCAGCTGCTCGCCTCCCCAGTTGCAGGCCACTTTACTGTAATTGTTGTTGTTGTTGTTGGGTTTGTTGTTGTGACATTTATTGTTGTTGTTGTTGCAGTTGCTCGCGTGCAGGACCCGCAATTGTTGACATTTTGCTATAATTATTTGTTATTATTGTTGTTGTCGCAAGCACACACATGCCAGCTAATCCTTGCGATTCTTGCCACATACTTACAGTATACATCTGTGCGTGTGTCGCCGTTGCAGTTGCATATTTGCGCTATATAGTTGTCGCTGTTGTTGTTGTTGTTGCTGTTGCTGTTGTGGCATAAATGCCTGCGTGTTGGTATTTTATTGCTTTTACGTCATTACATTGGCTAATTAATGTTCCACAAACACCAAACAGCTCCACGACTGCCTTGCCACAGCCATTTGGCGCACTTGAGTTCTTACTCTGTCTCACTTGGTGGTTTAATTCATTTACTTTGCAGCTTTAGTGCCCACTTTGTTTTTGTTTTGCTTTTATTTTTGCGTTTTTCTCTCTTCATTTTTAATGATTTCCTCATTTTTTTTTGTTGGAATTTTGCTCCATTTCGTTGGCTTTCTTATGGCGCACACACTTGACCATAAAATTGACCATCACACACACACAAACGTGTGTGCAGTGTGTAGCGCTGTCCGCCCCATATGATTTGTTCGTTTTGATATGTTTTTTTTTTTTTTTTTTTTTATGGATACGCCAAAGGTGGGTGTAAATCTTCAAAAGATATTGTTGGCCCGTACCAACAATTATGCCCACACACACACACACACTGTGTGCGGTATATGGTTATGTATAATTAATGCATGTGTGTGTGTGGTGTGTAGCGCTGTCCGCCTCATAAACAATTGATTTGTTCGTTTTGATATGTGGCGCTATGCATATGTGTATGTGTGTGTGATACATAACTGTGCCCATAAAAAGGGCGTTTGCCATTTTTTGCTTCACCTTTCATTAACATGTCAAAATATTTTCATTGCCGATAAGCGAATGGACTTACGGACGCACATGTGAAAGGTATGGTGGGGGAATCTTGACTTATGAGTTGAGATACATATGTACATATGTATATAAAAATAATACGCACAGGCATCTAAATGCTTTTATGCATATACATATAAAAACGTTCGTAACACTTTTTAACAGTTTTCCGTCGCAATTTAAACATTTTTATTGAAATTTTTGCCTGAATTCGAGTCTGTTAAATTTTTCTACTAACAGAAGTTGATTAAATAACTTAATAATGTTAAAGAAAAACATATTGTCACTTCAAATGCAAAAACAACGTATGTTCGAAAAATTCGAAATTGGGTTTTTTATTGATAACGATTCACGTATGTATGTTTCATAAACTTTAACGCTTCCGCTGTCCAATATAACCAATATGTAACCAATACATAACCAATCCATAACCAATATATAAGCAATACATAACCATTTTATAACCAAAACACACATTTTGTTTCAATATGAGTGATTTCTATTATAGCGTTTTAGCTTCACTTGTAAACTTATAAAAAGTGATGTTACGTTATTTTGCATTTTATGTGACGATATGTATGTATTTGTCGATTATTTTGGATCGCCTTAATAGTAAAAAAAAATATTTTTGAATATTTTTAACCGCCATAATAATAAAAAAAATATTTTAGAGACTTAAAAATATTTTAGTGAAAAAGAAATTGAATTTTATTTTTATTTTTTTGTAAGAAAATAATTTAAGCGGTTTCACGGTGAAAAAATGTTTGCAGAGAAATATTTTAAAATTGCATACAAATTTTAATTCCGTATATTTATTCTGCAAAATTTTTACTAAATTTAAAAACTTTAACTTATACATCTTTATATATATATGTATATATATATATATATATATATATATATATATGTACATATGTATATACATTTCTTAAATTTTTTTTTTAATTTTTATTTATTATTTTATTAATATTTTACTTTTTATTTTTTTATTTATTATTTTCATTAATAAATAACATAGTCATTAAATTGTATGTGTGTCTTGTTTCTACATTTAATGACACGCCTTAACTCCCAACTCTTCTTACAAATTTAGCATTTTGCCTAAATTTATGAACAAAATTAATAAATTTTTATTAATAAGCGAATATTTATAAGCCACTTCGTAAATAACATACAATAATATGCCCGCCTGAAATATAATATGAGCTCATAGTTTATAAAGCATGAAAAAATCAACGCCTATTTATGCATATATAATTTGTAAGCCTACAAATTGAGCACTTAATTTATGAGCCGAAAAAGTTATGACCAAAAATATTTTGGTTGTCTCGCTTTCCTTGTTTTATATTTTTTTTTTTTTTTTTTTTTTTTTTTTTTTTTTTTTTTTTTTTTTTTTTTTTTTTTTTTTTTTTTTTCATTCAATTTTTTTTTTTTTTATTTTTTTCCTTTTTTTTCATTTTGTTTTTTTTTGAATTTTTTTCTTCTTGAATTTTTTTTCCAAACAACGGCAATATTCCCACACATTACTATAAATCACCACACTACAAAGCCACCAAATTAAGCGCGTACAATCAAACTTAACTGTTCAATATGCAAAACAATGGGAACCAGCCCATAGAGAAGCCCTAAAACCTAAAATATCTCTGTTCACCCTTTTCTACAACCTTTTTACCTGCCCCACTGCATGTTGGTATTTAATTCATTCATATTTATGTTGTCAATGCTCGTAAATGACATTTTCTGGCTAAAAACCCTTTTCGAAAATTTTAATTTTCAAGTAATCGCCCAGTTTCATAAATATTATTTTACCCATTGTCGATCTTATTAGCGCTTGATTTTTGCTTTTTTTTTACTTTTCTGGTTTTGTTTACTTCTGCTTTTCGTAAATTATGTGCACTCGCTTTTGTTTGTGTTTGTTCTTGTAATGATCTTTAGTGTAGCTTCTATTTTTTAAAATGTTTGTTCAGGCTTTATCTAGTTATACGCTACGTTGTTGTTATTGTTGCTGTCGTGGCACACTCTAAATTGTATTTTATTTATTTGTTTACTTTTTTGGGGGAGATGATATTCAGTTATACATAAAGGTAGATTTGTGAGCAGCAAAATGAATACCCAGCAGTAAGTTATAAGGGAGAAAAACAAATAATTCTATAAAAAAGTAGTTTTTACGACAGTTGGAGGATGACATAACTGTAAAACATCCTCCACATAATTTTATTACTAACATACAAGTAACTAGCCTGAAACTGGTTCTAAAAAATACAAATTCAAAATTAGTGAATAAAAGTGCTAAAATCAGAAATATATTTGTTTAAAAGTTTTACTATAAACTTATAAGTAACTAGTCTGAAACTAGTCCTAAAAGTACACATTCAAAATAAGTGAATAAAAGTGCACAAATCAAAAATATTTTTCTTCAAAAGATTGCAGTTTGAAAATAGTTTACAGTTAGACTTTCTTCAATACAGGGTTACAACCAACTTACAAGTAACCAGTCTTAAACTGATCCTAAAAACCACAAAATTAATGAATAAAAGTGCAAAAATCAAAAATATTTTTGTTCAGAAAATTGCAAATTGAAACTTGTTTACAGTTATACTTTCTTCAACATAGTTTTACTACCAACCAACTTACAAGTAACTATACCGAAACTGGTCTTAAAAAATACACATTCAGAATTAGTGGCACTGAAATTATAAATATCTTTTGTTCAAAAGAGTAGAGTTTGGTACTAGTTAATAATAATACAAAAACTAGTTCGTAACTAGTCCGAAAATATTGTTTGGAAAACGTGCTAATAAAAAATGTAATGCCTTTAATGGTGAGTAACAGCCAATATACATACTAACTAGTTCGGAAACTAGTTCGAAAGTAGTTCATTAAAAACCAGCTTGAAACTAGTCCGAAAATAGTTCTTTAAAAACAAACACAAAATGTACCTTTAATGGTGAATGACATCTTATATAGACTTTAATTAATTCGAAAGTAGTTCATAAACAACCAGTACGCAACTAGTCCAAAAATTTTTATGAAAAGTTAATTTTTGCTACTTTAATACCATTTACTACTTTAATTTTTTTCATATTGTTTCCATATTCTGCCAACTCTAACAGCATCTTATTCCGCTCCCAACGGTACCAGTTCACTTTTCGTTGACCAAATGTTTTTTACCGCTACACCAAACCACAGTCGCTTATAAATATATCGTTTTCCTTCAACTCAACTGCTGTTGAGCCCGTAAATGAGCCACTAACTATCAGCCATAATCATTTCCGAATTGTTTGTAGGCAGTTTGTTGCTTTTGTTTTCGTTTTTTATTCCATCATTTTTATTTGTCTCAATAAAATCGCTCG
The DNA here is from genome assembly GCF_024586455.1 of Bactrocera neohumeralis. NCBI lineage: Eukaryota > Metazoa > Arthropoda > Insecta > Diptera > Tephritidae > Bactrocera > Bactrocera neohumeralis. The sequence goes on along the minus strand of NC_065919.1, from coordinate 80,179,823 downwards.
AAGCTGTGAACGGGAAACCTGTTACAGAATTTCTTAAAGCATTTTGCTTATGTTTAGCTTGTTTTGTGAATTGTTGTTGTTATTCAGCGGTGTGTGTGTGTGACTTTGGTCTCTTCATCCGTTGGCTGCCTCCATTGTTTCGTGGCTTTAAATGTCTCGGCTCTTTAACTCTTCGACTACACCAAATACTGTCTCAATAAACAAATGCGGCTCGTTGCGACGGTTGTAGCGATCGCTTGTATATGTGTGTGTGCGTGTGTGCATACATAAATATTAAACGACACACACAACCTGTCCGCTGTGCTGTTTTTGTTTTAATTAAATTCATATTAAAGCGAGAACACAACGACGCTGCAAACGTAACTTTGACATGTCACACTAATTACTTAATGGCCCCATAATGCTGCTGGGACGCGCTGTTGCTGCGATCACACATACATAGGTACATGTATGTATGTATGTAGCAAGGTTTTTCAATTAATTCTTGCTTCCAAGCCATGAGCTCAACAGCGCTCGCCGTCAAGTCTGGCTGTTTAGCGCTTAGAGCGACTTGGCGCGGCGACACACCTGCGAGGCTGCGACGCGCATGCCCAGCAGCATCAGTGCCTGCGCACACGTGATTCCCACCAGACGCATATACACATTTACATATGTATATAAATAGTTATATGTGCAGCTCATATAGCTCTCGAGCACCTTGCAGCAATGCTGCGGGTCTCGTGCGCCACTTTTCGATTGTTGTTGTTGTTGTTGTTTTTATTTTAGTCTTTGTTTTTTGTCGTCCTCTACTTGGCAGTTAAGTTTATTATTATTATCAGCGTTTTTATTGTGCTTGTTGTTATTGTCATGTATGTAGTTAGCTGTTTGTCTCTGTGCCACAACAACAACAATGTAGACTATAAAATACAACAACAAGCAAATGAGGCAACAATTAAGCCACGTTTCGTTTTGTTTCAATGTAAATATGTATATGCATGTATATCGATCTGATATAAGTATATGTATGTATAGTATATGCATGTATGTGTGTGTGTGATCGAATTGAAATGTACACAAATGAGCCCAGCAATTTGAATGTGGAAGCTGCTGTCGCTGCGTTGATTTCAATTTCCAAGAATTGACAAGCGTTGCGCACACAATCAACCCAACAAAACAACAACAATGTGTCGTTAACGTGGCCACAACAACAACAAATGCCTCTGGAAATGCAACGCGGCAACTGACTGCGCTTTAACTGCTGCTCCTGCTGGTGCTGGTGAGCGTTACCTGCGGTCACCTCATTGCTTCGTGGCAACATTCTCACTACACACACCTACCTCTCCCCACCTCTACTTGCTCGCCGCGCTCACGCTCACAGCTTTGATGACATTCATTTGATTACGTTATGACGATAACATGACGTGACAGCCGTGTGACAAAGGCGACGACAACAACTAAAACAATCAACTACAATAGTAACAATAATAATAATAGCAACAACAACAACAGCAACAACAGAATATGAACAGCAAGCAATGACATTCCTGAAGGCAGCCAGCAGGTCGCTGGCGCATCTTTTCCCCACAAATACTTCACCATTCAGTGGGTAACCCAGTAAGCGAAAACTTTGGAAGCATGCGATGTCTATGGAAAGGATTTTTTTCAAAAGTTTATTATTTAAAATTTTTTTTATTGCTTAAATTTCAATGCCATGCTGGAGAAATATTTGACCGATAGTCGAAAAAGTCTTTTCGTATTTCTAATCAAATTTTAACTAATTTTTTTTTTTATATTTATATACGAAAAGACTTTTTCGACTACCCAATATTTTATGCGCCAGATCGGTGGTATATAACTTCAATTTGGTCCTTCGAAAAAAGCGTTTCTGCAGTCACCTAAGAGATTCACTTGAATTTCGGTTTCGAGTTGATTTCATGCAGCAAAAGTCTTCCTGATCACCAGCTAACTCTTTTCGAAGGTGCTCTTGGAGATCGGCTACGGAATCAATATATTACAAAATTTCTCAAAATTAATCAACGATTATTGAACTCCATTTAATTTTCTAAAAATGCATATTTTTATTTATTTTTTAAAGAAAATGCTTTTCCAAGAAAAAAAAATGTACAAAAAACACATTTTCTCTTCGCAACTGAATACACCCCAACTCAACTCCATTTAAAAATCTTTAAATTTTCGCATTGCTGGGTTAACAATAAACAAGTGTATGCACACTTACCCACACATAAACACACATGGCACAATTCCACACACACACGCACCATTTATCTTCATATAAATACACATAAGTGTATATGTACATACATATGTAGGTGTGGAGTTGCACTCCCCTTTAGGGACTTGTGACAACTAAAAGTTAAGATTTCGATTTAATGGCTGGTGTGGCTTAATTAATTGACAATTAAATTGCTGCTTGTGTTGGCATTCATTGCAACGTAGGAGAACACATGTAGCATCAGACAATTAAGTGGCAAACCGCAGCAAGTTAAAGTTGAAATATCGAAATGGTACATGCACTCGTTTGACATCGCATCGCTGCTTCCAAGAATAAATATTTTTGTGCGCTGCAATGACAAACAAACACACACACATATAGCCACTTCTTCAGACAAACATACATGCAGGCATATGTGCAATTGGAGCCCGCAAGCAGCGATAAATTGTGAATTATTTATGCATATTTTTCCCTCTCTTATAATCAAAGACAATTTACATGCCTAAATACATACATACATATATACTATATATACGAATATGTATGCGTGTGTATGTAGCTAAACAAGTGCATTTAAATGCTTGGAAATACATGAACATTTTATTTTGTGCGCCTGCGTGGTATTTAAGTAGTTTGATGGATTTGTTGGAAGAGTTGGTCTTTATGAGAGCTTTGAAAAAAAAATTAAATTTTTTAAAAAAATTTAATTTAAGGAAAATAAAATATTATAAACTATTTTTTTTTTTTTGTCATTGTTTTTTTTTGTAAAAAACTATCATCTAAATTTTTTTTTCACACATAATTATATTTTTATAAAATATTATCTTTGTTATACTATTATCTAAATTTTATGAAAAAAGTTTATAATTTTTTATTTTCTTTAATTAAAAATTTAAATATTTATTGATTTTTTAAAATAATAGTAAATTGTTTATTAATATATTTCTTAACATTTTTCTAAGAACAAAATCTAGTTTTGGTATATATTTTTAATATTATCTAAATTCATATGACATCAACATTCCACAAAGGTAAAAACAACGTATATTTTTTTTTAACTATTTTGAAAAAATTATGATTATATTTTTTAAATTTATTTGAAGCAAATATTATTTTTTTTTTTTTGTGCAATAAAAAAAAGTAAATATTTTTCCAACTGCAATATTCGATTTTAAAAAAAAGAAAAAATAAATTTACCGTTATTTTTAATAATTTCTTATTGCTTTTATTTAAACATTTTTATTGCAAAAAAACTTTTTTTTTATCGATTTCAAAAGTTCTATTTTTTCACATTAATTTAATTCATTTTAAAAATATATACATTTTTAAACATTTTTAGTTTTTATTTCGATATTTTTATTTTTTTATATCATTTTAAAATATAAATTTTGAAACAATTATTTAAAATTTTATATTAGCATTTTTTGAATTTTGTTATTTTTTATTTATAATTTATTTATTAATTTTGTTCATGAAAAACTTTCAAAATTATTCAAATATATAATTTTGGCAATTTTTTGTTTTATTTTTTTATATTTAATTTTCTAATTTCATTTTATTTTTTTGTTTTATTTAATTTTGTTTTACGTTTTTAAACATATTTTATTTTACTTTTTATTTAAATTTTATTTTATTTTATTTTTTACGGTTTTTTATTTTCTTTTTTTTTTTTAGTTTTATTTTGTTTCAATTAAGAATATTTTTTAACCATATTCTAGAACATTTACTCCCAAAATTTTATATTGAAATTTTTAGCAATTTTTATTTACAAATTTTTGTTTTTTTATATCTAATTTAATTTTATTTTATTTTATTTCGTTTTTTTATAATATTTAATTTAATTGGATTTTTTTATTTTACTTTCATTTTATATCAATTTATATTTTTTGATCATATTCTGGAACAATTACTTTCCAAATTTTTTTCCGATTTTTTTTTTTTTAATTTTTTTTTTTTTTTATTTTACTTTTTTTGTATTTCCCCATGTGCTTTATTGTTTATGTCATTTTGTTTAATATAGTCGCGCTCTACCGCACAGCACTTTGCTCACGCTACACGCTCGTTTGCATTCCAATTTACAAATTCAACGTTTAATTAAAACATAACAAAAAGACGCAACAATGACAGCGGAAAATGCAGAATGCTGAGCTGAAAAAATGCCAAAAAACAATGTTTAAGGCATTTCGAAAGTTATGCAATTAAAAATGCAACAAAAATTAAAAACAAAAATTGAAAAAAAATCATAAAAATACACTGGAAAAAATTGTTTGGTTAATAAAATAAATTCCGAAAACAAAAAGATTTTAAATATTTTTTATAGGAATTAAGTGGCATTTCAAGCATTTTAACACGCGCAGACATATTTGTTTGTATGTATGTACACTAAAAAGACTTTAAATTTGTAGTTTTTAAATGCCAAATTTTTTTGTCATATACCAGAATATAAACTCGAAATACGCGCACTCCAAAAATACAAAGGAAACTACGTTGAAGCAACAACAATAAACAATTACCGCTACGCCACGCATTCAAGCAACGAAATTGTGCATAAAATTAAAATGTTCCTCCTCATTTTCAGTTCACTTTCCACTTGATTTATTGAGTGCGGCATTGTTCTTGCGGTTTTGTGGTTTTTGTTATTGGAATAAAAATATTTGAATTTTGGGGGGAGTGTATATGAGCGACGCGTGTGTATGTATGTACATATGTATATAAGCCAAGTATATTTGCAAAAATCCGCTACTGACGCTCAAGTGCTTGAGAGTTTTGGGACATTATATAACAGTGATATTATTATTTAAAAAAAAAAAAATACTAAGATAATCACATAAACACACTAAAAACTATTTAATTTCGAAAATTTGATTTATTGGATTGATTTCAACAATTTTCGGTCACCCTTGGTTGTAGTACGGAGTCTTCACATCACTCCAGCATCATATACTTACATACATACTTTCGTACTTTAATTTAGCCATAAATTTATGCCACAAACTGACTGGGGCGCAATATGCGCATTTGTGCTCGCCAACCGCTTGGCATCTTCGCGAAGATCGCTGCCACAAGCACCACTTTTATGTTAAATTGTTCATCATTTACGTGCGACCCCATTTGCTGCATGCCGCAGCGCATTCCAGACGCATCTCTGTGGTTTTGCATGGAAATTGCCCGCTGGCAGCCCGTCAGCCAGCCGGCGTGTAGCAGCATCTGCGACCTTTCCACCAAGTGGCGGGCTATCATTTGGCGTTGCATTTACTTGCTTGTTGGCATTACGTTTTCATTAGCATTAAGATGCCACGCCAATATGGGCATGCCACACATTGTTGCTGTGAAATCAATGTCACACAATGGCAAAGCAAGCAGAAGTAGAAACAGCAGATTGCGGCGTTAATGCGCCTTTTTGTTGTCTTTTTTGCAAAGAAAAAATGTGCAAATTAAAATTTCACGGGCTTAAATTTTTGTTGTTGTTTTTATACTTTCGATATATATGTTTTCTTCTGTTATTTATTTTTTTTTTAATTTTTTTTAAATTTTTTTTTTTTTTTTTTATTTTTTGTTTTTGGTTTTTTTCTTTACTTCTTGAAGCGCAACTTTGTTCCGCTTTCCTCATACGCTACCCAAATGTCTACGCGCTGCCTTTGTTTGCGCTTTGCCTTGTTGTATTCGGTATTCGTGTACGTCACTCAGCCCATCGTGTGACAAATGATTTGGACAGCAAATTTATTGGCCACTTAAATAGCGACTAAGTGCGCTTGGTGTGGCGAAAGAGCGCCGCCAAAAAAAGGGTGTGCAAAAAATGCGGCAAAAAATCAAGCAAAACAACACACAAAAATTGTTGCAAGCAAGTGTTGTAGTTGTTGCAAGCAAATGTTGTTATTGTGGCAAGCAGAAAAAAACTGTGGCAAGCAACAACATGCGTCGTAAATTCACTTGCCACATTGCATTGATTTATTTATTTTGTGCTTAGCTGCAGTCTTCAGTGTATTTGCCGCCTTCGAAGCAGGTTACTCATACGCCCTGTTGTCCAAACAATGAAGTTAATTCAAATGTGCCTTAAATGCGCATAATTCCATTTCATTGTTGCTGTCAATTATTTGTACTGTTGTTGTAGTTTTTTTTTGCAGCGAAAATTTGTTTTTGTTGTTGTTTGCTTTCATTATATTTACAACTAACGCTGACAGCGCACCTTTTGTCAACGCCGCATTGCCGTCAACGAGCGATCGCCTAATTGATTTTCAATTATATGCAAATATCGCTTTTGCTGCTATTATTTGCTGACTGTATGCCACACATACAAACATATATACATGCAAACATATGTATGTATATGTTTGTGAGCATATGTGTGTGTACTTGCATATTTATGTGCCGCGCTCGTGCCAGTAATGAAAGCAGCAAGAAAACTGTAATTTCGCCACAAAGTAGCGCACAATACTAGCAACAAAAACAAAGCATAGTAACAACAACAGCAATAGCGAAATACTAGCAATTCCAAAAGTAATTCAACATGTTCACGTATCGTTTTAATTGAATTTATTTTTAATTAGCGAAAGTATTTATTCGTGTTTAATTGACAATTGTCCGTCTGTACGTCTGTCTGTCTGTCGGTTAGTTGGTAGTGCGCTCGGTTCGGTCGCCAAGTTGCGCCGCTTTTGCCAGTTTGTCGTCGCTGTACCGCCGGCTGTTGACTGCCGCTGCCGCTGCCATTGTAATTGATTGCTTATTTTTAGTATTGTTTCGAATAGTTTGTACTTGTATGCGCATGTTGAGTGTTGACAGCGCTCATTTGTTAAGCAATTTACAATTTTGTGCTTTTTTTCTTTCCCGGGCGCTTTTTTGTTGCAAATAATATAAATACAATAAGTGAAGTTGACAGTTTTAGTTGCTGTGTGCGACTTAAACTAAAAAAAATGTATTTGTGTATACTATTTTGTTGTTGTTGTTGTTTCTTCATGCAGCTGCGGCAAATTTATGCAAAGTGTTGTGACAATTTGCATAAGTTTTTGGTTTTTTTGCGCTAATTGCTTGAAATCGAGGTGGGTCTAGAGTTTGGAGCGACCTTTTGGATGGTCAATGAACCAAGCAGATTTTGAAAAATCAATTTACAGCAATAAAATGGTATGAAATAGTAAGAAAAAGTATAGAAAAGTATTTGGTAGTCGAAAAAGTCTTTTCGTATTTCTAATCAAATTTCAACTTACTTTTTTATATTTATAATAATAAATAAGCAAACAAATATTTTGACTAAATGAAGCTTGAAATCTCCAAATTTCCAACATTACTTGGTATGACACAATGTGATTGGTAGCACTAGAGATATACGACTGCAACGGCTTCTATGGACAAAAAGCGAAAATACTTTTTTGACTACCCAATTCATATTTATACATAAATTTGGGTTCTTAGAAAATAAAAATATTTTTTGTTGTTGTATATAAGTATATTATTGATTAAAAATATAATATATTTCATTGTTGTATATAAACTTTTATAAATTAAATACAAGATTTTATGATTTTTGTCTTCTCACACACCAAACAATGCCACAACTTTTCATACTTAAATATATTTTACCACAAAAAAATATGTGAAAACTAATTTCCATCTCTTATCTCTTTTCTTCCTCCACCAGATAACAATGAGCCGCCACGCATCAAGTGCAATCTGCGCAAACACAAGCCAAATCGTAAGCCACGCACGCCCTTCACCACCCAACAGCTGCTCTCGTTGGAGAAGAAATTCCGCGAAAAGCAATATCTGAGCATAGCCGAGCGCGCTGAATTCTCCTCGTCGCTGCGCCTAACCGAAACGCAAGTGAAAATCTGGTTTCAAAATCGTCGCGCCAAGGCGAAACGTCTGCAAGAAGCCGAAATCGAGAAGATCAAAATGGCCGCGCTGGGACGCGGTGGACCGGGTGCGCAATGGGCGATGGCCGGCTACTTTCATCCCAGTCTAATGCATTTGGGATAAGTAGCTAAGCGGCTAGCACATATTACGCTCTTCGGTGCATACACTTGGCAACTAAAAGCTTGGACCCAGTTCGTACATAATACATTTCAAACCTTTTCAATAGTTAAGTTAGACAGTGGGCTTTCTGTGAAATGCAACGTGTAAATTTCGTATGAAGCTATAATACGCAGTGAGAGTTCAAAAGTGTGCCGCACTAAAATTTTGAAAATTTTCTAAAATTATATGCGTTTGCTGTATAAATTTCGCAGCTAATTTTTGTTGTTGCAAATTTTATGGCCCACTGTTTGCTGATAGCTTATAATTTATAGTTATGTATTCGTAGTTTAACTTACCCCAATTGCTGTGATGTTAGCGCATTTTACATTGTAACTGTAAATATATATAAAGAATAGATTTTGAATTGTATAAAAATCCATAATTATGTAAAGTGGAATTAATAAAATTAAGTTATTTAGTGGATATAGTAACACGAAAGTTTCCAAAAAGGGCACACAAAATCAGTTCACTAAACAATAATTTTTTTTTTGTTTTTTATTATTGTAAATTAGTTGAAAAAATTATGATTTTTTATTATAAATTGGTTAAAAAATTTCAAAAATGTTATCTGGCAATAATTTGGTGGTTTAAAGATTATTTTTGATTTTAAAAATTATGATTTTTTCATTGTAAATTAGTTAAAATTTTTTTTTTAATATTAAATCGCAATAATTTGGTTGTTTACAGTTTGTTTTTGGTTTTAAATTTTATTTAGAATGCATTTTTGAATAAATGCTATTTAGAAAATATATATTTTTTTAATTTTTTCCATTTAACTTAAAAAATATTCGTATTTTTCTTTAAAAAATTTTGTAATTAAATTTATTTTTTTTTTAATAAATTATATTAACTAAAAAATTTAAAAATATTATTTGGCAATAATTTTGTTTAGCTTATATTGAGTTTGAAATTGTATTTGTAAAATTTTTTTGAGTTTTAAATTTTATTTAGTTACATACATATACATATATGTATGTATATTTGAAATGTTCAAATTTTCCTTTAAAAAATTTTGGTTATTAATTATGATTTTTTCCTTTTTAATATAAAAACTGAAAAATATTTTTTGGCAATTTTTGAATTTTTTGAATTAACAATCTGTCTTAACTTAAAAAAGCTTTGTAATTAACTTTGATTTCAAGTAAATATTTTTTCGTTGTTTATTGTTGCTATAGGCATACAAATGTTCCACAGATATAAAAATTATTACATTTATTAAAAAAAAATTAAAAAAAAAATATACAAAAAAATAAAAAATTTCTCAGTACAAAAATTAAATTAAAAATAATAATAATTTTCTCAGCAAAAAAAATTGTTTAAAAAAAATTATAAATAAAATATTTATTTATTATTCTAAAAAAATTATTATAAAAAAATAATAAAAAAATTATAATTTTTTAAAATAATGTTTTTTTTATAAGAATTTTTTAAAATAATTTTTTTTTGCTCAGAAAATTATTATTTTTTCAATATATTTTTTTTAAATATTTTTTGCTAAATAAACCATTATTATTAATATGTTTTTTAAATAGTTTTATTTTTTTTAATTAATGAAATTTTTTAATATTTTACTTTATTATATATAATTTTTTTAAATTGTTTTTTTCTGAGAAATTTTTTTTGTTTCTATTTTCTTTTATATTTTTTGGTGCAAAAACGATTATTTTTTAATATGTTTTTTAAATAATTTTATACTATATTTAATTAATGACAATTTTTTAATATTTTGTTTTACGTCATTTTTGTTTTTTTTTTGTTTTGATAACTTCATTGTAAATTATTTTAAAACATTATTTAAAACAAACTAATTTTTTGATTAAAATTATTATAATTTTTTTTAAATATTTTTTTTTTATTTATTTTTTTTCATGAAAAATTTTTTATTATTTATTTTTACATATTATTTTTTTGATTGTTGTGCATTTGTATTTTATACCTTATGTTTATTGATTATATTTCATTTTTTTGTAAACCTCATTCAATTTTTTATCAACCTAATTAAATTATTGCCAACATAAAATCTCTAAATTTTTTTTCGAAAATTAATTATATTTTTACTACTATTTCTATGTTTTTTTCCAGTAAAATATTTTTTTTCAAGTTCCAAATCTTGTATTGAAATAAGTCAAGACAAAAAAATTCAAAATCAAGTATGTAATTAACTGAAATATTTCAAAAAAGGCTCTAATCTTGAAACAGCTGCAATAAAATGAATCACAACTATTCCAAAGTAAATTAGCCAACAACAAATAGTTATTTTATTGCAAGAAATCTAAAACTGTAAATAACACTACCATAAATGTTGACACTAAACACACATTAACTAACAACACATAAAGATATCAAAATCATGAGCAACAGGTATGCGCAAACAAAGCTTTGACGAAAAAAATCACAAAAAATAAAAATATATTATTTTCTGCTGAGTAAACTTTAAATTTGCATCAATAGCTAAAACCACATAAAAAAGGAAAACAAAATTAAAAAAAAGTTTAAAGGAAATATAAAATAAATAAAAAATAGCAAATCTTAAAGTCAACAAACACATCCAAATACTGATTAACGGAAATACAAACATTATTCTCTAAACTTGTAACATTTATGTAAATACCAACACAACTACAGCGTTAATTAGTTAGTTAGTCTAGCGCTTAAATAGCTGTAAATATCTACATATGTAAACACGCTAATAACAACAAAATGTTGTTAAAATTAATTATGTAATTATTATTATATTATGAATAGTAATCAAAGATTTCATTGTGTGTAAATAATGACACACAACAAATAACTAACAAATAAGTCCCTGTAATCATTAACAAAAAACTATAAAAATTACAAAAACAAAAAACAAATGCAAACTATAATTTATTATTAGCACTAAAAATTATTTAAATAAAATCTGTACATCTACACACCTACTTATTTAGCTATAAATAATCGTAAATACCTAAATAGTTATGTTAATTTGTAAGTAGAGAGAAAACAAGTCGTGCACATAAGAATATTAAACTAAAGAATAAAACTACAAAATCATATTAAATATAAGTGAAAAGAATAAAAGTGAAAGCCTTTTTGAAGAAAAAATCATAAATAACTGCTTTTTTGTTTTTCTCGAAAGTCGTTTTTTGGTTGAATGGATTTAAAAAATGTGGGCGGAAATTTGCTAAGTTTGCGGAGTGGAGCGGAAGTGATTCAAAACGAAAAATTTTAGTAAAAAATATATGTTTTTTGCACAGCAACTGTATGTGCCAGTTACAGGTCACTAAAACCCCCATCTAAGGAACCGTTGCCCACCCTGGAACCACATTTGAATTACTTCAGGGGGTGTTCCATT